>NC_069786.1:24639866-24944013 GCF_027406575.1 Nycticebus coucang
TGACGTCTACCTAAGGGCTGCTTCCGCCAGCCTGGCCTTGACTCTGGTTACAGGGACACCGGAGCACACTTCTGCTCCTCCCCCTTCCAGGGTACACACCGAAAAATCAGACTGGATTTATTCAGCTTACAAAAATGCTTTTACAAGGAGCTCTTTCATTATTTGCAAAGGAACAAAAAGAACACACACACTCCCTTCTCTACCCAGAATAAAAGGACACCCAGAAGAGACTCAGGGCGGTGGGGAGCGAGGGCCAGAAGAACAACGCAGGAGCGGGTGGCATCTCCGTCAGCTTCAGCAGTGTGCCAAGAAGAGGGCTAATTTGAGGAGCAGAACGGTGGTGGAGAGCCCCGGCCTGAGGGCCGAGGCAGAGCTGACCCTTTTCTTGGGCCTTGGCCCGTTGCAAAGAGGGGTGTTGCAGCAGCTGATGCACACTGAGTTCAGTTTCCCTGGGGAGCAGAAGGACTGGTATCCGGCGGAGGCGATGAGACAGGCCGCTGAGGACGCACACGACTTGCGGTACATGATCCCTGCAACACAGACCCAAAGGAGCTGGGTTAGCGTGCACTGGCCAAAGGACAGCCGTCCTTCTGGGGCCAAATGTGAAGGGATAGTTCTTTCTGACTCCTCCTGTAGCCCAGAAACATGATGAAGACAGGGAGGTGCTTCAGGCTGTTTCATCAGGCTTCCCCAGATAGACAAGACATATGTTGAAAAAGGCAGTCACCCTTTCACCATTCTTTTTTTTTTTTTAAAGACACAGAGTCTGTCACTAGGCACCAGGCTACAGTGCAGTGGCCTCATCACAACTCACTGCACCCTCAAACTCCTGGGCTCAAGCAATCCTCCTGCCTCAGCCTCCCAACTAGTTGGGACTACAGGCACCCACAGAATGCCTGGCTAATTTTTCTGTTTTGGGGAGAGATGGGGTCTTGGTCTTGCTCAGGCGGATCTCAAACTCTTGAGCTCAAGTGATCCTCCTGCCTCAGCCTTCCAGAGTGCTAGTATTACAGGGCTGAGCCACCATGCCCAGCCTATTTTAACACTTTAACAAAATTGTTCCAAAACCTATTTTAGATGCCAATACCAATGGATAAACAGCTGTTAAAGTCTGCTTTTTTTTTTTTTAATTTGGAGTTTACAGTGTGTACAAGACACAGAGCTTTTTGTTTACTTTATTTTGGTTCAAACTATTTAATGCCATTGAGGACCACCAAATAGCATTTCTAGATCTCATCTCTGTTAGTACTTTATAAGCAAGCGCAGAGAGGTGGCTCTCAACTATGTGTTGATTAAATACTGAAATTTTCTGAAGATCAAATCCCAAAAGGAAAAGACTATGATCCATACTGAACAGGCCTGGATTTTTCCAAATTGGATTTAGTGAAGGGGCACCAGGCTGACAGTGTGCCCAAGACAGCCTTAGTCTCAGGAAAGCAGCTCTGCCCTCAGGTCACATGGCCATCTGCCAAGTCCAGGCCACACCTCTGTGGCACACCCTGTCTGGACTTAGAAAGGAACTTCCAGAGAAGACTGGAGGGAGGGCCTATCTCAAAGAAAATGTATATCCTGTCCAAAGCGCAGGACACTCATCCAATTAGGATATCTTGGGTAACCACTTGATTTCTTAAAGCTGGATGTTTACACAATTCAAATCATAATATTAGCTAAGCTTAATTTAAAGGATTTCCTGCCTGCCAGATTGTGTCTACTTACTATTATACCAGCACCAAGTCTACAAGGGAGGGCCCCATGACCACCTCCATTTACAGATGGGAAGCCTGAGGGTCAGAGGTTTAGTAACTTGCCCAAAGTCACATAAGCAGAAAATGAAGCTGAGATTTGAACCTAGCATTCTGGTGCCATGCCTTTCGAGACTATTGTATACGGCTCAGCGCCCGTAGCACACTAGTTATGGTACCAGCCACATACACCAAGGTGGCGGGTTCAAACCCGGCCTGGGCCTGCTAAACAACAATGACAACTGCAACAAAAAATAGCCGGGTGTTGTGGCGGGCTCCTATAGTCCCAGCTACTCAGGAGGCTGAGGTAAGAGAATTGCTTAAGCCCAAGACTTTGAGGTTGCTGTGAGCTTTGACTTCACAACACTGTACAGAGGGCAACATAGTGAGATTCTGTCTCAGGAAAAAAAAAAGACTATTACTATATACAAAAGAGGACATCAAATTGACCACAAAAATGGTACAGTTTTTTTTTGGGGAGGGGGGCTTTACTCTGATAGTTTTTCATGTGTGGCTATTTTATATCATTTTTTTGTATCCTTAATATATAATGCTATAGCTGGATTTTGAGGTACATGGTCTTGGTGTAATTGCTGTTCTGCACAGCTGAGGGATATGGCTTGTCCCACAGGCAGCCTGGGCTCCTCACTGTTCCTTCTCTGCGGGTCTATGGGCAGGTGTGATGTGGGTCTGAGCTCCCTCCTCCTCGAGAATTGCTACTTTAGATGCTGTAGAAACAGTAAAAAAATCAATCTGTCTAAAACTTCTAAGTGGGAGGTAAAGAAGTACTTTAGATTTACCTTAAAACATGCAATTTTATGTCATTTTTTTTCTATAACTGTATGTTTGTAAGGATTGATTTTCTAGCACTGTTAGAAAATCCTGGAAGGCAGCTGCTGTGGTGAAAGCCCAGGCACAGGGGACTGCACATGTAGGTGGGGAGGCACTGTTTGATTTCTAAGGAATTTGCCCATTGATAGATTTCCCATAGTCTCTACATTTTCTATCCATTTTCCCTTTTAGGAACTTATCTTTTTATTCCTAAATTCTAAAAGCAGTAACTGTTATTTTTCCACTTAACTACCATGAACTTTTTCCCTTAAGTGAATTTTAAGTTTAACAGTATTTATGGACTATATTTTTCACAGCGAAGAAGTTCAGCCCGTGAAAATGCCCCTCAAGTACTCTTGTCCGTGCCGTGCCCTCCACACGTTCCCTACCGGGCAGCTGCTGTCATCTGCGGTGTGCCTCCTTCTAGAACTTTCTCTGTACATTTACATACATGCCCATGGAGAAATAAAGCATATGGGTGTGTCCACATTGGTTAATGGCATCGCCCTCCGTGCTGTTTTGTAATTTGCATTTTTTACTTAGTGGCATGGCTGGGGGGCGAACTAGGCAGGGTGAAGGATCAGGAATGAGGTAAGTTAGTTTGATAAACAGCACATGAGGTTGTGACAAGAAGGACCAGCAGAGCGGCAACCCATACATCGGCTGAGACCCTCATGTCTTTAGTCAGAAACAATTTATCTTCATAAGGGAAGTTGGAGGTGCAAGCTCTCTAGCTAGTGGTACATAAACTGATACCACAAGCAGGCTTTCTGAAGGGGAAGAGTGAGAGCCCCATGAAAAAAGGAACATTCACTGGATGCTGGGAGGGAGATGCCATTGCTCTCAGTTGTGTGTGTGTGTGTGTGTGGGGTCTGATGTCACAAGTGTGTCCGCTGGCTGGCTGGCCACTCCAGGCCAGGCCCCTGCCATTTCTCCCAGTTGTGTGTGTGTGTGGGGGTCCTGATGTCACAGGTGTGTCCACTATCTGGCTGGCCACTCCAGGCCAGTCCAGGATGTTCAGGGGCATGAGATTGTCAGAGAACAATCCAGGCTCGAGGGCTGGCGGGCTCTCTCAGTGGAAGTTCAAGATGGGAGCCTAGAACTAGAGATGCTTTGGGTGACATTGGATATGACTAAAGAGGTTCATAAACTAGATGAAAGGAAATGTGGACCCCACAGGCACCCAAGTAAGTACAGGCGACTGGCTGGGGTGGGGTATGGAGGGGCTGACTTTGGAGAAATTCAAGAAAAACAAAGAAAAAGCATTAACCTAGGCAGTGGGAGAGGAATTATGTAAGAGATGTCCTAGCTTGCATGGGGAAATGCAAGATGATAGAGGGCTTTGAGAAAACAGAAGGCTACTCTACTGCCATCCCTGTGATGGCAATTAACGTGATAGGGATGATATGATGCCCCAGAAAGACACAGGATGGAATGAGTGGTGAGGCTGGGCAGAAAGGCTGACACTCGGAATCTGCAAAGTGGGAACAAGCTGCCTCTCCCAGGGCCTTGGACAAAGAAAAGCATTTCCAGGCTCCTCCTTGGTTCTTCATCAGGCAGGCTGGACGGGGGAGGAGGGCCAAGAACAAATGAAAGTGTTCGGAGGCAATGCAAGAATTGCCCTGCAAGGAGCATGTGACTGGACACCACGCAGGCTGCGAAGGAGCTTTAAGAAAGTGCCCCTGGGCTTAGGCACAAGGGGGTTGGTGCAGCCTGTGCTGGTGCAACTGGTGAAGAAAGCCTCAGGACAGAATCTGAAGCCGCAAGGGTGGAGGTGTGCAGAATAACGACACAGCTGAAAGGAAATGAGGGCACGGCCCAGTGGGACTAAGTTCTTTCACTCATATGCCCACCAGGACAAATGTAAGTGGCTCTAAGACTTAAATGTTGATGTAAGCACTCCAATTTGTACAAAGAATCAAGACATTGAAAATGGCATAAATGTATTTATGATCTATGTACAAAAGACTTAATTAAAACAAAGCTAAAACTAAAAAAATAAATAAAAGCTGAGAAGGTAAGCAATATTAAAAATAAATAAATAATTGTTGAAATGAAAAAAGAAAAGACTTAAATGTTGAAAAAAATAAGACCACAGGGCAGCGCCTGTGGCTCAAAGCAGTAGGGCACCGGCCCCATATACCAGAGGTGGTGGGTTCAAACCGCTCCTGGCCAAAAAAAAAAAAAAATAATAAGACCACAAAAGTACTAAAAGAAACAAAACACCATAAAAGTACTAAACAGCTCTTTGGAACCCTGGGAGATTTCTTTTATCATGTTGAGTAGTGAAGGCTATTCTAGATGCAACACTCAGAAGATTATTTTTCTGTAATAATCTTCTGATAAATTAGGCTATAAATACACACACGCAAGAAAAACCTCTCTGCCTAGTAAAATCACTGTAAGCAAAGTAAAAAGGCAAGTAGAATATTGAAGAAGATAATTGTAACTCAAATTACCAAGAGCAAGTTTCTTTAATATGTAAAAAGGTCCTAGAAATCAGTAAGGAATAAATAATAAATCAGTAAGGATTAAATAAATAATAACCCCATTAGAAAAATGGGGAAAACAAATGAACAGATAGTTCCTAGGAAAGGAAATAGAAAGAGCTTTGAAATGGAGAAGCATGAATCCTATGTACTCAATTTTGATATGAGGACAATTAATGACAATTAAGGTTATGGGGGGAGGAAAAGCAGAAAGAGGGACGGAGGGAGGGTGATGGGGCCTTGGTATGTGTCACACTTTATGGGGACAAGACATGATTGCAAGAGGGACTTTACCTAACAATTGCAATCAGTGTAACCTGGCTTATTGTACCCTCAATGAATCCCCAACAATAAAAAAAAAAAAGAAAGAAAGAAAGAGCTTTGAAACACATGAACTGATTGATACCTGCTCTTATCCTAAAGAGCAAGACAAATTAAAACTATGTTGAGATATCAGTGTTATTTATCATTTGAGCAAAGATCAAGAAGTTTGTTAGTACCAGCTTATTGGAAATCATCTGTTTCCCAGATTGTTGGTTAAGTGGGTAAATAGGTACAAATTTCACAGAGGCTACGGGGGAAGAGCTATTGACACTATGAATGCACGGTCTGTGACCCAGCAATTCTGCTTTTGTGGATTTATCCTACAGACTCATTCACACATATGAAATGACTACACACAGGGTTACTCATGGCAGAGGGGACTGTAGTAGCAAGAGTGGACAGTGTGTTCATCACTACAGGACTGGTAAACATCCAGTGTCCTGTGCACACACTGTAATTCTACAAAGCTGTAAAAGAATAAGGAGCAAGTTCCAAGATATTTTGTTAAAAAACAAAGCAAAGTATGGCTGGAGCCTCTCTTTCTCCCTTCTTCCCTCTCTCCCTTCTTTTCTACTTTTTTTTTTTTACTTTTTATTCAAAAAATGAGTTTATGCTTATTAATTTGTTCCAGATGCAGTTTTAAGAGCTTTATAATATTAATTCATTTCATCTTTGCAGTTACTCTGGTGGTAATCCCCATTTTACAGATGGGAAAACTGAGATAGACAGCAGTTAAGTGATTTGCTTTGGAGGGCCGTGCAGGTAACATAGTGAAGCAGGGATCTGAACCCAGGAAGCTTGGTTGTACAGTCTGTACTCTTAGCCATTCTACTACATTATAATATGCATCCGGGGGGGAAATGGTGAAAGTTGTACACACACACATACATTTTGCATACTTAACATAAAGTATTTATGGAAGGATACACCAAAAAAGATAGACTATTAGTTGTCTGTAAGACAGGAGTGAATAAAACTCTGTTGTGGAACCTGTTTCTTATTATTTGAAATCAGAACCATGAGAATGAAGTTCCTTTTTTAAGTGACCTAAAATAAACAATACCCATGATGATCCATTTGATAAAATGCCTTCTCTTTCCCAGGGTAGTGCCAGGCCCTTCCTTTGTTCGTCAGAGGGCTGCTGGGATGGACACATCCTCAGGAGAGAGTCAGCCGTAAGGAGCTGGCCACACACCCGAGCCTTGGGGTCACTGGAGAGGCTTGGGTCTGTCTTCCTGTATTCCCTCTGAGGCAGGAGGGGCTATGAGTAAAACCCCAGAGGGACTTCTTACGGACTGCTGGCTGGAGCATAACTTCTCCTAAGAGCAATCGGAAGAATTTACGACAATTTAAAATGTTCAAGTCCTGGGCAATGCCTATGGCTCAGTGAGTAGGGCGCCGGCCCCATATACCGAGGGTGGCGGGATCAAACCCAGCCCTGGCCAAACTGCAACAACAACAACAAGAAAGAAAAATAACAGAGAAAAGAAAAATAAAATGTTCAAGTCCCATAGCTCCATTCCTTTGCCTTCACCTTCAAAACAAAACATACTTTCACATCCTAAACAGGAAAAAGGTACATTTATACTATGGGATGTTAAATAGCAGCTAAAAGTGCAGAGCTCTATTCCAATCTGGATGGATCTCAGCAATTGGAGAAACCAAGTTCCAGAATGATATTTAAGTGCACTGTTTATATAAGAAGAAACCACAAAGCCATACGATACGTACTCTGGCAGCACCTGTAGGGGATGGATGTGCACATATCTAAGCGTGTTAGTTTGTGCTGCTGTATCACAGCAAAAGGTCCAGAGGCTGCACGTCAAACAGCATGGTCTCTTTAGGGATGGGTGGTAATCAGGAACCACTTTCGATTTATTGGTGATATTTGAGTGTTTTGCAATGGGAATATATTCATGGGTTACATCTGTAATTACAAATTAATAGAATTGGAAAATAATACCGGGGGAGCTGCTTCACTGAAATCTCTGAGATTTAAAGCACACTGCAGCAAGTTCTACCAGGGAGGCCTGCACCAGCCCAGCCTCAGAGATTGGGGCTTTCCTGAAACGGGATGAGTCCAGGGGCACCATGGCTTCAGCAGCACCGTGAGCAGGAAGGGACGGCTGGGCTGCAGCTGGCCAGGGGTCTGCTTGCCTGAACCTTTACGGTTGATCTGGACCTGTCAGGAAATGTTACTGCCAGGTTAGGGCAGGAGAAGTAATGACCAAGACAGGGGAGGGAAGCCTTTGGGAGACTTTTCCAAATAGTTCAACATGTTTCCTACCCTGCATGATTTTTCTCCTAATCACTTCTGATACTCTACATATTTTACTAATATGTTTTGTTTTTAGTAGAATGTAAGCTTCAGAGATTAGAACAGTGCCTGGCACATGAAGACTCAGTAAGTATTTAATGAATGGTTCGGGGAGTGAATGAAGGTGGGAAGCAAGTAGAGGGAGTAGGGTCTGGAGGGTGCTTTTCAGACTAGTTGCAACCAGAATTTTATTCATGGATTGGCGGGGCTTGGATAACAGAGGTTACATAAGCTAACACACCCCTCTAGACCTTAGTTGACATAAGACACAGCTGTGAGAGGCTCAGATCTTGGGAAAAGCGAGGTAGACCCGGAGCTAGCAGGCTTGGCTGGTTGATGAAGGGCTGTCCATTAAATGAGGCCCAGCTAATCCCAGTTTGGCCCAGCACCCAGCTGCTCCACCCTGCAGCGGTAACGGGTCTGCTCCTGCCAATGCCAAGTCATTTCTCACAGCTCTAATCCTCAGACCAGAAGTGTGCTCATGGAACACACCACCCACTATCACCAAATTAATCAAGCCACCCAGCGTTTAAAATTTTAATCCTCTTTAAGTCTTTAGAGAGGCAACAGGCTCCTGGGGGCTCCTGGATTGAGATGGGTGGCTCTGCACCATTGCTTTAAAAACACCACAAATTGTTGTCCCTGAGGAAGTCTTTCGTATTAATCTGCCTTATTTATTAGGATGTGAATGATGGGCATGCCAAGGAAAGAAGGAAAGTGTAAGTAAAATGCCAAGGTTACTTCCAGGGCAGTTCATTCCATTATAGCAATTGGACCTGCGCCCTGGGACCCCTGAAATTAGACTATGAAGGAATTTATACTCCCAGGAGTTATGCTGAAAAGGTAGATGTGGAAAGGAGAAAAAAGGGACCAGATCCTCTGTACCCTACATGTAGGAATTCAATACTTATTTGGATTGAAATACATCCAAATAGATGCCACAAAAACCTTCCCGTGCCATTGTGCGTTGTTCCTGTTTTACAGACATTAGAAATGATCCTGCCATAGTAAGTGAACGCATATGTGTTCAGCACTTGGGAAAGTGCCTGCCACAAAGTGGGTGTTTGCTGCTGCCGCTGTCATTATTATCTGTCCATGGAGCATTTTTACAAATTGTTTCTTTTAGATTACAGTGTTTGCATTATGTACATTTGGTCACATATATGTAATTTATGAAGCATAGTAATAAAATGAACACCTGTAACCCCCCCATCAATCCTAAGAACTAGAATTTTACCAGCCCTGTAGTGCTTCTCCTACAACAATCTCACGATTCTTATTTGTTCACTTTCCCTTTAACCATAATGCTAATTTTATAATTTTTTTCAAAGAAGGTAATTATAGACTCAGAATTAAGACTTCTGCTCTCACATTCCATTCTCCTCACTTCTCATCATTTTGCTGGAAGTGATTTTCCATGGAGTGGACGGTACACACTGTGACTGGATTGGCTTTTACTAGCCTCGTCCATACACAGGCTGGTCAAGGGGTGGTACTGTCACTATTCCTCGACAGGCTCCAGGAAGGAAGCTGTGCGTTCCCGAATGTTGTCTAGATTCTGGTGTTAGCTATTTTCCAAATATTGGCTGCTAGGCAGTTTATCCTTGAACCCCTAAAATTTGGAAAAGTGCCTGGAACTTGGTAAATACTCAGAAAATGTCCACTGTACTTAACCATGGATGTAAAGAGAAGGGAACACTTCTGCACTGTTGGTGGGACTGCAAACTAGTGCAGCTTTTATGGAAAGAGAGTCTTCTAAGAACTAACAGTAGACCTTCCAATTGATCCTGCAATACCATTACCCAAAAGAAAAAAAAGTCATTTTACCATAAGGACATTTGCATTCGAATGTATGTAGCAGCCCAGTTCACAATTGCGAAGATGTGGGAACCACCTAAGTGCCTTTCAACCCATGAATGGATTAATAAATTGTGATATACATATATCATCAAATACCATTCAGCCATAAAAAGATGGAGATTTTGTATCTTTTGTAACGACCTGGATGGATTTGGAGAGATTCTTTACTTACTCTCCTAGGGAAAGAATCACAGGAATGAAAAAAAGAAGCATCACACGTGCTCAATACTAAGTTGAAATTACTACATGAACAACCAAGTCCTCACTTGATAGAAAATCTCAATTAAATTCAAGAAGAGAGGAAGGAGGAGAGGGTTCTGTCAGTTCCTGGCAGAGTTCAATGCACAGGTATGTGGCACACCTCCTGGGGAAGAAAACTACAACCCGGACTTTACCTTACAAACGCAAACAATGTAACCTAACTGTATGTACCTTCAGATTAATCTGAAATTTAAAAAAAGAAAATGGGTACATATAAACAAAATTAAATCATTATTGATTTAAAAAGTAATTTAATAGCTGCCATAGAAAAAATTTAGGCAGACGATTGTTTTCATATCATTTAAGATCAGTTTGACCATGAGAAGTAAAATATGTCTATTTATATATACTCACTTTTCTTTAAACCATGAATTATATGAAGGCTCTAGCAAGTGACTTAGGTCCGCGAACTGTTGGGTCACAAAGCATTTCCTGATTCATGCCCTTCATTGATACAAGTAGCTACTGATGTTAATTCACGTACCACCACACTTATCTCAGAGGGGATGGTGACTGCAGTAATTAGACTGACTGATTAGCTCTGATATTTAGAATTACTGGCTCCTCTTTTCCCCACAGCTTTGCACACTCCATCCTTGTCCCTCTTGGACTGTATCTGGGCTGCCTCTTAGCTAACCTGTTAGTTTTGTATTCAGATGGTGGACGACCAAGGCAGGCCAGGAGACAGGGCAGAAGGAGGGAGAAAGAAAGAAGTTTCAGAAGCTGATGTGGATGCTGGATGGCCCCTGTCTTTCTTTGCAGCCAGCATGCTGCCAGGCATCTGGCTTGCTTTAGAGGGCTGAATTGTTGATTACGCAGGGAAAGAAGAAAGATGGTGTTTTCTCTTTGTTTGAGTCCAGCTCTTTCTGCCTGCTCCTAACACAGCTGGGTCACCACAGCTTGAGCAGGCAGAATAAAAAGAAGGAAGTCCAGTGCTGCAGTGGGTCTCAGCTTCGGAATCCCGCAGCACTGAGAGAACGCACTTCCGATCAGGCCCAGAAGCCTGAAGGTTGACCTGGCTGGTGGCAGCAGGTACAAAACACTTTAATGTGCTGATCACTGGTGTGGTGCTACTATTTTGGCCAAAAGTTTGCTTCATCAAAGTTCTTGACTATGAACTTCACTAAGGTGCTGGCCAGAAGTGCACCTGCCCCCCACCTAGGCTAGGCTCAGAGCTAGAACTCCATCAGGGAGAGCTGCTCAACTGAACATATGATGAATGGGCATTCCTTAAATACACAGATCTCTAGAATCTCCCACAGGTAATTCTGACACAGGTGGTCTAAACTTACAAATCGCTGCCTTAGGGAGGGAGAACACGCATACAGACTATAAATGCAAATCTTAATTTATCTAAGAAGTCTTTTCATTAATGGCAAAGGTTTCATTACATCTTACGATTTGGCTCCTGCCCTGCAGCAGGGACTCTGGAAGCCTCCAACACCCCCTACAGACCCCAGCCATGGACTGTGAGGGACGAGTCATCACATCCCAGGCTGCACTCCATTGCCACAACAGACCTATCCTATCAGTCTCATGAGAGGACAGGCTCCCCGTGTTCCTCTGTTAGGGAAGGCATGTTCCCTGTGTGTGATGGAGCTCACACATGAGGCGACCAGGTTGGGAAGACTGGGGCAATTTTGGAGGTGATCTGGCCAGCGCTAATTTGGCCACTGCCCGCTAATATCCTCCCTTTGGCCCTCTAATTTTCCATTGAGGTGGCTTTTCCTGTTCAAAAACCTATAGTATATACAGTAAATTTCTATTCCAGGAGTTGGCACACTTTTTCCGTGAAGGCCTAGATAGTAAGTATTTTGGCCTCTTCAGCCCAAATGGTTTCTGTCACAACCACTTGCTTATGATATTGTATCATAGAAGCAACCACAGTACATCACATAGTACGTAAACAAATGGGTGTGGCTGTACAAGGAAACTTCTTTTATAACAATGTGCTGTATTTGTCTGCTCAGAATGCCATAACAAAATACAACAGACTGTGTGGCTTAAACAATAGAAATTAATTTTCTCACAGTTATGGAGGCTACACATTCCAAATTAAGGTACCATGATATTCATGTTCTGGGGAGGTCTCTCTTCCTGGCTTGCTGATAGCCACCTTCTGTCTCCTCACATGGCTTTCTTCTATGTATACACACAGATAGCTCTCCCTCTCTCACCCAGTATCTCTCACTCTTTTATAAGGACACCAGTTCCACTGGACAAGGGCCTCATCTTCATGACCTTATCCAACCCTAATTATCTCCCAAAGGCTCCCTCTCCAAATACCATCATATTGGAGATTAAGGATACAACATATGAATTTGGGGTGGGATCGAGTTCTGTTTATAACAGGTGGTAGGCCAGATTGGGCGTAGGGCCATAGTTTGATGACCTATCAAAATCTGAGTTTCAGACTAGCTTGCACAAGGGAGACACCATCAGTACTAAAAATAGAAAAACTAGCTGGGCTTAGTGGCACACACCTGTAGTCCCAGTTACTTGGGAGACTGAGGCAAAAGGATTGCACAAGCCCAAGAGTTTGAGGTTGCTGTGAACTATGATGTCATAGCATTCTGCCCAGGGTGACAGAGTGAAACTCTGTCTCAAAAAAAAAATCCGATCACTTTTATATTATGAAATCTATGCTTTCTGCCCAGTCTTTCCTCTGCAGTTATATAAGAGAAGCCACTACAGTTAAGAACATTTGCTTTTTGAAATATATTAAAAAAGTATTTCTCTGGGTTCCATCAAGACTACTCCTATCGAAAACCTTGGCTAGTTTTACAGGATTGGTAGAATCTATCTCCATATTTTAAAATATTTTTTAGGTGAAATGCCTTTGCAGAAAGTCTGCCCTTCATAGCAGACCTACACCCTGCTTGGGATACAGAGGGACGTATACCAGGCTACCTTCTAGAGGGGACACAGCCCAGCTTGGGGAAAAATGGGGAAGAAAAGGCAAATTTGGAGCCACTACCCAAAGGCTGCTCCCAGTATGGGCAGGATTCAGGCCTACTGGGTAAAACTAGGGTTTAGGTGTTTTGGAGGTTGTTCTAGAGCCAAGGCCCTGCAAGAAGCCTGAGCAGACTCACCCATGGGGCTCTCATCAGTGGCTGTCTTTAGGGATGTCTCCAGGATGAACTAGAAGCCACCTCATTTTGTAAAAAGGCTTTAAAACTAAAGTTTCAGCAAACTTTATTTTCTGTAATGTCCTCATTTTAACTCTGGTAGATCCAGATTGTTGCTTGGGCTCCACTGTTCTCTTATTATCTGCTTTCAGGAGGCAAGGGAGCCTTTTAAGGCAGAGTGTAAGTGTTGATGTGGTAACTTTTCCCCGCTCTGGGTTTAATCATAATTTTCCAGACGTAGTGTCAGGAATTTTATGGTTTTCTAAGTCTTCTTGAGAACATAATAATAGACAATGATATGGAAAACAATTAATGATTTTGTTTCTTTTAGAAACATCATTTTCAAATAAATTGATAATGCCAAGGAGATAATCTGGGAGTTGAAATGGTCATGCCACTTACTCTGACGGTATTCAGGTTGTATGAGGTGCCATTATTTAGTTCTTCCTTTGATACATGATTTCTTGGCCTGTCAAAATGACAATGGAGGCTCAAAAATCCCACTCATGGTTGGCAAGCCCAGTGGGAAATGATATTTTGTACTAAGGCAAGCAATGTATGTTTCAAAAAGGAGCTGAATTTGTTAATAGCGTTACCTGAAAACAACCTGGGAAGAATTACTGTGTTGGAATGTAAAGACGTACTGGGCTGCGTGCTGGAGGGTCAGGGTTTTCTATTAATTCTTCCATCAAGTTTTGGGGCTTCCAGCAGTTGTGATCCTCCCTTTTATTGGCCTCAGTTTCCTCATCTACAAGGTGGGAGGGAGGAAACTAAAGCAGATCATGTCCGCATTTCATTTTACTTCCAAAAGAATTCCATACCTAGTGAGTCCAGCAGATCTAGATTAGAAGGCTCCTTGGGCCACGTCCTTGGATAATGGGCTTCTCTAGTCCTCAGTTTACCCTTTTAAACCAATGGACCAGTGGGCAACACTGGAGTGCACAAAACTCAAGTGGACAAAGTTGGGTTGAACAAAACTGGAGCTTTGGTCGGACTTTCCCATCCGCCAGTGGACAAAGCTGAAGCAATTTGAGGAAAAAAAAAAAAAAAATAATCATAGTATTAAATTGTAACCCATTAAATAAAGTGAATATCCATGGGTCTATGCTGATATGACATATAAATAAATAATAGAATAAATATTTGGAGAAGAGACAGATCTTTCTTATAGAAGAATGCTGTTAATAAGTTAAGAAGGAATGAGGGAAATAGAAATATTAGAACACCACAGTAATGACTGATGTGGGAGAGATCCACCAATAGATCCACCAAATTATTGGGCAAAGTTGGAGAATGAAGAAGATATTTGTATCATTTCAAAGTATCTATCTCAAGTTATTAAAAAAGGAAAAACAATGGCTTTAGAAGGGAGAAACTCAGCAGATGCCATCTGAATTAAGCGATCAAAGTTAACGTCATCAGTAATGAGACAGATTGACAGCTCTCTCCCCTTGATGAGATGCACTGAGAAGGGCATGTTGCTGCCAAAGGTTCTTGTCAAAAAAGCATAACCTCAGTCTGAGCGTGTGAAAACACTGGACAAACCCAAACAGAGGGACAGCGTACAAATAGCCCTGACCAGTCATCTTGGAGAGTGTCAGGATCATAAACGACAAGGAAAGAATGAATCACTGGGAGCGATGAGAGGAAAAGAAGAAGACGTGGCAACAAAATGCAATGGTGGACCCTGGATAGGATCTAGGAACAGAAACAAGCAAAGCTCGGGGAATCCAAATACAAGGAAGGAATTGTTTTATAATAGTACCGTGTGGTTAATTTCTTACTTTTGACCATTGTACTATGATTATGCAAGTTGTTAACATTAGCAAAAGCTGGATGAAGGGCACACATAAATTGTGCTATTTTTTGCAGCTTTTCTCTAAGTGCTTATTATTTTCACATAAAGAGTTTTTAAAGACATTGACATGAATAGCCAGACGCAGAAGATCAAAACTAGACCTTTATTTCTTGCCATTTATAAACTCGGTCAAAATGGATTAAAGGCCTAAATCTATGACCTGAAACTAAGAAACTACTAAAAGAAAACACTGGGGAAATACTTTAGAATATTGGTCTGGTTGATGATTTCTTAATACCTCCAAAGCATAGGCAACCAAAGCAAATTAGACAAATGAGATCACATCAACCTAAGAAGCTCTGCACAGCAAAGGAAACAATCAACAAAATGAAGAGTCAACTCACAGAATGGAAGAAAGTATTTGCAAACTACCCATCTGATAAGGGATTAATAGCTAGAATATAAGGAACTCCAACAACTAAACAGGAAAAAAAAATCAAACAATTTGATTACAAAATGGGCAAAGGATCTGAATAGACATTTTTTCAAAAGACACACAAATGGCCAAAATGTATATGAAAATAATTCTCAACATTATTAGTCATCAAAGAAATGCAAATCAAAACTACAATGAAGTATCATGTCATCTCAGTTAAAACAGCTATTATCAAAAAAGACAGGCAATAGTCTCGGTGCCTGTAGCTCAGTGGTTAGGATAGCCGGCCACATACACTGGGACTGGTGGGTTCAAACCCAGCCCGGGCCTGCTAAACAACAATGACAACTGCAACAAAAAGATAGCCAGGCGTTGTGGTGGGCACCTGTAGTCCCGGCTACTTGGGAGGCTGAGGCAAGAGAATTGCTTAAGCCCAAGAGTTTCAGGTTGTTGTGAGCTGTGACGCCACAGCACTCTACCAAGGGTGAGATAGTGAGACTGTCTGAAAAATAAAAAGACAGGTAATAATTAATGCTGGTGAGGATGAGGACAAAGGAGAACCCTCATACACTGTTGGTAGGAATATAAATTGGTGCAATGACTACGGAGTACTGATGGAGTCACCTCAAAAAAACTAAAAACAGAGCTACGGTATGACCCAGGAATCCCACAGCCAAGTGTATATACAAAGGACAGGAAATCAGTATATGAAAAAGAAAGCTGCACTCCCGTGTTTACTGCAGCACTATTCACAATAGCCAAGATCTGGAATTGATCTAAGTGTCTACCAACAGGTGGATGGATAAAGAAATGGTGGTATATATACATGATGGACTATTAAATGGCCATGAAACAGGACGAAATCCTGCCCTTTGCAACAACATTGATGGAACTGGAGAATATTATGTTTCGTGGAATAAGCCAAGCACAGCAGGACAGATTTCACATGTTCTCACTCATGTGTGGGTACAAAATATTAAAAACAGATTGGTCTCATCCAGATAGAGAGTAGAATGACAGTTACCAGAGGCTAGGAGGGGTAAAAGAGAAGTGGGGGTGGTAATAGGGGCAAAAATATAATTACATTGAATGAATAATATCTCATGGCACAACAAAGTGATTATAAGTCAACAATAATTTAGGACATATTTGAAAATAACTAAAAAAGTGGAACCGGAATGTGCCTAACAAAATGATAAATAGCTGAGGTCATGGATACCCCACTTACCTTGATTTGATTAATTCACATTGTATACTTGTATCAAAACATTGCATGTACCCTATAAATATATACAACTATTAGGTACTTATAATTAAAAATCAAAAATAACATTGGTATGGATGAGGAACAGTCTACCTGCTCAATGTTTATACATACCCTAACAAATGCCTCAGTGACATGTGCTTGGCCACCAACCACTCTGATGACCAATAGAGCAAGTGTATATGTCTGTGTGTAGGTGACAGACATACCCCCACAGTCCAAGCTATTTAACAGCTCAAATCTTACTTTGGACACTTGGGGACTCCAGAAATGACTAGGTTGCAGGGTGATGGGCTGAGGGAGGACCACTGGAGGAATGTTTTTCCTCTAGTCTCGTGTCCTTCCATATGAAGGGAACTCAATTAGTGTAACTCATCCCCCCACCATTCACCCTTCAGGTAAGGTGACATATCTGATTGGTGAGTTTGGGAAAGATAGACTGGGCACACGTCGCTTCTCCCCTTTCTCTTCTGTCTGAGCAGTGAGTGACTTGTAGCAAGCAGGTACTCTGCGCTGCTCCTCTGGGTAAGAGAGTTCCCTTAGCGGGCCTCATTGGTGACTGTGTGAACCCAGCTAATTCCAAAGCCCATTTGACTGTCAGCCCAAAGTTACTTCCTCAACTTTCTCAGTAACCATGGTGATATTTTTGGCCTCATCTGCCCTGTTCCTTGTTTAATTTCTCAATTGGCTCAGAACCTGGGCGAGAGAAAAGGCTAATAACTACTGGGTACTCCTTACACCCCAAGAGATTCCCTTCTTTCCAGTCTACACAGTGTCCTAGCAATTATTAGCCGTGGTTCTCTGGGGACCTGGGACACATTTTCCAAACTATCTCCTCCAAAGAGCCCCTAGGCCTTGAGGATCACAAACAACACCCATTTCACATTGCTTTTGCTGGGTGGGTCGGGGGTGGGTGGTGCACATTCCTCAGCCGTGGAGGATTAAACATCATACTTACTGCGACTGCGACACTCAGGTGTAACTGGGGCCAGAAGACCTGTCACCCCTCCCCCACCTCCCGCCAGAGGGACATACAACTTTGGGCCATTCCAGATAGTTTGGGGCTACAACTCCACTATAACCCACTTGCTATAAGAATGCTTTTAAAGTAAATTATTTTCCTAATTTTCTCCCTTTAACCTCTGCCTCAGTGGTCAATTAAACTAGAGGCATAAAGCTGGTATCCTCTCCTCGTCGTGGACCACCATGCATTCATCTTTCCCAATTTCCTTTGGTTCTGTTCTTTTTTGCTGGTACAAAAACAGAGAGTCCTTAAATAGTCCATTACTTTTTACCCATCTTAGGCAATTTAGCTTTAAAGTCAAACTTCTGTGGCAAAGTACCACTTGTGTGATGCCTATTTTGGAGTGAGACTAATCTTTCTCTATTTTAAAAATAACCAACACTTACTGCACCATAGTTAGGATTACATCACAATAAATATTCTGTGCAGGGCTAGGAACAGCTCCTCAAAGAAAAATGCTCAGGAACGGGTAATTGGAATGAACTATAAGCATTTTCACGGAGTTTTAAAAGAAACTGTAAGAAAAAAGATCTTCGATCTGTTCCCAAGTACTTCTTTTTTCTCTTAAAGGATATTTCATGAGGAATTTTGACATTCTCTGCATTCTAATGAAAAGGACTTGGGGAGAAGAGACTTATCTATACTTGTGCCTTGTTACTGCCATGATGGGCCCCATTCATCAAACATAAAGAGAGAAGAAGATCTGGAAAGTAGTTCTTTTCCAGACAATTTTGTGGTCTGGCTCTTAAGTACTTTTCCTTTGCTGAGGTTATGAATATTTAAAGGCCAAAAAAACTCCCTCCCTTTGAGCGGCAGATGGCCACAGGAACCAAATAAGAACACTAACAACCCATTTGAAAACGGAAATAAATAAATGAATAAATAAAAAGATTTGCCAAGTTCTGCACCACACACCCATTCTGATATACTGATACCGAGCCCATCCTGGCCTTGCTGTGAAAACCAGAAATTCAGGATAAACTAAGCAGATACAATGACCCCTAAGGGTAAAAATATATGTGTTCGTGAAAACAACCACAGCAAAAAATAGATATATGAAAAAAGACACTATAAGAACACATTCCTTTTCATTGTAACAGAGATGTGTTAAGTTCATTATTCAGAAGACTTCGATTACCCTTTTCAAAAGTTTTTTTGTTGAGTTTAATTTTCAAGGCTGTTAACCACTGATGCCAACTTAATTATAGCAAGCAAACAACCAGCCCATAATATATGAGGCCAATTGTGAGTTTTACTTTGGTCTTATATTAGATTTGGATTTCTCTGCTTATTTATAACTTCCTGAGCTGGGAAGGTTTCTGTGCAGCCACTTGCTTTCCCTCAGCTGGTGTCTTTGTTCTCCCGTTTGCCTTGGGGGATTGAGGGGACAGATATTTATGACTTAGTATCTCAGTATTAACAGCGCCCTTTGATGATTTATGAAACTGTGCTCTTGCATTTTTAACCTTGATGTCTTTCTGATTACTGTTCTCAAATGGTAAGATTAACATCATGGGGCCCCAAGATGCATAACCAGTTTCTTGCATACAGACTCATCTCCATGCTGGGAAATTAAGAGTCATTGGTGGCATAATGGCCTCAAATGGAATGAACAGGAACATCTAAGCATTTAGCCCAATGCTTCTACCTGTTACCATGAACACTGCATTCTCCTCTGTGGAAATGTCCTCACACTAAAATTTGGTTATACTTTTGTAACTCAGAGTTCTGAAATGACATATACATCTTGTGCTAAACTTAAAGACCTGAATTCACACTTGTTAGCATATGTATTTCTTGGCATTTCAGCATTCAATGTAGGCAAAATAGTGATGATGTTCAGAAGAAGTTATCCCTGTCCTTTGTCCAAGCACTGTGCCATATTTTTTCCTATCTTGTGCACAGATTTCTCAAAAGGTGATCTGGCAGACAATGACAGTTGGACACCCAATTGCCACACTCACAGCTAATAGTGGCCAGTGAGGGACAAAAGGAATTCTTTGGAGGTGGGGTCAGGAAAGCTTCTGTTGTATCATTAAAAGGCAAAGCTGAAGATCGGTGGGACTCCTTCCCTTTAACTTGAATACAGTGGTGGTTGCCTTGTGACCAAGAGGTGACAAGCTTGCGGACAAAATGCCAACATGCTTCAGGAAGTGAAATGGAGAAAGCCTGGGTTGCTGTTGACATCACTCAGCTGTGCGAACAAGCCCAAGACCACCTACTTGGGGACTATCTTGATCTTGTTAGGTAAACAATAAATGTCTTTATGGTTTAAGTCCCTGCTACTTGCAGCCCAAAATATTCTTAAGTGATACAGGAAACAAGGTCTAGGGTGAAGGCAAGAGCAGAAAGGAAATTTGGCAGCAGGGACAGCTGGTTAATTCTCTTCCAAAGCTTTGCCCTGTAGACTGAAGGGGACGGACAAATGCTCCTGGATGGCTAAGAGCCCATGCAGACAGAGTTGCTTTGGGTGTGAACATGACAATGGCACCCAAGTTCTATCAATAGCATGACAATGATGTTAATGATATTCAATAAAAGGGACAAGAATATAAGCAATTAGCTGAGTTTATAGAGCCCACTGAAATCATATATGGGGCAAAACAGATAATAAGGAGAATTATTAAAAAGTCTTTTCTTTTTCTCTTCCCTCTGTATTCTTAATTTGCATCTCCTATGTGGGAGAGGACTGGGGCCACATGACTGTGAGGAGAGTTTTCTTTTTTCCCAAGGGAACTAGTGACCAAGGCTGATCTCAGTGTAAAAGGGTTCCAGGTGAGGGGTGGCTGAGTTCCCTAGCTGCCTTGGCTACCCAGTAAGGTGGCTGCTGCCGAGAGGTGAGAGTGAGCATGTGTGTGCGTTTCCGGAAAACACTCTTTGCTTTAAACACTTTGTTTAAAGCAAAGCCAGGTCAGCCTTGAAAGCAAGCTGACAAACTAGAAACACTGGGGGCAGATTACATATCACAGTGGTTCCTTAAGTGACAGCTGTTACTAAACAGGCATTAGTCAGCTATTTCTAGTTTAACTAAAAAGTAACAGATATAGTCAACTAGTCTTTTTCCTTTCTTATGCCAAAGATTTAAGCTCCTTCATGTCTGGTGTAATATTTTAAAATACTGATAAATCTGTCTGTTTTAGAACGAAAATCCATTTCTTCAATATACTCATTCAGCAAATATTTATTCACCATACCCAGTGACTGAGTGACTGTGTGTAGGCGAGAGAGCACGAGGAAGGGGGGAGGGCGAGATAAAGACAGAGAGTTATGGGCGAGGGGGAGGAGCGAGAGGTGGCAGCCCCATCCTTTCAGGAGCTGCTGTACACAAATGAAAGCCCTGCATGGGCTGTCTTGATGGAGCTGTAGCTCAATTCGATTAGGAAAATGTACTCTAAAATACTGAAAGGTTCTGCCACCAGGCAAACTGGCTGGCCAGAGAACAGTGAACAGAGATAACATTCTCAGAACGTCCTTCTGTGACACTCCTGCCATCACCTACACCAATTACTAAAACGCTTCCCACCAGGATGCTGGTGAGCAGGGCCCCTGGCTGGCTTTCATGCACAGACCTGGGTTTCACAGAGGTTGTTTAATCCTCAATCTTAATCCACTCTCATGCAAATCGTCTGCCTCAAACTTGCTTGATCCTTTCCCTCCCAACAGCCAGTGACAGATTGAGTAGAAAGCTGTCCTGCCTTTCAGAGAAAGTGAGCTAACACTTCAGTCTCCAGGTGTGTTCTCACCTGGCTGCCTTCCCTCTGAAGGTACAGGAAGGCTTTGAAGACCCCCCTGCACTGGCAGTCTGGATGTCTTCCAGGGGTAGGAAACCAGTCAGCCTGCCTCGCCTCTTGCTATTTCTCAGTAGGTTCTCTGAAGTTACAGGAGACCCCAGTGGTTTGCTAGATTTTACATAAGTAATAAAACAGTACATAAAACCCACTGCCCAGTGTCACTTAATGCAACTGCTTCCGCTGCTGCTCTTTGAAGAAGGCTCCAGGCTCTGTGAAGGGCAAGGTAAACAGCCCTGCTCCATCTGTATGCACCTTGTGCTGCGCAGCACACACGGGCCCTGGCAGGCTGAGAGCCGTGCCTGGCGCCACCCGCCTCTGGCACCATCTCCAGTCATTCCACTGCACTTGCGAACAAGTCCAAGAAATAGAAAAACATAAAAACCTATTGTCCATGTCCAGTGCGAAATGAAATGCACTGGACCAAGTATCACAACTTCCTTAAAATAACACAACACTTTATCACTTTTGCGTCTGGATCCCACTCATGGTTTGCAAAGCTTGGAATCAACGGCTTGAGCCACCCTGCTTTATTCTGTTTAAATACATTCTTTTTTAAAAAAGCAATTTATTACAAACTCTCTCTGATTTCTCCTTATCTAAAGCACTTAATTCAGCCCATTTCCTGCTTTACTTTATAGTGTTGGAGGCAATCAGAAGATCAGAACCAATTTATTAATAAGAGAACATGCCCTGTAGCTCTGGCCCGTGAAAACAGATTCTGAATCACGATGTAGCCACGACCCAAGTCCTAGATAGAATGAAGGGCATATATCATCGTTCTTTTGTTTGTAGGCTGGCTCATCCCAGATTTGACTGAGGCTACTAGGTTACAGAAGCAGCCTCCTGTGGCTTGCCCAGGGGAGGGACACACGATTCTCCCCCAGACCTCTGAAATAACGTCTTCTACCACAACGAAAACCACAAGGCAAAGAAGCCAGCTGTGTCTTTAGGAAGGAAATAACAGAGAAGAAAAGATACTCCCCACCATTAAAGAAGTAAGTAGTTCTGCTTACACCAAGGCCATGATCAATGATTGGGTTGGGGAGAAAAGAGACTTGTGTGTGGACACAGTCTTCACTGCAGATGACCAAATCATGTCAGAATCTTAAGCAAAATCTTTCTCCAGAATCTCTCTCAACCTGCCTACACTTGAGCCTTCTCAGAGGAAGAAAGAAATGGACTGATCAAGACTCTCAGAGCCCTCTAGAAAGAAAGCTCCTGTCTGCACCACAGTACTGGTCTGCAAAATGAAAGTGTGGACCAGATAGCCTCCGAGGGGTGTGATTCTTGAGGGCTGCAGACTATGTGCCACGCAGGATGTGGGCTGGGCAGCTGGGATGTCTGCTAAGGGCTTCCCAGCCAGTACATACCTGAGGGTTCTTGTGGTTAATATGGACGAATTCAAGATCTCTTCAAGGAAAAGCAGATTAACCATGTAATAGAAGGTGATGGGTGGGCACTCCCAATGTGATATGTCTGGAGAACATAAATTCCTTGGCCCTGCGGCTCACTGGAATGACTTGCTCTTGGCACAGGGGTTTTGTTCAACTCCATCAATTGGTACTAGAGTCCTATGGTTCACAAGCAGCTCCCTCTCATCCCCTCTCATCCCGCCCCACTCTGTAAGGCAGAGATCTGCCAAGTTAGAGTCTTCTCTTCAGACACCTGGATGAGCAACAGCAGCAAGGGAAAGATGCATCTCAAAATGGGTGGCAGCCGGATGGTCCCTGAAATCATTATCCCAGGCAAAAGCAGCCAGCCACAAAAGGCCACGGAGTGTTGGATTCCATTTATGGGAGTGTTCTGAATAGACAAATCCACAGAAATAGAAAGTAGATTTAGTAGTTCCCAGGGGCTGGGAGGAGAGGAAAATGGGGAGTGATTGGTGATGAAGATGACGGAACATTAGGGAATTACCCAGTGGTGTAGTCACACAACTCGGTGAATATACTGACAACCACATAATAGGACACTTTAAAAGGGTCAGTTTTATGTTATGTGAATTATAGTGATTCACTATAGTGATTGATAAAGCCCTGGAAAAGCAGAAGGCACTTGAATTTCAGTCCTGAATTCAGGCCGTATGGTCCTGAGCAAATCACTGAACCTCTCTCGTCTCAGATTCACCAGCTACAAGTAAGGATATTAATTCACTGTGAACCTTACATCATAAATCTAGACTAATTAGGATCATACTGTAAGGAACTAAAGGCTGAATTCAAGGACTCTCTCAGTCTGAGAAATGAGAAAATAGTGTGAGAAGTAACACCATGGCCCAGCCTTCAGGGGCAGGGGAGACAGTGGACCAAAGAACTCCTAGGGAGCGTCCAGGCAGGCAGAGCCCCACACTGGGGAACGGTTCCTTCAAGATGGTTATACTGATGCCACTTCTCATTCGCTTGATGTTATCTCCTAAGAAAACAGGAAGCCTGTTTCTACATTTTACAGGGAAGGAAGGTAAGTCCCTAGGACATTAAATAACCTCTTCAAGGTTACCAAATATGAAAAGCTGAGAATGTGAGTGCTCTCTCCTCTAGTGGAGCTGAGTACCTTTTCCATTCAACAAGGAAAAAAACAAGGGCTGGGGCATTGAGTCCTTCGTGTGCTAAGATGCTTTTGAACCAAAGTCAGTCAGTCATAGAAAGGAAAGGAAAGAAGGAATGAGGAAAGGAATGGGAAGGGAGAGAAAGGAAGAGAGAGAGAAAAAAAGAGAGAAAGAAAGAGAAAAAGAAAAGAGAGAGGAAGGAAGGGAAGGAGAAAAGGAAGGGGAAGAGAAAGGAAAAAGAAAAGTAGGTAGCAGGAGGGAGGAAGGAAGAAGTCAGGTAGGGAAACGGAAGAAAGGAAAAAAAGAGGGAAGGGAGGAAGAGAGAGAGAGAGCAAGAGAGTGCACACAGTCTTGGCCAAAGCTGTAGATTCAGAATTTTTTTGTTTCAGGATTCTATAAGGGAAGCAGATTTCCTTTTCAAAGTTCAAAGGAAACTGTGTTTTGTTTTCATACTCCGTTTCATTTTCACTTGGGAAAAATGCCCCAGCTTTGAAGCCTCTCTGTTTAAACTCATTAGGAAAACTATCAATGACAGAAGCTTTCATGCAACCGTAGGGAGGAATTAGTGTTATGGGAGAGCCGGATCAATCTTCAAACGTTTCATCTATGGAGATGAGAGGTCAGTGCTGGCTGCTTGTTCAGCTAGAAAGTTAACATAAACAAATACTTCACTTACTGGAGAGTCCAGGGACTACAGACATTTGATATTCCCACTCCAAATACTTCCTCAGAAGCCAGGATGTCCACCATATGAAAGAGAAGCTGCTTCTCAAGAGCTAATGCAAATGCTTGGCAAAATGTCTTATCCCAAAGAGAAAGGCCTTTACGCTTTTAGTGTCCTGAGAGGAAAGGACATAGTGATGACAATCACCAAACACAATCTCCTCCAGGGTGACTTCTCACTCCACTGAAGTTGACATGGAAACATTTTTAGCAGGACTGGGGTTCTTATATGAAGATACCTTTTTTGACATCTGAATCCAGTTCATTTTAAAGTTTTTTTTTTTTTTTTAACCTGCCAAAGTTGCAATAATGGCAATTTGGGGTTTTTTTATTTTCCCTTTATTCGTTGAGCATATTCCAGAGCACTTCTGATTGATTCAAAATGGGGTTGAGGGTGGGGAAGGAAGGCCTGCAGGTGGGTCATCTGAAAAGGAGCTGAGGGGAGGACTGGCGGGAGGAGGGAAGGCAGGGAGAGCAACAGAGAGCCCTGGGGCTCCTAATGAAGGTGTTTTGGGGAAAAAATGTTAGAAAATGCCTTTGTGCCTGTAGCATAGCATGGATTAAGTGATCTTCCATCTGTCTGTCTGCCAAGGATGACTTAACATTTTTATTTTTCTTACAGAAGTCACATATGTGGGTACATGTGAATATATGCAGGCAAAATGTGTACAAATACATGCTAGTTAGTGCATGTGTGTACACAGAGCTGGAGTGCATGCGTACATTTTAAATCAAAGAATCCAGGTATAAAGGGAATGTGATGTAAGACTGAGTAGCAGCACAGGGTTGTGCCAGAGCAGACTTGAGAAAATACAGGACATGGTTGACTGTCCGTTTCTTTCTAAGAGTGGGTGACTATTTTCTCCTACTATCCCTCATTTAGCTCATGAGAAAATAAAGTGTAAAATGAGCCTATCTAAGTCATGAACCTGTCCCTGCGCAACTTAAAAAGCAACTAACTAATCCAAAAGGAAAATCACCATTACTTATCCAGCCATAATGTAGATGAAACATGACATATAAATCAGTAACTCTTGTATCGCAAAACAGACAAATAGATTAATGCATTTTGCAAAGGACGGGTGAAGAGATCGATTAGGTTACTGATTCAGACCATGAACTTTCTCTCAATATACTGCATTTAACTTTTAAATAAGGTTTAGGAGAACCTGAAACATTTTGCTCACTGACAGAGCTATATTTTACTAAGGGCAGAAATTGGCTAGTCTATAAAAATTAAATTATGCCCCTTTCACTGTATCTAGTCAAGAGGAAAAATTCTAATTACAAGATTGCACTGTCAAACAAATGCAAATTCACATCCTTTATTCTTTATTTAAAAATTCATACTGGAGGGGGGCTTCTATTCTGAAATGAAAATCAATATTTGAAATATTTTTCAGAGTGCAATGATAAGCAAGAGCAAAAGAAATTTCATTATCAAGGGTGCTGGTAAATAGACACTAACTCATTAAGTGCTGAGCTGGTGAGAACAAGTCATTTGTTATGCAAACATTTAAATATCAATTAGTAAGGACAATGAGAAGAAGCTGAAGGATCTCGTTTCCCACTAGGCCGGAAATGACCAAAGGAGCAACGGGAGGGAGTGGAGGAAAATAATCTCAGCACCTGATAGGGATCCCACTCTGGGGAATAGACAATGGTTGATTTCGAATGACTCCCCCATTGAAAGTTAAATGTACCTGCCTCAAAATTCATAAGAGCTGAGTTTGCAGACTTAGAAAGGACTAACAAAAGGCCTGGGCCATATTGCATGGCTGGTGTTTTTTGGAAAGAGAATTCCTTTCATTACTGCTTAATGTCAGACTGGCTTAGTTCATTAACATTTCTTAGTCTATTTAAAACCCTGGTTTTCCAGGGGTCCTCAAACTGCTGCTACATAAGGTGGTGTGATTGTATTTGTTCCTGTTTTGTTTTTTTTTACTTCAAAATAAGACATGTGCAGCGTACATAGGAATTTGTTCATAGTTTTTTTTTTTTTTTTTTAACTATAGTCCAGCCCTCCAACAGTCTGAGGGACAGTGAATTGGCCCCCTGTTTAAAAAGTTTGAGGACGCCTGTTCTGTACTTAGGAAAATTGCCAGTCCACAAAGCACTTGAACTTTAAAAGTCCTACTGGTTGGGTCTCACGATTCTTTCAACATCCACTTCATGGCCTGGTTACTCACCCTCTCAGGTGAACTTAGTAGATATGAAAAATTTTCTAAGTACTAAGAACTTTCCATGGATTACCCTTTCAGGTAAACCTGACAGTCTCTTTTCCCACAATGTTACCTGGCAGTGTATTTTACTATATGCTGGCCCAGGAAGTGAGCTTCAAGTGCCTCTTAGTAATAGTTTGCTGGTGAACCTGGACCAGGCGTCTAACTCTTCTGAATCTCTATTATACCAAAAGGTTTGTCTAGATCAGTTATTCTCAGCTTGGGGCACCCCAGCACCACTCAGGGAAGCTTTTAAAGGCCATGGCCAGATATACCGCAGAATTATGAAATGGGCGGGGGTGGGGGTGCCCAGGCATGTGGAGTTGAACAAAATTCCCAGCAAGAGCTGATAGGCGTCCCTAAGTAGGAGTGACTGGGCCTTTAGGTTCTAAGATTCTCAGTACAGTACATGTTATTGATTAAACTTAAAAAAATTCCAACTTTAATTCCTAATAGCCTCACTTAACAGGTATTACTTTCTTTCTCCAGAGCAGAGGAGTTGACCATGCAATGGAACTGTACACTGATCCGCTGTGGCTGGGGGAAGCCAGGGCCTCAAAAGAGGACCACCAGACTTCATGAGATAGTACATACAAAGTGCCCAGGAAAGAGCCAGATGCCAAGGGCACACAACGAAAGCTAGCTCTGATCTCTGCGATGGTTTCACTTCATGGTGGTCATTAAACAACCAGAGTTTTATGTTTACTTTTCTATCCTTGTTGGTAAAAAATTAAACTGACTGGTCTCTAACAATTACATGGACATAAATACGGACGTGCCTTTGTAGTATCAGCTTTTGGACCAGAAACGAATACGCCTGACTGGTTTCTATTCTATTCTATTCAACATGCACAGACCCAGACCTCGTGTCTTTCCCCTCAGAACTCTTTCTTTTGAGTTTATCCACCACTTCTGTTCCTGCACTGTAACAACTGAGATCGCCTTGTTATTTCACTCTCTCTATCCACCTTTTGGCCTATGATCTGTGGCCAGAGGGACCTGTCAGGCCAGGTACTTGAAGACTTTTCATGCTGAAGTTTCCTGTGGATAAAAGGGGAGTTATAATGCCTGAAATGGCTTTTTTACAGTGTGGCCTGGAGGAGAGAATCAAACAAGATGAAAAACAGCACTTTGAAAATGGAGTGTGTGGTATTCATCTTAGGTACACTTTTAGAGAGAAAGAAATGTCTCCCAGAAAAAGGACTTCTTCCGACTTGAATTTAGTTTACATCTTTTCTCAACCATATCCCAGGTTATAAAACATGACACCCAGGTACGCAGTGGCCTTGAGGATTCTGAAGAAGTTCTTAATGTGTCCACAGCACATCCCCATTTTGTCTGGCTCTAAACTGCTACTGTCTGGAAGAGCTGCAAATATCTGAAAGTAACAATAAAGCATTCACAGTGATTCTGACTAAAATCATAGCACTCCCTCTGATAGAGAGGCAGTAAATTTTTTGCTTGGGTAAAACGCAAGAACAAAACTCAAATAGAAACGAAACCACCTGTCCTAATTATCCACAGCAATCTTAGCTAAGGAATCATTACTAAGTTTTATTTTGTTTTGCTTTATTAATAGCCCAAATCCTATATGTCAAAACAATGCTTGCTACATTTGATAGGACAAGTAACTTTTGAGAGCAATTAAGCCTCAGACTGCCCAGAAGAGCAATTTTGGTGGGAAGAATGTACACTAGACCAACAGTGACCTGTAAAGAACAGCCCGTACACTTGGACACACCACATCACTGGTGGTGGCCAGCTACCATCTGCTTGTAAAAAGGGTAATTACACAGTCAGCAACAGGGCATTTCCAGACCCATTTCTTCTTTGAGAAGAAACTACTTTCCTAAGGCCCTGGCTTTAAAACTAGAGTGCTTGCATTGATTTGCCAGTGGGTTAAAGAATCACATAATAGTTTTAATCACTTGCAAGGGATCTGTGGGCAGTACACGAAACTAAAGAGGAAGAAGGCTTTGGTTTGGTCAGCAGCCCTCACAGCACGTTATTTCCTATCTTTTCAATATCTTTAAAATGACCCATCTCTGTTTATAGGTGGGCTTGACCTTGGAATTGAAGCAACAGCTCCATTCATTTTCCCAAAGTTCTGAACACTTTGGGGGACTTTGGGGAATTCCACCTCAGTGAGAAGACTATGGCCAACCATAGTGGACTGTCCCACAAGACATCATCTTCCCTCCCAGGTGGCCAAGTCCCCCTCCTCAGCCAGCCAGCTGCTAAGCCACTAGGACTGAGAACGACATTCCTTTGAAAGATCTGGGCAATTTGTGCTTGGAATTTGATGCATTAGTTCTAAAATTAAATAAAGATCCTGTAGTGTTCTTCAAGGAAATATGGTGTGGCTCTATGACAGAACACATTTTTCAAGCTCTGACCTCTGGGAACTTCAACTGGCTTCATATTTCAGGCTGACACTGCTCACAGGCTACTGTCTAGTTGCCCAAGGCAGGGCCAGTTAGCAGTATATTTTTACACCACCCCTTATCAGCTTTTAGCTAGAGAGGTAAGGGGAGTAAATAAAAAGAGCAGAGCCACTAATTTAAATGCACTTCCCCTCCGAAGACCCATGGGGAGAGGCCCTGGTAATTAACGCTAATGAGATTAAAGTTATTTGGAACTCTTCATTTTCACAGCACTGTAAAAGTAAATCTGCAATAACCAGAGTGTACATTAAATCAAAGTCAGCCCCGTTTCCTGTTATTTGATGGCCTCCTCACGCACATCCCATTCCCCTGCCCAGGCTGAAGGGCGGAGGGGAGAGCTGCTGGGCTCTTACCCGCACTTTGCTCCATCACTTCTTTCTGACACATGTCTTGTACGTTCACCGTGCAATTCACGATGAACTCGGGGGAGGAGCAGTCGTTGTTCAGCTGGAATTCCTCACACTGGTAGCACTGGATTTGCAGCGCAAAGCCTAGGGGACAGACGTAGTCGGGTTCAGATCAGTCCCCAAGAGCCCACCCCGGAAATCTGGAGCATCCCAGGCCCCTGCTGCTCCGGGATACCTGGGGCTCTGCCAGCTGGATCTCCAAAGTAGGGCTGGATGTGTTGGAAGCCGGCGGTCCGGCGGGGGCCTGTGGAATACAGCTCAAGACCCCTGGGCCCTGGCTCTAGATCCAAAGAGCCCATCCAACAGCACCACGGGCCTTTCTCCAAGAAGTTGAAAGGAGGGTGGTACAGCCCCAAGAGCGAAGTAGCTCCAAAGACAAGCGTCAGCTCCAGACTATGCCAAAGAATTTGCCTAATTGCTAATTGGTTACAAATTACTTAATTACTGTTTTTTGGCACCATTCATGATTGCATTCACTGACGCCTTTTCAGTTTTTATTTATTTAATTTTTGATGTCAGCATTCCTGTGCTAGGGCTCCGTGGCTGCCTGAGCGACCACCGGGAACCCGGGAGGAGGCGCTGGACGCCAGGTGCTGCTGCATCCCACGTCCCCAATCCCAGATCGGCGGCCCTTCGCCGGGACGGTCCCCGCGGAGGCAGGGGCGGGCAGCGGGTGGGAGAGGGTGTGTGTGCGCGCGCGCAAGCTCTCCGGACCGCGACACCGCAGCCCTTGCTCCCAGGGACCAGGCTTTCCGTGCAACCGTTTGGTTAGGGCGGGTGGTCGGGGTCCCAGCTCTGTGGAACCCAGTCCGGAGCGGTAGGCGAACTGGAGAGACGGAGCGAGACGTTCGCGCCTCTCGGGGCTTCAGCTTGATGGCTCTTCTCGGGTCTGCGAGCTTCAGTCCAGACCTAATGTCCGGCCGGGTGCGCTCTCGCACCCCACATGGATCACACTCTGGGTGCAGCACCCAGCCGGGGTGCTGCCGCGGGCTGCCCAGCGCGCCGCTCACCTGTCGGCGGCGCCAACCCTACGGGTTGCCAGAGACGCTGGACAACTTGGCGGGGTTCGGGGATGTCGCCCCCTCTACTTCGCCGAGGCCCCAGCACGCTCAGACCCTCCCTCCTCCCAAGCCCAGCTTCCATCGCCCGTGCAGCCCGAGCAGCTGCAGCAGAGTCACCCTGACCCGCGGCTCTCTGCTCTCCTCCTGCAGCGCGGGACTTGGAGATTTTCCCAGGCTAGTGTCTCTGGGCACCAGTCGCCGCCGCCAAACTCCCGATGGGCAGCCCCAGTGCAGTGCCGGCCCCGAGGTGGGAGGCCTGGGGGTCGATGGGGTGTGCGCGCCCGCTCCAAATGCTGGTCTTCTCGTCTCTTACCTGGAAGCAAGAACAATCCGCAAAAAGTTGCCGCGATGCCGAGGACCCACATCCTCTCGGAGCCGCGGGGACCGGAGCAGGCAGGCGCATCAGAAGCGGCGACCGCAGCGCAGGCGGCCCGGGCCGCAGCGGCGGTGGCTGGCGAGGCTGCTGGGGCCCGCGCTGCTGCCGCCGAGGCCACGGCCGCCGCCGAGAGGAACCGCAGGTGCCGCTCGCGGGGCCCGCATAGCCCGCGCCCTGGCTCCCGGCTGCGGGTCGCCTCTCTGTTCGCTCGCGCCTCCGGAGTTGGCGACTGAGACTGAAGGACTACTGGCGAGTCGGAACACCCAAAAAAGTCTCGCCTCTTCTCCCCACCTCCCACTCCAGGCACCACGTGACGGCTGCGAGTTGGGGTGGGGGTGACAGGCGGGGAAAGCTGGGACAGCCTCTACACGTTCCCACCCCCTTCCTGCAGCCCGGCTCTCGGGTCTCCGCACGTTCCGCGGAAACGGGTGCGGGGGGGAGGGGTTGGAGGACGGAGTCTGTACGTTGGGGGAGTGGTCAGGAGGCAGCAGCAGGTGCCCTGGGGAAAAGCTGGGTGCGGACTTGGGGACCCAGGTAGTGGGGTATGAAGAGGACGTGCCGGGTGGGCTCTTAGCGCACAGGGGCGTCCCTCCCACTCCACGTCCTGTGCATCCCCCGGGGTTGGCAGAACGGGTCCAGCCCACCTAGCCAGGGAGGTCCCGCTGAGGGCGGCTGGAGCCGGGCACCCCGGGAATCTGACAGACTGGGGCGCGTTCCGAGCCATCTGGCAAAGTTGCACACCCGCAGGCTCCCTAGGGCGTCCAGGGCGGTTGTGCCTTTTCCTCTGAGAAACCTCTCGGTCAATACCCGACCGGGCTTTAGCAGGATGGGGGAGGTGTGGAGGAGACCCTGCCCTGACTCATGCGCTGCCTGGGCTGTCCTGCCTTCAGCAGCCTGAGCTCACCGCGGGAGGGTGTGGTGACACCGCCCTGGTCGCCCGGGAGAAGGCCGACCTGGGAACAACCGCTGTGAGTTCCGAGCAGAAAACAAACGCTGTTCCCAAAGCCACAGGTTATTAGTATATACTCCAGCGTTCTGTCCCAGAAGATGCCGTCACACCCCCGGACTCGGCTACTGGCTGCTCCCCCATCCCTCAAATCCTCCTTTTTCGAAAAGCCCAAGTGACCCACCTTCCGTGCTCCCAGGGACTCCCCGCTGCTTTCTTCGCCTTACTCGCCGAGCCTTGCAGCAGGTGCCGGAGCCCGCGTGCCCGCTAGAGCGCAGTGGTGCCCCCGCCCCCATGCACACATTCCCGCCCCTCTCCCAAATCCCTGTAATTCCAAATTCGATGGAAATAGCCTCCTAAGTTTTGCCCCTCTTCACCATTTGCTCCTCCCGCCACCTTTCAGGCCAGGCAGCGGATCATTTATTTCCCTGTGCTGCCCGCAGGAGCAGGTCTGGAATGGGGCTCTAAATGACTTTCTTTGTAATTCCTCTGCAGAGATCATTCCCCATATGCCTCAGGCCCCCTCTCCATTTGCCCCCCTCTTCCTTTCATTTCTAGCTGGTTAACCCCCCTCGGAGAGACTGAAATACTTACTCCCTAGTCTTAAGACTCTGCTCTTAAAATTGGCTAAATTACTATCTCTGGAGCAAAAGGGTCAGTTTATTCCTTTGGGGAACCCATTGTTGGAACATGTGAGTCACATTCAAGTAACTGACTGGGCCAAAAGGTTCTTAAACAAGTTCTTTGGGTGTAATTGTGAGAAAACTTTTATTCAGAAATAAAACAAAAGGTTTTTTTAAAGTCTGAAAGACAAGGACATTTTACATAATTTTCATTTAAGATAAAACTCAAATATAACAAATTGCACAAATTAACCCAGTAACACTGATCATACAATACTCTTCAAAGAAACAAGGAGGTGCTAAAGTAACCATATAGATCCTAAAAATATTTCTATTATGCCTAGTTTACAAGCTCCTGTACAAAAGCAATTATAAATAGTTCACATCTAGAAAAAATACACATAACCTTTAAAATAGAATTTATCCTTACATATGAACAGTCTTTGTAGAAAAAAAGAATATTAAAAAAGAGTTTTTTGTAGCACCAACCATTCATTTTATTTTTTAAAAAAGTGGACACTGCAAGCAGAAATTTGCTTTCATTTTTGGAGTACCCAGATTTTAATAAAAAGAGCAAGAAGATAAAAATCAAATACTATTCAGAATCACAGAGTTGCACTAAAGAGAAGAGGATGTCAAGAGATGTCTGGAGGGAAAAGCTGCTGTTGGAAATAGAATTAGGTCATTTCTGATAGTGTCACACTCTCAACCAGTGTCCACCGTTCAGGACCCTTTTCATTTTTCAATAGAAGTAGAATTACACATTACTAAACCCTGAATCTTTCTGGCCACAATTCTGAAATTGCACTAAAATTAACATTTCTATCAAATTGAGACTGTGAGCTGGAGATGACCATGAACCTTCTGTTTTTTTGGCAGGCCCTGCTTTAGGTTTACAGATTGTGCCCACAAACAATTTGAGGAGTAGGACAATGAATTTAAGAAAAACTTTAGCTGGGATTAAAAAATACATATTATCATTAACCTCTAAGACATAGTATATCATTTCAAGAGCATGGCACTGATTCAATTTATTGCTGTCTTCCTTTTCTTTCGCTACAAATATAATTTCTCTTCCAAAAAAATTTACAACTTCTGTACAAGTATTCCAAAAAAAGTGCAAAATTAAGAATTCTGTATGGTAGGTGTGTTTACCTTTAATCCTCCTCAAAACAACAAATGGAGTCTGTCTTTATTGCCCTATCAGAGAAGTAAGCTCTGGTGGGTTGCCTGCTGTGAACTTGACAATGTAGGCTCTGGTGTTACAATAGTTTATTGTTCTCATCTCTACCCCAGCCTTCCCTCCCACAACCCCCCACTCCCACCCTGTTTCTTAAGTGCTCTGTTCCCAGTTCACTAAGGAAAGAAAAGTCCTTTATACATCATTGGAACCTTGACTGGCACAGGAAGAGAAGCTATCATATAAAGAATCACTCAGAGATTCCATCTTGTCTACCCCTGGCCTCTCGGAGCTACTCAAAGATGCCTCTTTGTTTTTCTCTTTTTCTTCCTTTTGTCCTTCACCCTTGTTCAGAGAGTTCTTCTCTTTTTCTAATAAAATCACAGTGTTGCTGTTAAATTTATTGAATGACTCCAGGGAAATTTTAGATAATCTATTCTCAGGATCTTCTTTTGTTTCTTCAAGTCGTTTCAATTTCTGCAATAAAAAGAGGAAAAATATTAGAAACATATTTCTTTGGAAAATCAATTTATCCATCCAATATTCAATTATTGTCTGTATAAAGTACAGTTTAAAGGAATACAGAAAACCTACAAGTCCTTAACAATCTTCTAGCATAATTAAATGTAATAATAAAGCCAATTTTAGGGATAAATCAAGACCTTAATCATTTTACTGTGATAAATAGGTCCCAATTTGCAAACCAGTTAAGTGCCACTTAATTTCATTTTAAATGGATCCGTTTGAAATTTGTTCAGGTAAAGTGCCTTGTTTTTCTTGATAAAAGTTTCATACTCCTCTCTTTACTTGCTAAGTATTACTTGTACTTTTTCGAAGCATGGCTAGGGATTGAATTTCGGCCAGAAGTTACAGTAATTTGTAAAGAAGACATAAAAATCCTTTAAATTGCCTCAAAACTTAAGTCCATGTTAAACTTGATAGCTGCATTGTCATTTTTGTGTTTTGTCCCTTTGTGGGACTTAAGATATTTTAAAGAGCTCTTTAGATGTTTTGGCGTAGCTCCCAGAAGACCTAAGGGCTTAAAAAATCACAGGGGCAGGGCTGCAGTTTGGTAACCTCTCTGTTCCAGGAGTTTCTATTCGTATCAATTCATACAGAGATATTTACAAGATCTTATTCATACCCTCTAAGATTTTAAAAAACAGCTGTATTCAGTAATTATCACAGGAAAACTCTGTAAACGTGAATGTGTTCAGTTGCCCAAGTGGCTGCTGAGGTCTGAAGGTCTGGAGGGAGGACAGAGGATGAGGCACGGATGCCATAAGCAATGAGACTGGAGGTGCTAAAGCCTTGGAGACAGCTGTCATCTTCTTTTCCTCTTTCTGCCAAAAATTCCATTCAAACACAAGAGAGAAGCAGGCCCGGGGGCTTAGAGATGAAAAAAAGAGCTAACATTTATTAAGCATCCACTAGGTCAAAGGCACTTCACAGATTTCTCCTATCAGCCCCTTTGAAAGCCTGCATGTTAAGCATCCCCATTTTAAAGATGAGGGAAACAAGGCTCAAAGAGACAGTGATACTTGCCCAATGTTGCCCTGCAAGTTACAGAGAACAGGATTTGAATTTCTGTCTGGCTGCTTTCCATGTTCTGGCTTTCTCCACCAAACCATGCTTTTTTATGTAATAAAGGACAAAACGTCCTATTTTTCATTTTGTTACCGAAATGTTTCACTTAAATATAATAACTTGGCAAACCATCTCTAACATATGCAATTCTATTGCCCACCCTGTCCCCCTAATTCCCATATCATTATATTGAACTTAAAAGGTGCAACAAAGAAATTGTGTTTGGAGCAGGGAGAAACAGACATAACCAAAGCCTATAAATCTCACACACTAAACATTTAACAGAAAGAGAAAAGAGAGATGGGTGTGGATTGCTTCAGTGTCCCAAGAGCAGGCCTGGGCAGAGTGTCTCTGCTATGGGAAACAGTGTAATTCTACCAGAATATTTGAAAATCTTCCGTGGACTAGTGCTTATTTCATTATATTATTAAAATAGCAGGACCATTCTCACAGAGCTAATTTTCAATCTCAAATGGCTACCCTGAAACCAGAGGTGGGCTTGAACAGATTCCAAGCTGATTACAGAAAAGTGGCTCTATAATTAGGAATAACTCCATGCAAGAGCCCCTTTTATGCTGTGTCAATTTTCAAGCATTTTTCAAAGAATTATATTACACATTATTAAAAATACACAGACATAGAGGAGTAAATGCCTGCCTACACTTACCAAATGTAGGTAAGTCGGGGTAGTCACTGCCATTTTCTCCTTACCTAAATGTCTTCTCCTTTTTTCTTCATTCAAGATCCACAAGTACTTTTCTTGCCTGTTTCTGGCCTATGTGGATTCACTCACCACTGGCTAGAGCAGCTCTCAGATGAGTAGGAGGCAGATGGGAGGTTTTGGTGCTGGGGATACACAGCTGAATGAACTTGTGTCCCACCGGGGATAGTGGAGGCCCTGGAGGCAGACAGGCCTGAGCATCAATTTCAGCTTGGCCCTTTCACTGGCTGTGTGAGTGGCTGCAAGCACCCTTCTTCCGGTGTAAAATGGTGACAAGACACATCTTTATTTCAGTGTTGTAGTAAGTATTAGAAATAAAGCACCTTAAGGCTCTGGCACAAAGCACTGGGTGCTCAATAAACTGAGACCAGTTCTTAACTAGATCAGTGGTTCTCAAAGTGTCAATATCTCAAAGTATCAAAGTGCAAAAACTGATGATAAGGGCAGCCTGACATTTGGCCTCTGGGCTGGGAAGCCACAGGTAGTGGTGGGGACGACAGTCAGCTCAGAAGCATGTACTGTGTCTAGATTAATATTTGCTTAAATTCAATAATTCCATGAATTTTAATTTTTGTGTGTGTGTGTTTTTTTTTGCCAGAGCTGGGTTTAAACCCACCACCTCTGACATATGGACCAGCGCCCTACCCCTTTGAGCCACAGGTGCTGCCCTAATTTTTTTTTTAGAGATAGAGTCTCATGTTATCGCCCTGGGTAGAGTAATGTCGTGTCACAGCTCACAGCAACCTCCAGCTCCTGGGCTTAGGAGATTCTCTTGCCTCAGCCTCCTGAGTAGCAGGTACTACAGGCACCCGCCACAACACCCGGCTAATTTTTATTGCAGTTTGGCCGGGGCAGGGTTCAAATCTGACACTCTCAGTATATGGAGCCAGCACCCCACCCAATGAGCCACAGGCACCTCCCAATTCCCTGAATTTTAATTAGTGGCCCATATTAAAGCAAAACAATAACAAAAAACCCCATATGCATGTCAAATTGTAACCTTTGCACTGTTTGAGTTTCCGAGCTAGGGATCATGTTTTACACTGCTTTTGTGCCCTACCTCACTGTCCCCCACCCGTTCCTCTGGCTTTTCCCCTAAAGGCCTAGTCCAGTACTAATCACCAGTAGTTTCTCAATGGAGACTTTCTGTAGCATCAGAAAAATCTCGACTGCTTACCAAACCCCTTCCCACCTAAGGGACCTCCTTAACTGTAACTTGGACTTCACCTAACAAATGCAAACAATGTAACCTAATCATATGTACCCTGATATTAATCTGAAAAAAAAAAAAAAAAAAAGTCTCAACTGTTGGCTTGGGCTTCTCCACTGGTCTTGCCATCCAGGAATAAAAGCTAAAATGTGGCTATTTCTTTGCCTGCAAGAGCATACCGAACCAGCCTCAACATTGTCTTGTCAGATTATCAGTTATTTTTAAAATTTTGAAGTCATGTAACAATTATATTTAAAACATAAAAAGGGGATTGAGGTCAAATAGTAATGTGCTGATGATATATCTGGAAAATGTGAACGAAATAGTGCAAATTAGTTTGCAGCAACTGTATATGAAGGTGCTTTGCAGACTAATCATGGTAATAACAATAACCATTTAACTGAATGCCTGTTCTGTGCAGACCCTCTGCTAAGCATATTGCATGAATTATCTATCTCATCCTCCCATCATTTCTATGGGGTAGGTGCCATTAGTATCTACATTTACAGGCAATCAAGACTTGAGGAAGTTAAGAAAGTTGTTTAAGGTCCTACTATAATATGTGGTGGAGTCTGGATTTGAACCCAGGCAGTGTGTCTGCAGAGCTCAAGCTCTTAACTTCTGTCTTAGAAAAGTGCTTTACAAATATTAGCCAATATAATCTTTAAGGGGAACATCTGAAATAAGATTTATAGAACAATAACAATAGTAAAGATATACCCAGTGAAGATTTTTGAAGATCAGTGTTTGATAAGAATGTGTACAGTTCCATAAAATATAGTCATTTCCTTCCTATGTTACGCTTCATTAGAATTATAATAAAATATACACATTTGTCACCTATAGGTGGCAACAGTTGTACGGATGACTTTTTGGTGGGTTTCTTTTTTTTTGTGTGCTTGAGAATAAAAGTAGGGCTAAACTGGCATGGTAAGAATTTATTTTCAAGTTTAAAATAGCTTTGAACATTCTGAAACTATTTTTGTCTCTAGTGTAACCATGGAATTATCGGTGATAATTCAAGCAAGAAATACGTGGTGACATATTATCCAGAAATCTCTTGAGATTATTCCTTAATTAATTTAATTCCTTACGGCCAAGCAGTCAATCAATTGGTTTAATCAATTAGATTAGCAAACCAATCTATTAGTGACTAGCTTTTTGTAAAAAATTTTGTTGTCTTGATTTTCAAAGGAAGTTTCATAGAAGAGGGTACTTGTGGATTGGTTTTGAAGTGCAGATAGCATTAAGATTTACAGAAAGAAAGAGGGAGGGCATTCTAATAAATTTCCATCTAGAAGGCCCCTGTACTGTATATTTCAGGACCAGGAGTTGCCCAGTCTCTCTCTTGCCTTTTCAGATTCTGTAATGGAAAGAATCCTTGTAAAGACAGAAACAGAGATGTGCCTCCCCCAAAAGGGTCTAAGAAACTCAGCCAGACTCAGGAAAGCATCAGCCAGTATCTGGGTTATCAACCATTTTGATATCCAACAACTCTCCTGTCTATCATCTCACTCTATTCTTCCATCAGCCTGGAAGGTGAGGGAGGCCAGAGTCTGTGATTCACATAAATTCAAATTCAAGTAAAATTAGCCCTGGAAACTTAGTTGCCTGATTTTTAACACAGAAACATGTATCATTTTTCCTGAGAGTCAACAATAATGATGCTAGGAAGGAAAAAATTGGTGAAGATATGGCCCTAGCCATAAAGAGGAGATAGAGAACATACAGGGTTAAACCAAGCAAAAAAAGAAAAAATATGTATGTATGTATATATATGCGTGATAGTATCAGCTTCAAAGAAATACTTCTCATATGTATCCACCCAGAGATTCCTGTCCACAGTGGGGAAGAAACAGATAGCAAATTCATGAAACGGTGTAATCATTTATTGTTCTTTGATAAAGGCTACTCATTCATTATTCAGTTATGTTTCCACCTGTTGATGATATCTTGAAAATACTCTTTAGTGTATCTAAAGAGTATGTCAGGAAGAGATCAAATCTACTTGTGAAATTCAAATGCAGCATCATCCCTCTGCTGGGCACTAACACAACAAGGGCTATAGCTCTCAGCACAAATTAATGTAAACAAAACCTTGATCGACATAATTTCTTTCTTTCTCTATTGCTATAGAGTCACTGCTGATCAATTCAAGAAAACATGTCCTAGGAAAATAATAGTCATATTTATAAAGTGTTTTTTCCTATGTATCAGGTACTGGAATGCACTGCATGAATTATCTCATTTAATCCTCATAGCAATCCTATGAGATAGCACTATTACCATCCCCATTACACGAAAGACAAAATACAGAGAGAAAGGTCTAAATATTAGCCCACATACACGGGGCTAATAAGTTAGGAAATCACAATTCGAACATAAATAGCCTGATTGCAGAACTCAGGATATTAAACACTATATATCACGTATTTGAAAACTAGTGTGCAATTTTGGCATTGTGCTGATTAGCTGGACCCTTAGTTTCTTTACATTAAAGGCTTTTTTTCATCTTCCTAGTCTATAAAACTCTAAAATATTATTAATTGGGCAGCTTTTGTGCATCTATTATTGGAATTTGAAGTACCACAATAACCAACTCTAACATCTTCTTCCTCCCCTTAGTTCTCAATGACTTAAAAAATAAGATAGAAGAAAAAAGCTGACGGGAGGCTAAAAGATCAGCCTTGTTAGGAAAAATCTTGATTGTAGAATGAGGTTTCTATCTGTAAATAAGAGGGGTTTCTAACACTGGTCCCAAGAAATAGACAAGCTTAGTCACTGGCAGCCTTGGGCTGGGTAACAAGTGTCTATGTAACTTAAACCACCAAGGAACAGAACAGAATGTTGTGCCCACCTGACTCCTGAGAGGGTGGGAAGACAAGGCCTAAACATTGCTACTTCCTTTCTGGAACTTGCTAATTAAAGAAGTCACTCTTCCTTCCCATGGGAGAGGTAAGTAAGGGAAGGGGGTCCCAGAGATGCCAGAACTGTTATCCTAGGGATCTCCCTTTGTGTGAAAAGAAACACCCCAAACTGGGAAGAAGTGTCACCATGGCAACCCATACCACCATCCAACAACTCTCATTACGTATGATGCAGGAAAATACGAGGAACACAGTGAGTTGGGTTGGGCTGAGAAGCCTCTCCACGGGTGGAGAAATAGGAAGCAGGTAAGTCAAATCTAGGAGACAAGTCTGTCGAATCCAGGGCTTTGGGGTGAAGTTGAAGGTGTGATTTACATCATCCCTTTTCTAAAGAACAAATGTTGGGCACTGGGAAGGAAGATGGATTCAGGGCAGAGTTTTAAGTTATGCTCTCGTGGGAATGGGCAGGAGATGTCGTGATCCAGCATCACTTAGTGGAAGATTTGTGCACATCTTGAAGTCTACGTTAAGTGGTAAGTGTTGGGGGCAGGCCAACCTCACGGGAAAAGGTGCAGCTCAGGACATTTCTCTTTTCTCAGAGGCACTAGTTAATCTCTTCCTTAATGCCACCTCTTATTGCATTTCTGGCAGAGCTACTTTCTGGATGAACATAAAAATAGATAGAATGACCTTTGGTGAACACTTGAGACCCCTCCATACTTTTCTCAAGAGTTGTGGTGTTAACCCTGTTAACCTGGTCAAATTCCAGCTTGGATAATTATTTTCTCCTGGAGCTCAGTTCCCTCTATTACCTCAACTGGACATATTACTCTTCACTTGCCCTTCTGAAAAATTAATGTGCCGCACTGGTAATCGAGAGCTGCTCTCTTCGTCCAACTGCACACAGGGAGATGTGATTTGGCACTTGGGGGCACTCTGTTTTCCTGCGGGGGTCCTAGAGGTTCTTCAGTATCTCCAGGGCAAACTGGTTTTATTAGTTGAAAGAGTAATTTTCAGCTGAGATGTGCTTTTATGACTATATTAACTATATTGCTGCCCTTTACTATGATCAGTGGCTTTCAATGACCTCTGCTGGAACCTCTGAACCCAGAGGGAAAAATAATGAATTTACTTTTCGAGAAAAAAAGCAAACAGGGAGAAGGTCAGTAGGAAGCTGAAGGTTGCTAGAAAATAATACACCTCATAGAAAGAAAAGGAATGCACTTGGAAGATAAGCAACGGCCACAAGAAAACATTTAAAGAACAGATCAAGGACTGAAGCAAAAAAATGTCATTTCCTAAGAGATGGGAAATGTCCCCCCATATAGGGAAAATGGGGGAAGATGTGGGCCATGTCCTTTAGTGGGAAGAGAACAAAGAAACTATAACAATTACAAACTTTGTTTAGGGCAGAGAAGGGCATTTGGGAAGAAAGCCATGTAATTATAAATGGACATAGAATTGTTATATGAACATGCAAAGACATTTGTGATTTCTGCAAACTCTGATATTAATGTTAAAAGGGCCATTTGAAAACTTGTATTTTTTTTTTGTTGTTTTCCAGGTGATGGATGGGTCTATAAATCTAGTTTAAAATATAGGTTGACCACTTTCAGTAACACATCAGATTTGATGAGTATTGCTCAATTTCTCCAAAAGCAAAATGTGCACTATTTTCTGGCGAACTGGAATTGGGCAAACAAGCCAGCTCATGGCTATCAGCTCGTATAAGCAGCTTAACTAAATGGAACAGGCTTCTGGGTGTTGCTAGATTCCTTTTCCTTTCAGCACAGTAGTATTAACTAAAAAGTTTATTCAGGAATGAGAAATGAGCAGTTCTTGAGACGGCAATGTCTAAACCTATTCATTTTAGTGTCAAGTTAATGATTCCAGCTAATGAAAGTGAGGGGATCAAGCTCTTCTCCCTTTAATTTATAGCCACCATTATGAATTTTAAAAAGCATATATACTACTTGCTTGACTTAAAAGATTGATTCGATGTTTTTTCAGTACCCTTCCCACCACTTTGTGTCTTAAATACGATGCCTGTCTGGCCAGCAAGCTGGGCTGGGTCAGTGTGTTTGTGGCATAAAATGCCCATGAACTTTGTGAGATGAATGTGCAGCATGAAGGGGCCCTGTGTGTTTCCTAACACACTACAGCTATGTTTTCACTGTGGAGTGATAGACTTCTGGCTGCTCTTACAAGGAAAAATAAAAAATACATTTTTCATGAATCAGGTGAGTATAAAATATGGGTTATGCTTTTCTCCTTTTTTCATAAAAGTCCTCCTTCCAAAAAAAAATCCAATGCCATCAAAATGGTGGACATCATAAAATTATATCAAAAAGTGCTAAAGTTTTGATGAAGTACGGTGTGAGTACCATAGTGAGGGGAAGACACTTTGTGTTATTTACTAATCAATAAATAACCAGGCAGCCTTAAACTCCTCCCAACAGAGTTTGGTAGGTCATTCAGGAGCCACAGTGCGTTACGGCACCCAGTCTACTTGGTACTTCATAACGCCATGGAATCAAATGGGGCTGTGGGCTAAGGTTCACAGGAACACACTGTATTTGTGGCTAGCAGAAGGTGGGTAGAGGGAAGGGGATTGGTGGGATTACAGTGAGGGATTTGCTCTACTCATGTGGAAGCCATTCTTCTCCTACTGAAATTCATGTTTCAGGTTAAGAGCTGGTCAGCTTTTCCTTTGGATAAAGTTATTTAACATATTGAATCTTCAGTGCCACGGCAACTTAGAGTTGGCACTAATTGATCCTTATTCTAAAGAGAAGATGTTTTGGTAGAAATTGTTCTAAAGATTTGTAAATATTAAACAATAAATTCTGTTATACTGTAGTTTATGGCAGCAATTATGAAATGCTTTTTTTTATAGGTTTTTTTTATTAAATCATAGCTATGTACATTGATATGATCATGGGGCATCATTCACTAGCTTCACAGACCGTTTGACACACTTTCATCACACTGGTTAACATAGCCTTCCTGGCATTCTCTCAGTTACTGTGCCAAGACACTTACATTCCACATTTACCAAGTTTCACATATACCCTTGTAAGATGCACCGCTGGTGTAATCCCACCAATCCCCTTCCCTCTACCCACCTCCCCCCCATTTCCCCCTTCCCCCTATTCTTAGGTTGTAACTGGGTTATAGTTTTCATGTAAAAACCCTAAATTAGTTTCATAGTAGGGCTGAGTACATTGGGTACTTTTTCTTCCATTCTTGAGATACTTTACTAAGAAGAATATGTTCCAGCTCCATCCATGTAAACATGAAAGAGGTAAAGTCTCCATCTTTCTTTAAGGCTGCATAATATTCCATGGTGTACATATACCACAATTATGAAATGCTCTTAATTATCATTATCCAGTAAGCACTGGGGGTCCTCGGATGAGATGTGTTAGTTGGGAACATGACAACGGGAAATCTGCTTCCGTTCCACAGTACAACAGTGCCTCTGTACCCAGATTTTAACAAATCCTTAAATAGGGAGTTTGCTGCTCCTGGCGTATCATCTGTTTATTCATCTATTCATTCATCAGATATTCCGTGCCCAGTACATATACCTGCTATGTAGTAGGCAGTATTCTAGATCTTGGAGATACAGTGCTATAGGAGACAAAGTCACTGCTCACGTGGAATGTGCATGTTAAATATTCTTCACTATGAAGTCAATCTAGAACAACACTCCAGATACATCAGAAGGTCAGTCACTGAAAACTGCCTCATTGCATTAGATGAATAGTCCACCTAGCCAGCTCTTTGGTCTGATAATGGCACCTAGAACACAAATATCCCGCTAAACTCCAAGTTACAGATGCACCTACTCCCAATCCTAGTGTCAAAATAACTCCCTAAAGCCTCTCTTAATCTTCTTCCATTTTCAAGCTGTAATGTCATTCAGGCAGGCGTTTTTCATAGGTTAACTAGTTACTGTTTTCCCTCACCTTTCTTAACCTTTCTAGATCTAGTTACTTCCTAAATTCAACATATTTAAAATGGAATGTCTTCTCTTTTCTCTAATTACATATTGTTGTCAATAGTAGGCAAATTGTATTACTTGATCCTTTTTTTAGCTACCAAGAGTTGCTGGTTCTGTTTCTATGAAAGTTCACATGTAGGGATCTTTCTTTCTATGAATTCCTGGTCTAAATTATCCATTTGACCTGAATATATATCTATTCCTTTGTATAGGATTTTTTTCATATGAATGTCCCTGTTCTCAACTAAACTGCAAGTTTCTTGAGACCATAGAGATATAGAGTTTGCTCTTTTCAGATCCTGACACTGTGTCTTACAAACCTTAGAGGCTTAACAAATGTCACTACTCAATCCATTTTTACCACATCATTTCTTTCTAGAGTCACAGCCTTGACCATATATTCTTTAATGTCTGTTTTTCTGTAATGAAGAGACTCATATAATAAGATCTTTTCAGATTGTCATCTGACTTGTCCCAGCCTCAAACATACAGCAGCAGCAGGTCTCTCAGTTTCTAGGACGCCTCTTGGATTAATGGATGTCTGACCACCGCTTACTTTGGTAACAATTTCTTCTTTGTTGTTGATGCATGGACTAGCATCCCATGACTACCCTGTTTGGGATGCCTTGCTCTGAGGCATCTGGGGCCTTCTCCTGCACCTCTAGGCATGCTTGACCAGCAGTTGGGTGAGGCGGCAGCTGCCACTGCTTTCTGGAAATCTAGAACCAACAGCCAATACACTAAGTTCCTCAGGGAGAGAAATGTTACTGAAAAGAGCAGGCCCATGATAGAAGGTATAGACACTGGCTACCCCATTTTTGTAAGTTTTCCCTTTACTTGGCCTGAGCCAGGCCCAGACAATTTGCTCAAATTCAGATTCCTATGTCTTTCAGGCAGAGGGAAACTTGGTGACATGTCTTGGTGCATCCAGGTGAGAATGTAAACATCATGCTGATGACATTTCTTTTTTTTTTTTTTATTGTTGGGGATTCATTGAGGGTACAATAAGCCAGTTACACTGATTGCAATTGTTAGGTAAAGTCCCTCTTGCAATCATGTCTTGCCCCCATAAAATGTGACACACACTAAGGCCCCACCCTCCTCCCGCCATCCCTCTTTCTGCTTCCCCCCCCATAACCTTAATTGTCATTAATTGTCCTCATATCAAGATTGAGTACATAGGATTCATGCTTCTCCATTTTTGTGATGCTTTACTAAGAATAATGTCTTCCACTTCCATCCAGGTTAATACGAAGGATGTAAAGTCTCCATTTTTTTTAATGGCTGAATAGTATTCCATGGTATACATATACCACAGCTTGTTAATCCATTCCTGGGTTGGTGGGCATTTAGGCTGTTTCTGACTAGAACTTGATTGAATGATAGAACTCCAAATACTACAGGATATATCAAATCAAAAAATTAAACTGTAGGGAGATTAAATGATAACTGTTTTAGTGTAAAATTTTAGTACCAGGTAGCCTATGAATGCTGTTTAGCTACTCTCTGCCCCTTGAAATGTTTTCGTTTAGCAACTTGACTATTGCATATCAAAGGAATTCTCCTCATAAACCACCTCAATTGACTTAATACCACTTCATGAGGTTTAAGTCAGCCATCCACTACAATAAAAATAAACTTTATTTTTTGTCTCACATGCACAGAACAATTTAATTTTTACATTAATGTAAAAGTGAAAGGCGCCTTGCTCCCAGTGAAGTATGTCTGCCCCGCATGGCTGTGTAAACACAACTCCATTGCTATGAGAATTAAACATGGATCAACAAAATCAATAGTTAATTGTGTAACTCAGGGTCTTTCATTTCAGATCTAATCTTAAAGAAGGTCCAGGGGATGTTTGCTTTTGATTTTCTTAAAATATTATTTAAAGACCTTCTGCCAGGCAAAAGAGTTTACATTATTTCCATAAGTTATTTGGCTTGTGAACAGTCAAGGTCATATTGATCTCCCAGCCTCTCTAGTTTTCATTTCAAAATTCAGGATCTCTATCAGTCAAGCTGCCTCATTCTGAGTATCGGGGTTGCACTTGGGTCAAATAAATTTTATTGCAAAAATAACCCAACATAACAGGTGTCTTGGTATCAGACATGGATGTACTAGTTATATTATAAACGACCTTTTGGTCTCTGATACTATCCATGGCAGTTAAGCGTCTCCCCTTAGCCCCCAAATTAGCAAAACAGGACATGGTGTGAAGATGCATTATCTTGTGTGACATGACAAGCAGCACTGTGGGCTTGGGTTGAGCCTACGGATGGACAAATAAGCCATTTGTTCTGACATTCCAAAGGTCCCAGAGTAAGAGGGTGCTGCTGAATAGAACCTGAAAAAATTCCTACAATCTCATTAGCCCAAGTAGATGAGAAGGGAAGGAGGGCAGGCAGGCCTTCTCTTACAGGAGTAGCACAATAACATCCAGAAGACCACGGGGCTCACAGAAGGACTGCCTTGACCCTTGCTATATTACAGCAGAGCTAAAAATGTAATGTTTGAACTTCTTCTCCTTTGAAAGTGTAACCTTTCATATAATAAGTTAAGCCTTGCTCTCCCTTACATATTGTTATATGCCTTCACCCGTTTTGGGGACTGAAGGCAAAATAATTCTTGAAATAATGAATCATTTTTCTTTTACCAGCTTGTCCAGAAATCCCAGGATTATTTTGCTGCAGCAGACAATGACCTTCTCAAAGGAGGCCTATCAAAATGTTCAAGATAAATAATGAGAAGGTCTCTTTTTTCTGCCTCAAAGGAAAAATTTGCACAGAGAGAAAATGGTTATGATAGGGCCAGTATGTTCATCCCAGTATGGGCAGGAGTTTGGTCCAAGAGAAACAGGACAGCTCCTGTGCCTATGTGTGATCAGTGACCCCATTCAACAGGACCCTCAGGACGGTGTCCTAGTGCAGCCTGGGAGGAGACACCTAAGCCTTTCACTCAGTAATGCTGGAAACACATGTTTCTTTGGTGGCAAGCACAGCACACTCTAAACCTCTTGACTCATGAACAAATTAACTATAACAAAGGGAGCTCTGGTTAATACTGTCTCTCAATAGTCTAGAAAAAACATAATTTTGATTTACTAGGCCCAGGAACTATGAATAATGGTAAAGAATTCCCTCTTCCACATATGCTTTTATTTTCTCACCAGGTAGCAAATACTCAAGGGGCTAAAGTGCTTTTCTTCCATTGTTCTCCCCATAAAAGAAAGGCTTTGCAAGGTAGGTAGACAGTTGCAAAAGCAACATTCCCATGATTCAAGTACTTCGTCTGCACAGAAAAATGGGGCTGATTTCTAGGGCAAGAGCCATCTGTCCATCCTTCCATGGCTGGGTCTTGTACCAAAGTCTTGTCCAATCTGTGTACAGCTTAAGACACAGACTTTAATTTCAGGAGTACATGCAAGATCTTTCTCAGTGATGCAATGGACCTATTCCCAGGCAAGCTCAGGAATCAATAGGCTCAACCAGGCAGTGCTCAAGGGCAGAGTAGGGGTGAGGGTCAAACAATATCTCAAAAGGAAATTGGGATACAAATTATCCAGGGATCTGCAGATATAATTAAAGCTGCTCAGCAACACTTTGAGGGAAAAAAGTCAGTAGCATGCAGATACTTATCAAACATATTTACTTAGCCAGCCAGCTGAGATGGCAAAAAGCTGAATTTTGAGCCCAGACAGGCAGTTAGCATCCATATTCTGATTCACACATCTTCCTTTCTCTAACATGTTCTCTGCATCTTCCAGGATGGCCAAGACCCACTCTTCTCTTGAGAATCGGGTGAAGGGAAATCTTCTCTGAATGCTTCCTGACCAGGAGCCTTGAGTGCTGCCCCCCAAACCCCTTTCCTCCCTGTGCTGACCATTCTTATGGCACTACCTGGCATTTATTGTGCATATTTTGTTGTCAGGTCTGTCTCCCATGAGGGGATTGTGAACCTATTTATCTTTGCATCTTATGCCCAGAATTTGCCTGGCACATAGATGGTCCATTAATGACAGTGGAACAAAGGGAGGATGCTAATTATATTTCTTATTACTGGTTATCTTTTTTCTATAACTTTATCTTTCACCTCTTGAATACCCTTTAGTGTCTTTGAAAGTGATTGAGTTCCAAAGACAAGATGCTGTACCCTGGTGGAAAATGCTCATCTATTTCCTGATGGGTAGTTAATGTCTAATCACCCAGAAGACATTTAGGTCTCCTTTATTTAGAAAGTGGAGATAATAACTTCCCGAGTAAGTAAACAGGAAAATAGATTTTGCTTTCCAAAAAAATGTGATTAATATACTACTTTCAAGAAGCATTTCTGTTGTCATAAACCAACCCCCCTGAAACAATCAACAGCCCTAAAGAGTATGGTAGAGATTAAAACACACAAAATCAGTGTGGATTATGCCATTTACCATGGGAAGACTGATTATGTCAGTGAGGTATTTTAAATATCCAAATAGCCAATAGTTTTTTTTTTTTTTAAGAGACGGAGTTTCACTTTATCACCCTCAGTAGAGTGCTGTGGCGTCACAGCTCACAGCAATCTCTAACTCCTGGGCTTAGGCAATTCTCTTGCCTCAGCCTCCCAAGTAGCTGGGACTACAGGGGCCTGCCAAAATGCCTGGCTATTTTTTTGTTGCAGTTTGGCCGGGGCCGGGTTTGAACTTGCCACCCTCGGTATACGGGGCTGGCGCTCTACCCACTGAGCCACAGACACTGCCCCCAAATAGTCAATCGTTTTATGCGAAGAAAAAAATCCTTACTATGAACAAACTGAATGAATACTAGATTAGAATGAATAAATACTGGGATGAGTTCAAAGAATACCCCAGGTCCTTAAAGAATAAGAGAGAATTTGCAAGTCCAGTAGTGACTTCAGTGGGGTCTGTCCTCAGGAAGGACCGAGTGAAGCCTTGGAATCACCCCTAGAGATGCTTGACCTGGCTGTGTCCTTAAGTGCCCAGAGAAAGGCAGTGTGGCAGAAGCAGACCAATGTAATAGGTAGCAATTTTCCATACATCAGAACTGGCACCAGCTGCAGAAGTGACGGTGGAAGCGGTGGTAATTATCTTTTCTTCAGCTCTGTGAAAACCTAGAGTTCCGGTTAGTTAAAGGTGGGCTGGGTTCAGTGCATGTGGTTTCTGTGCCATGTGAATCTACAGTTCTCTTAAGTAACTGGGAAAAATGCTTTTCCTTCCATCACTGTTTAAGATGTTATTGGCAAAATCTCCCTTAAGCATTTCTGTCGGGTGCTACCAAAGAATTATTTTATTTTACTTTTTATTTATTTTTTGAGATAGAATCTAATTCTGTAGCTAGGGGTAGAGTGCTATGGCATCATCACAGCTCACAGCAACCTCAAACTCTTGGGCTCAAGTCATCCTCAGCCTCCCGAGTAGCTGGGACTATCGGCGCCCACCATGCCTGGCTAGTTTTTCTATATTTAGTAAGATGGGGTCTTGCTCTTGCTCAGGCTGGTCTTGAACTCCTGATCTAAAGTAATATACCCACCTTAGCCTTCCGGAGATCTAGGATTACAGATGCGAGCCACTGCACTGGCCCCAAGTATTATTTTTAAATCATGAAATTAATTTGAAGGCTGTTCCCCGCTGGAAAATGATTAGGAGAAAGATGCTTACGTGCAAGCCTGCTAAACATGGACATCTACACACAGGGACACACACCCCCTTCTCTCGATGCTTTCTGGGGAGGGCTACAGAAATTTCATTTTAAGCAAGGAAAAATAGTAAGAATTACCCCTCACAAAAATGTTTGAGTGCATTTTGGTCCTTTGCTCAGGGCCAATAAAGATCTCTTGCTGTGAGCCAACTAGGAAAGAAATGGAGTGAAGGATGTTATACTTTATGTGGTCTGAATGTGATTAGTGATTAGTGCTGGTAGCTTCAGTCACTTGGGAATAGCAATCAGGGTTTCATTCCTGCAACTCTGAACCACTACAAAACACCATTGGCTACCATCCCATACGATGATGGGATATTAACTGAAAATCTAATTAATCTGTGAATGAATAATGGCCTAAGAAATATACTATTTTATAATCAATTTTAAGTGAGTCTCTAACAGAAGATAAGATGAAGAAAAAGCTATAAAATTATAAGAGGTTGGTACATTCTGTTCACTATGACTGATGATGTTAAGGGGGATAATTTTATAATCCATCAAATTTTTGTCATTTTAAAAATCATGCTTCCCAAAGAATGCTGTAAATTAACTTTAGAATTTACATATTTATTAAAAATCGTATTGAAAACAGCAGGAAGTGAGCCCCATTTGAATAATAAAATAACTTGTTATTCCACTGAAGATAAAAAAACAAAAAAAATTAAAAGATTTTATGCATATTTTCAGGTAATAACCACATTAATTGGTATCTGAATTAGTTAAATTAAAAATTAATATTCACCAGAGGCACTGATAAGAGTATTAAAGATAATCCCCCAAATTCCATTTTAGGGGAGATGAAACAGGTCTCAGAATGTATAAAAGTGAGGGAAGGACAAATGGGAGGTGAGGGATGTGGTCTTATCCCTCTGGGAGTGGGGTATGTTTAGAGCAGGGCTACAATCACCTTGGGAGGAGGCGTAGACAGGAAAACCCCAGGGTTTGGCTCCTGCATGGAGGAGCACATGACTTCATCGTAAAAGCGTCTTTCTGAGGAGATACCCAACTTTACTTCTCAAAGCCTGCACAGTTGACTTTCCCACCCAGAATGGAAGGCTTGCCCAAGGTACAGATCATCCTACACGTCTGCATTATCTGTGGCTGCCCAGGGGCTGGGCACCAGTCAGGGTTGCTTCTAGAGCACACAGGGAAATAATGGGAAAGGTTTGGGGCCATGCTATATGACCCATTCACTTCAAACTAGGTGTGTCTAATCCTTTTTTCTTTTCTGCTGCACACTGGAAGAATAAGAGTTGTCTTGGGCCACGTGTTAAATACATAAATGTGAATCAAAGATGATAAGAAAAAAAGGTTCATACTTTTTTTTATTAATATTAAATCATAGCTGTGTACATCCAATGTACCTAGCCCTACTATGAAACTAATTTATGGCTTTCATATGAAAGCTATAACCCAGGTATAACATACATATTTTTCATGATATCAATACTACAGAAAAGCAAAAAAGGTCCTCACAAAATCAGCATTCAGCAGGCTGCAGGTTGAACACCCCTGTTAGTCTAGAATTCTCTGGATTACCAAGCAAAGTCTCTCAGTCTCTGTGGTAGGCTATTGGAGTTGGGGGAGGAGTGATGTGGGCCCTCTCTTGTGGCCACCACAGCTAGGACTGTGCCAAGTCACACCCGAAGCCAGCCCAGTCTTACCCAAAGCCCATGGTAAATATTGCATGGCTACTTCTGATGTTTATTCAAAGCCCAAGCACTCTTTAGTCAGAGGTAAATCCTGCTAGGACTGGGCCTTTTCCTTTAGGGCACTGTTTAGTTCTAGCCCAGGGTATGGCCAGAAAAGCAATCTAAGAACTAAGGCCTTAGAATCAGGGCCTTTAGGAGACTGCTTGATGCTTTATTTGATTGTGGCTGAGCTGGTACCCAAGTTGCATAACAAAGTATTCTGAACTCTTCCCTTTCCTTTCCCCAAGTGAAAGAAGATTCTCTCTGAGCTATGCTCCCTGTAGTTTGGAGAGGCATGGCTTGGCTGCTGCCACTGGTGTCTCCATGGGTCATATGCACCCCAGGTCCACTGGCTCCAAGCCAACATAACCACAGGAATGGCCCAAAGATTGCAGCTTTTGTGGTCTGACTACCTTATAAATTTATTCCAGGCCTATGCCACCTTTTGTCAGCCAGTGGGGGAGCTAGCTTACCTCATAATAGTCCACTCCCTCAAAGATCTGACCCTAGAAGGGAATGAAACAAGATGGACAAATAGAAACCTCCAGGTATTTTTTCTCTGCACAAACATCAAATTCAACAACTATCTAAGCAGGAAAACATTTTTAAAAGAACCAGAAAATTGGTAAGCAATTGCACTACTTTGCTTTACCATTATATCAAGGAAAGAAAGACTGAAGAGGTTGGAAAAGATAATCTTTCATTGCCTACATTGCCTACACTACCCATGCCCCATCTTCCTGCAGCACCCTAATGGGGAGAGAATCTGTGTGCCTGGTGGATGAAGACTGAAGTGATTGTGGGACTTCGCACTGGAACTCGGGGCACCGTCAGAGGGGAACACAACACGACGCAGAATTTTGTCTGTGCCCACAGAGGAAGTGTGTAGACCAGGTTGGCCACAGGAAAATCCTCTGTCCAGAAACCAAAGTTCCAGCTAGCTAGAATTCTCCCATATCTTATCCATGTCCACCAAGGTGATAAAACCAGGAGTCTACAAGAGTCACATGACATTATTAGGCTTGGGGCAATGCTAGTATTAATATGACTGTAGTTACCAAAGGTTTAGATCACAACACTCAATTCTCAGTGAATGTGTGGAAAGCCTTCTTAAGAAGGACGAGTTTAAACAAGCCCAGACTGCAAAGATTAAAAAATAAATACCTCTTTAATACTCAGACATTAATGAACATCCATAAGCAACAAGAACATCCAGGAAAAAATGATATCACCAAATGAACTAGATAAGGTACCAGTGACCAATCTCAAAGTGATGGAGATATATGACCTTTCAGACAAAGAATTCAAAATATCTGTCCTCAAGAAGCTCAATCAGCTTCATGAAAACACAGGGAAGGAATTCAGAAGCATTTTAGAGAAATGAGATTGAAATAAAAAAGAATCAAGCAGACATTCTAGAACTGAAAAATTCAATTGAAAAACTGAAAAATGCATCAGAGTCTCTCAATAGCAGAACTGATCAAGCAGAAGAAAGAACTAGTGAGCCTGAAGATAGAGTATTCAAAATACACAATTAGAATACAGAAAAAGGAAAAAAGAATAGAAAGAATGAAGCATGCCTACAAGATCTAGAAAATAGCCTCAAAAAGACAGATCTAAGAGTTATTGGCCTCTAAGAGTAGGTAGAGAGTGAGAGACTAAAGTAGAAGTTTATTCGAATAAATACAGAAAACTTTTCAAGTCTAGAGAAAGATATCAATATTCGAGTACAAAAAGGGCACAGAACCTCAAGCAGATTTAATCCAAACAAGACTCTCAAGGCATTTAAGGATCAAGCTTCCAATGGTCATGGATAAAAAAAGGGTTCTAAGTGGAGTAAGAAAAAAGAAAATAATAACACATAAAAGAGCTTTAGTACATCTGGCAGTAGACTTCTCAGTGGAAACCTTACCTGCTAGGATAGGTGCCATGACATATTCAAAGTGCTGAAGGAACAAAATTTTAACCCCAGAATACCATATTCTGCAAAAATATCCTCCAAACATGTGAAAAATAAAAGATTTTCACCAAAAAAGCTGAAGGATTTAGTCAACACCAGACATGCCCTACAAGAAATGTTAAAAGGGTTCTTCAATATGAAAGAAAAGGACATTAATGAACAATAAAAACTTATCCAAAGGTATGCAATTCCCTGGCAACAGTAAGCACACAAATACATAATACTTTATTGCTATCAGTGCAGTGTTTCAGTCACTTATATTTTGAGTAGAAAGATTAAAGACAAACCTGTCAAAAAAAAAATACAACTTTTTGAGATAGTATAAAAAGATACAGATGGAAACAACAAAAAGTTAAAAAGCAGGGGTAGGGGGATGAAGTCGAATTTCTGTTTCCTTTCTCTTTGCTTTATTTGTTTGTCAGCAGAGTTGTCACATGTTTAAGATACTTGGTTATATAATATTTTTTGGTAAGCCTCACGGTAACATCAAATCAAAAAACCTGCAACTGATACACAAAAAATAAAAAGCAAGAAATTAAAACTACAACAGAAAATCAGCTTCAGCCAAGGAAGTAAGGAAGAAAAGACTATAAAACAACCAGAAATCAAATAACAATATGGCAATAGTAAGTCCTTACCTATCAATAATAACATTGATGTGAATGGATTAAATGCTCCAACCGAAAGATAAGAGTGGCTGAATGAATTAAAAAATAAGAGCAACTATATGTTGTCCGTAGGAAACTCACTTCTCCTATAAAATATACATAAAGACTAAAAATGACGGGATGGAAAAAGCTATCCATGCAAATGGAAACCAAAAAAGAGCAGGAGTAGCTATGCTTCTATCAGATAAAACAGATTTCAAGACAAAAACTATAAAAAAGACCCAAAGAGGATAATCATACAATGATAAAGGAGTCAATTCAGTAAGAGGAGCATTGGAGCACTCAGATATATAAAGCCAAATGCTAACAGAGCTAAAGAGAAGGACAGACCCAGACAAAATAATTGTTGGAAACTACAACACTCCACTGTCAACATTGAACAGATCATACAGACAGAAAATCAACAAAGAAACACTGGACACAATCTGCTCTGCAGACCAATGTACCTAATGGGTATTTAAACAATATTTCATCCAACAGTGGCAGAATATATCTTCTCCTCAGTCCTGGACCATTCTCAAGAATACAGCATATGTTATGCCACAAACCAAGTCTAAAAAATTAAAAAAAATTGAAATCATATCAAGGTTTTTCTTTGACCACATCATTAGCCAGACTAAGAAATTGGCACGTCATTAGCCAGACTAAAAAAAAAAAAGAGAGAAAACCCAAATGAATAAAATCAGAGATGAAAAGGGAAACATTAGAATGGAATAAAACTAGAAGTCAATAACAAGAGGAACATTGGAAACTATACAAACACATGGAAATTAAACAAAATGCTTCTGAATCACCAGTGGGTCAATTAAGAGATTAACAAGGAAATTAAAAAATTTCTCCAAACAAATGAAAATGAAAGACACAACACATGAAAACCTATGGGATACACAGCTATGATTTAATAATAATAAAGAAAAAAGAAAAACACAGATAGGAGGCACATTCTATGAGGAAAAGACTTCTCAGCCTCTAGAACAGTAAGAAATAAATTTCTGTTGTTTATAAACCACCAAAAAAAAAAAAAAAACCCTCTGGGATAGGCTTGGCACCCATAGCTCAGTGGTTAGGGCACCGGCCACATGCACCGGGGCTGGTGGGTTCGAACCTGGCCCAGGTCTGCTAAACAACAATGATAACCACCACCACCATCACCACCAAAAAATAGCTGGGCATTGTGGTGGGCACCTGTAGTCCCAGCTACTTGGGAGGCTGAGGCAATAGAATCGCTTAAGCCCAGGAGTGTGAGGTTGCTGTGAGTTTGGACAACTCATTATGCCTACTGAGGGTGACATAATGAGACTCTGTCTCAAAAAACAAACAAACAAACAAACAAACAAACAAAAAAACACCTCTGGGATCCAGCAAAAGCAATAATAAGGGTAAAGTTTATACCTATAAGTGCCTATATCAAAAAAATATAAAATGGACAGAATATACAAGGAACTCAAACAACTCAACAGCAAAAATTAAATCCTATTAAAAAGTGGGCAAAGGACCTGAATAGAGATATTCAATAGAAGACAGACAAATGGCCAACAGATATATGAAAAAATGCTCATCATCACTAATAATCAAGGAAATGCAAATTAATACCATAATGAGATACCACCTCACATCTGTTAAAATGACTGTTATCAAAGAGATAAAAGAGCAAACTAGCAAGGATATGGAGAAAAGGGAATTTATAGATACTGTTGGCAGTAATGTAAATCAACTATTAAGGAAAATAATATGGAGTTTTCTCAAAAAAACTAAAAATAGAAACTACCATATGATCTAACAATTCCACTTCTGGATGTTTACCCAAAAGAAAAGAAAGTCAGAATATTCAAGGGGTACAGTCACCCTCATGTTCATTGCAGCATTATTCACAATAGGCAAGATATGGAATCAACCAAAGTGCCCATCAACAGATAAATGGATAAGAAAAATGTGGTATATACACAACGAAATACTATTTAACCCAATGAAATCCTGTCATTTGCAGCAACATAGATAGAACCAGAAGTCATAATGTTAAGTGAAATAAGCCAGGCACAGAAAAACAAATATTGCATATTTCTACTCATATGTAGGAGCTAAAACAGTTGGTCTCATGGGGTAGAAAATAGAATCACTGTTACTGGAGGCTGGGAAAGGTGGGAAAAGGAAGAAGAGAAGTTAGTTAACCGGTGCAAACATGTAGGTAGATAGAAGAAATAAGTTCTAGAGTTTGATCACACAGTAGGGTTACTACAGTTAACAATAATTTAATGTATATTTCAAAACAGCTAGAAGAGAATGTCTCAAATGTTCCTAACACAAAGAAGTAATAAATGTTTGAGATGATGAATATACTAATTATCCTGATTTGCCTGATTTGATCACTGCACACTGTATGCATGTATCAAAATATCATATGTTGCCCATAAATATGTACCCCATAATAAACATAATTATTATATATTAATAAAAAATTAAAAAGAAAAAAGTAGATAAGCTTCAAATAAACAACCTATCTCAAAGAACTAGAAAAACGAGCAAACCAAATCCAAAATTAGTAAAAAAAAGAAATAATGCAGGTCAAAGCAGAAATAAATGAAACTCAAACAAAAAATATGAAATATCAAAAAAGTTCATTTCTTGAAAGATAAACTTGGCAGATCATTATCCAGACTAAGAAGAAAATAGAGAAGACCCAAATGAATAAAATCAGAAGTGAAAAGGGAAACATTACAATTGATACTGCAGAATTCAAACGCTCACTAGAGAGGAACAACTACATGCCAATAGATTAAAAAACCTAGAAGAGATAAACAAATTCAAAGACACACAGGTACAATCTACCAAGACTGAATCAGGAAGACATCTAAAATTGCAATAAACCAATAAGGAATAATCAGATAGAAGCAGAAAAGAAAAGTCTCCCATCAAAGGAAAGCCCAGGACCCAATGGTTTCACTGCTGAATTCTACCAAGTATTCAAAGAACTAATGCCAATCTTACTTAAACTATTCCAAAAAATGGAGGAACTACTCCAAAACTCATTCTATAAGACCTGTATGACCCTGATTCCAAAACCAGGCGAAGATACAACAACAACAAAAATATTAGCAAACTGGGCCAGGCACGGGTGGCTCATGCCTGTAATCCCAGCATTCTGGGAGGCCAAGGTGGGCAAATTGAGCTCAGTTTGAAATGAGCCTGAACAAGAGTGAGACCCTGTATCCAAAAAATAGCAGGGCATTGTGGCAGGCACCTGTAGTTCCAGCTACTTGTGAGGGTGAAGCAAAAGGATCTCTTGAGCCCAAGAGTTTGAGGTCAAAGTTGAGGTGTGAGGTATGATGCCACAGCACTCTACCAAGGGCAGCAAGTGAGACTCTATTAAAAAAAATAGCAAACTGAATTTAATAACAAATTAAAAAGATTATTCATCATGGGGAGGAAGTGAAATTCATCCCAGAAACGCAAGGATAGTTCACCATATACAAATCTACTCATGTGATACATGAACAAAGGACAAAAACCATATATTCATTTTAATTGATGATGAAGAAGTATTCAAAAAAATTCAACATCCTTTCATGATAAAACTCTCAAAAACCTGAGTATAGAAGGGACTTACCTCGACATGATAAAATCTAGATACTATAGATCCACAGCTAGTATTATATTGTATGGGGCAAAACTGAAAGCCTTTCCTCTAAAGCAGTGGTTCTCAACCTTCCTAATGCCGCGGTCCTTTAATACAGTTCCTGTGGGTCACGACCGCTGCTCTAAAGTCTGGAACAAGACAAGAACGCTCACTTTCACCACTGTTATTCAACATAGTAGTGCAAGTTCGTGCTAGAGCAAGCAGACAAGAGAAAACATAAGATGCATCCAACCTGGAAAGAAAGAAAAATTATCCTTGTTTCCAGAGGATATGATTTTGTATCTAGAGAACTCAAAGACTGCTCCAAAAAAACTATTAGAACTTATACACAAATTCAATAAAGTTGCAGGTTACAAAATCAACATACAAAAATTAGTAGCATTTCTTTTCTTTTCTTTCTTTCTTTTTTTGATACAGAGTCTCACTATGTCACTCTTGCTAGAGTGCCAAGGTGTCACGGCTAACAGCAACCTCTAACTGTTTGGCTTAAGTGATTCTCTTGCCTCAGCTTCCCAAGTAGCTGGGACTACACGTGCCAGCCACAATGCCCAGCTATTTTTCTACTGCAGTTGTCATTGCTGCTTAGCTGGCCCAGGCCGAGTTCAAACTCACCAGCCTCGGTGTATGTGGCTGGCACCCTAACGACTGTGCTATGGGAGCTGAGCCAAAAATTAGTAGCATTTCTATATGTCAACTGTAAGCAATCTGAAAAAGAAAACCAAAAATAAATACTAATTAAAATAGCTACAAGTAAAATAAAATACCTAGGAATGAGCTAAACTAAGGAAGTGAAAGATTTCTATAATAAGGACTATAAATCACTGATGAAAGAAATTGAAGATGACACACAAGAAAACTGGACTGGAAGAATCAATGTTAAAATGTCCATACTACCCAAAGAGCTATACAGATTCAATGTAATCTTTATCATAATATCAAAATGACATTCCTCACAGAAGTAGAAAAAAAAAAATCCTAAAATTTATGTGAAACTGCAAAAGATCCAGAATAACTAGAGCCATCCCAAGTAAAAATAATAAAACTGGAGGACACACATTACTTGACTTCAAATTACATTACAAAGCTATAGTAACCAAAACAGCATGGTACTGGCACAAGAACAGACACACAGACCAATGGTACAGAATCAAGAATCCAGAAATAAATCCACACATACAGAGTGAATTTATCTTTGACAAAGTTGCCAAGAATGTACAGTGAGGAAAGAATGGTCTCGTTGATAAATGGTGCTGGGAGAATTGGATATCCATATGTAAAAGAATGAAACTAGGCCCTTGATCCCTTACCCCCCCCCAAAAAGAATCAAATCAAAAGGGATTAAAGACTTAAATTTAAGACTTGAAACTATGGAACTACTAAAAGAAAACATGGGGGAAATGCTTCAGAACACTGGTCTGGGCAAGGACTTCTTGCACACCTGTAAAACACAGGCAATCAAAACAAAATTGGACACATGGGATCACATGGAGCTAAAAAGCTTCTGAAAAGAGAAGGAAACAATCCACAAAGGGAAGAGGCAACCCCCAGAATGGGAGAAAATATTTGCAAACTGCCCATCTGACAAGAGATTAGTAACTGGAACATATAAGGAGCTCTAACAACTCAACAGGAAAAAATGAAATAATCCAATTTATAAAGGGATTGGCAAAGGATCTGAATTGACATTTCCCAAAAGATGTACAAATGGCCATCAGGTATATAAAAATGTTCTGTATCATTAGTTATCAGAGAAATGCAAATCAAAACTACAAAGAGATATCAGAAGCTATTTTATCTCACCCCAGTTAACATGGCTTCTATCAAAAAAACAGGTAATAACAGATGCTCATGAGGATATAGAGAAAGGGAAAGCTTTGTGCACTGTTGGTGGGAATGTAAATTAGTGTAACCACTATAGAGGTTCCTCAAAAAACTAAAAATAGAACTACCATATAACCCAGAAGTCCCAACTGCTATGTGAGATTACATCTAAAAGAAGGGAATTCAGAGTACCAAAAAGATAGATGTGTGCCTATGTTTACTGCAGCATTACTCATAATAATAGGCAAGATTTAGAATCAACCTAAGTATCCATCAGCAGATGAATGGATAGAGATATTGTGGAATGGAATATTTTATAGCCATAAAAAGAATGAAGTCCTACCATTAGCAACAACATGGATGGAAGGGGAAAACATTATCACAAGTTAAGTGAAAAAAGCCAAGCACATAGAGACAAACCTTGCATATTCTCCCTCATATGTGGGAGCTAAACATTAACCCTTTGGCTGCGGAGCATTCAGAAACATGGGCATCATTAGCCCCAATCTTAGCACCAAATGAACACCTGGTTTGGATGCCTACAAGCATTGTTAGTAGTCAGAAGGTTAAAAACAATTGATTTTCTGGAGACAGAGAGTAGAATTATGGTCATGAAAGGCTTGAAAGGGTAGTGGAGGATGAAATAGTGATGGTTAATGGTTACAAAAATATAGTTAGAATGAACAATATTTGGTAGCACAACCAAGTGGCTGTAATCAACAATGAGCTAGGGTCTACTTTACAATAACTAATAGAGTGGAATCAGAATGTTAGGAACAAACAGCTTAGGGGATGGATACCACGATTACTCTGATTTCATTAATTCACACTGTATACCTGTATCAAACATTATGCATGCCCTATAAGGATATAAAGCTACAAAAGTCAGACAATTAAGTTCACAAACATTGTAGAAAAAGTGCTGCATACTTCATTGCTGAAGTATTTCGAGGTACTCCCCGTGGGAAGCTATGCACTGATGCCAGCGTGCAGGCCACCCTTCACAGCAATTTTACAACTCTTTTTCTGGAATGGCCATCAGAGCTATTGTACTAGGAGGTCTGACAATTAAGTTTGCAAACTCTTCCTAGAAAAAGTGCTACATACCTTATTGCTAAATATTGCTATGGTCACGAGATGGCCGAAGGGTATATCATGTATCAGAGCTCTTTATAATAATATATCATTGACATACATATCTAAATATGGTATCTATATATCTCTATTATATTTAACAATATGCTAATGGTGAAGGTATATTTCTCACTATCTGTGGCTAATTTGAGATGTTATTGATGTATTACTGTATGAAAACTTGAAATCATCTTTAACATCTTTCTTGTATATGGTCCATCTATTAGTCTTCTGGTAAACTGTCTATTTGTTCTCAGAAAAAGCAGGTTCTTGAATAACGTGACTGTGTTCAACATTGTTTTCTATAATGTTGACGGGGAAAAAAAAATCACTTCCTGGTCTGCAGGGAGTTTACAAGTGTTTTCTTTGCATCTGCATGGGTTTTCTCCAGGTGCTCTGCTCTCCTCCCACATCCCAAAGCTGCACAGCTTGGGCTCAGTGGTGTGTCCACAGGGTCCAGTGTTCAGTACACCCTGTGATGGGATGGCGTCCTGTCCAGGGCTGGTCCCTGCCTTGGGCCCTGAGCAGCCAGGAGAGACTCCAGTTACCAGTGGCCCTGAACTGGAATAATCTCATTATTTGGGAAAGTGGTTCCTTGTATTAAACTCCCTATGTTATTTGTTTTTATTCATCTTTCTTAAATGTATCTACATCTTGCATTTGCCTCAATGCTTAATATTAGACATGCTTTCGGTCTTTAGTTTGGTAATGTTTTTGTGACCAGAAATACACTGTAGGAACTTAAATCTTACTTATGTCAATTAGCCTGTGGTAAACTTGGTTTCATTACACCTTTTTTTTGCTAAACACTGCAGTTTCCAAGAACCCACTGATGACTTAGAGGAGGATTTACTGTATGTTCTTTTCCTTTCTCCCACTTCGCACCCCAGGATCTACATTTCCCAGGCTCCCCCAGTTTGTTTTGTAGTACTTCCTAGGAAATTAGTACAGGGACTCTCTGGAATACTTATCATCATGAAAGGTACCATTTAAAGACACTAAGACTCCTAAGATTTATAAAAAAAACAAAAAAACACTTAGGAGGTTTTTAACTCATGGGGAAAAGGAAGACATTCTTTTTGCCTTTTTTTTCTCTTTATTTGACTTAAAAATGGGATGCTTGAAGATACAAAGTTTTGTTTAACACTGCCAGGCAAATTTATGATTACATTAATTCTGTAAAATATTAGGAGATAGTTCATTTGAAAAGGAAAAGTAATCAGAAAGGAAATGAAGTTCTATTTAGAGCATCAGGAAGCGCTGGAAGGCACCATGCTTGTGAAGTTGATTTTCATGCACACAGTACCAGGCTGGCCGTGCTAACGTGCTGCACTGTGCCCTATGTTTGGTTCACTCCACAGTGATGGAAAGACTGTAATTAACATTTTCTTGCAAATGTGTACTTGGCCCAAAACTCTTTAAAGTTTTAGTCTGAGGTTTTCTTTAAAAATAAATTGAAATTCAATTCCTCAGTACAATCAGAAAATGCTGATTCTAAATTCTCAGTTTTAGAATGGAGATTGAGAATTGAGATTTGAGGCTCAGGATTCTAAATTCCAGTTAGAATTTCCGTCCACAATATGCTAGGGGAATACAACTGGGGGGCTGTAGATACGAATGGCTTAACTTCCTTTGCTTGCCTAGGGATGATAACTAAACAAGTGAGTGAGTTACAGACTCAGTTAAACTCATACAAAAAGGGTGCCATCTGGCATAACAAATAGTGTATGACTGACTCCTCACTTTAAAGCTTTGCCTAAAATCAGGTAAAATATGATTGGCTCCTTGTGTTGCGTCACGACAGCCAGATTATTCAATAAATTTGGGTGAAGTCTGAGTTCCCCAGTCTGTAGCACAGTCCTTGCTGTAGTCCACCTGGGCTGCTATAACAAAATAGAATCATCTGAATGATTTATTAACAGTAGAAATTTATTTCTCATGGTCCTGGAGGCAGGAAAGTCTAAGATCAAGGTGCTGGCACATCTGGTGCCTGGTGAAGGCTTCCCAGTTCATAGACACCTGCCTTCTTGCTGTGTATTCACGTGGTAGAAGGAGTGAATTTCATTCATGAGGGTGCCATCCGCATGATCCAATCACCCCACCCCCACCAGCCCCCGCCCATGGCTTCATTCTGAAGTATCATCACAATGGTTATCAGGTTTCAACATCAATTATTGGGGCATGAACATTCAGTCAATAGCAGTGCTGAATAAAGTTGTGGACTCATGTCTGTCAATTAATTCTATGCTTACAGTGAAGGAAGCAGTCTCTTCTCTGAATGGAAAAAGTCATTGTTATATTCTTGGTAGTGAGCAAAAGAAGACTTCAGAATGAACAGCAGCATCTCTGCTCTGGAAGGTCTGTTGAGAGTGGCACTTGGTTTGGTGATTTAGGGAAACAATCTAGGGAGGATAGAAATGTCAGAGCCTATGGTGGCTTTATGGGAGAAGTGACTCTGCTGAGCCTGGAGTTTCCTCTTTTGCTTGATTCCTGGCCATGGCTGCCCCCATGTGCCCTATAATCCTTAAATAAAGGATAGCTCATGAGAAATCCTCAATGGAATTGCCTCTTTTGAGAGGAAATGTGCCAGTCTTAATTCTACTGGCTGCTTACTTTGGCCTTTGATGTAAAAAGACAACAATAAATCCAAAATGAATCCTAGCTTGGGGCCTTTATAATACAAAATTGTGCCTGTACCTGAAACAGGGCCCAAGGATGATTTCTGCCATTCCTATAACCTCCAGCTCAGCCACCATCACACGCATTTGCATTTCCCCCAATCTCACCCTTTTAACCATTTACACACCATGCAATTTTACATCTTCCCTGATGATTGATTAATTTTCATTTACTTTAAGTCTTAAATACCTATAAACACATCTCATTTCAGACATGTATACCTTTCCTCCTAGCTTTCTTGATTTGTTTTTACACTGAAGATTAAATATGTTTCAGAAGATCACCTACACTACTAACGAATTATTGATAACTTTCATTTGAGTATTTTGGCTTCACCTAGCTCAAAGTAATAAATCCTGGGTTGTGTTAAGAACTCAACGCCCAGTGAAATTAATTTCAACAAATATGATGGTGCATACGTGTGAAGCCACCATGATCCCATAGAAGGGCAGATTCCATGGCTTTAATTTTTCAGCAGTGATTTTGGTTGGTCGATTCATTCTAAAGAGGCCAGTTCTCCTAATGACTTGGCACTCACACCTACAAAAGGCTTGCCAGTATTGGAATCTTCTAATTTTTGTTGAGCAGTTAATGCTATTATTATTTTTAATAAAAACAAACTGGCATATGTGGTGAGAGCGATTACACTACTGCTATTAAACACTTCTGTGTTCAAGGCACTGTGACAGGAGCGGCATAGTTCATCATCTCCTTTCAATTCCCACAGCTTTATGGAGGTAGGTTTTCTTCTGCCCATTATAAAGGTGAGAGGGTCAGAAGTTAAGGAGTTTGTGTAAGGACAGAGAGCTTTCTGATTCCAGAGCCCACAGTGTTTTCACTGGGATCATTAGTAAAGAGTTTAATCATGTATAAAACTCAGCAGACAGTTACAGAAATCCCCATGATAAGTGTAGGAAGTGTCCCAGGGAAGGTGCTGCCCAGATCACAGTATAAATGATTCACTGGCCATATAAATGCAAACAGATTTTAAAAGCTCTCAGGATTGAAAGAGAGAAAATCAAAACTTAATAAGAAATTCTCTGAAACTCGTAGTTGGCAACTCTTTAAATAATCATGTTAACCATCTGTGAGGACGCACTGGGGTAACTAAGAGAGTGTGAGACAAGGAAGTCCCCAGGTTGGCCGGTTCCCTGTCCCCCTGGTTCTCTGTGGCCCCTTACAGAGTCAGTCTTTGGGGCTGCCGGTCAGGATGGACTCGGCTAACGCATGGAAATCAGTTTGGACTAAGCATCATGATAAGCGCCACTGAGTTTACATCGTACTTTTATATTTTGTACATTTAAATTTCATAGTTAAACTTATAAACCATCCAAGTCATCTTTATCAGTCTTTGCCACTGTCATATTAGATCATACATGTATTTCCTGATCTAAAAACCTGTAGGTTTCTCAAGAAATGCAAGTAACACTCACGTAAGTAGAAAGGAAAATGGCATTGTTTTCTGCTGAGCCTTTGTGACCTTCTAGAGGCATCTCTAGGTGAACTTAAGGTCCTGTCTTTTTCTCCATGTACTGCAGGGAGCTAACTATATATACAATGACATTTCTCATTTTGATATAGTTGATGTGTTTTCCAGACTGCAGAAACCTGAGAAACGATTTTTCATTTAAATAAAAGTTGAAAACCTTTGGGACAGTAAAAGAATTCAAGAAATATAGTGAAATGGCTGTTTCCAAGCCAACAGGAGAAAGGGAGAGTCTTTTTGGTTTTCAAATTAGTTGTTAGGGAAAACGTTTTTCTTCCCATCAAACTTTTACTTTTTCTTCTTTAAAATAGATTAATCATAATTGTGTAGGTTTAGTTTTCTGCCTGCTTGTTAAAATGTGGAAAATATGAACAGTGGCTTCAAACTTTCTTGAGTAAATTGTCATTTTGTGCCATTTATTGGGCCGTATTTCACATTGCAAGAGCTCACTCCTTACTTCTGAGCCATTTCCCAGGCTCGAGTATGCTAATGATTATGCAGACTGAGTCTTTATGAACTGACAATAAATTCCAAAGGATAAAACCATTTCCAACCATAGTTCAGTAATGTGGAATTGTTTTGTCAACCAATCTGCTGGGTTTTAGAGTTCAGACATTTTAGGGCCTCTTCATTACACAGACAGTGCCTGGCTTGTTTTTCTTGCTTAAAAACCACCAAATTTCTTTCTTTTTATTCTTAAGAATTAAAATAGCACCATCGTAAAAGTACACTACCTGCTTTAGTCTTCAAAATTACTCTGAACAACAGAGACAGATGTATTTGGCAGATCACAGTGTGAACATTGACCATGGCACATTAGACAAGTCATTTCCCTTTTCTGAGCCATAGTTTTCTTATATTTAGGATGGGGGATTAAAACAAGGTAGCTGTGAAGCAGTTTTCCACGTGTCATCCCAAGAATCAAGGCATCAGCATCACTTAGGAACTTTGTTGGAAATACAAATTCTAAGCTGCAGTGAGTCAGAAATTCTGGATTAATGCTCAGAATCGCATGAGTTCATTGCAGCAAGCCTTCTAGGTAATCCTAATGCACATTCAAATTTTGAGGATCATTTCTATAAAGATTAACCATAAAAGATATACATAGGTATCTTTTTAGAAGCAAAAGAAATAGCAGATATTTTCTTTTCATTATTATCCACATTATACAGAGGAAACTGAATCACAGAACCAGGCAGTGGCCAAGCTGTAAATACCACTGAGGTCTCCTTGCCTGATGGAGTGGTAGGGACAGCCCACTTCTCCCTTCTGCACTCTCTCTTTATGGGCCACAGTAGACAGTTAGAGAAATCCCCAGGATAAGTGTAGGAAGTGTCCCATGGAGGGTGCTGCCCAGTTCTGGCAGGGGTAGGTAATTCGTCCAGGCTGTCAGGTGGAGACCATGGCTCTTCTGGACACAACAGGTTAATATTGACCTATCCCTCTTCTTTGGGGTGAGTTGTGAGTATATCCTATCAGTAAACATTTATCAATATCAAACTATGTTCAAGGACTAGATGCTGGGCTAGGCAATGAAAAAGAAACACTCTTCTAAGTTTTTGACATCACAAATTGTGATCTGCTTAGAGTTGTACAGTTTTAGAAGTGGAAGATTCCCTTTTTTTGAGATGTTTCATTTCAGTTTTCAGACAGTGCTTTTCTGAAGTGAGGGTAGTGGATCTCCTTCACTTCCCATGTCAGATTCTCCTGAAGGGCTTTTAAATACTGACAGGGACATACAACACAGAAATTCTGATGGGTCTAGAATTTAGATGGTAATAGTTCCGTGAGGAGAGAGCTTTGAATTTAAGTAATACACTTTCACTAAATATAATATTTTATATATGTATGAATATACAAATAATTGGGATATACTTGTACTAAAAATTATTCCTTTTTAAATCTGAAATTCTAACTTAACTGGGTGTCCTATATTCTTATTTGCTAAATCTGGCAACCCTATTGGGAGTTTCTAAGATCTAGCGAGGGCTGAGAAACAAGTCTTGTGGGATTTCCACTGAAATGCTACAGGTGAGGGAGGGGACAGGGGAACAAGGTATGATCAGAGTCCATCACACATACAGTCTTATATGTTTCATTTATTTAATCTCTTTGTAATATCTTTTTGTGACTAAAAAGTATAAACCTCTGATCTAATTCAATCTCTTTTTCTAGATGAGGAAACTTAAGACCCAGAGAAGTGGCTATTAGCCAAGCTCTCAGAGCTAATTAATTGCAAAACCAGACACCAGGTCTCTGGATCTTTCTGTTCCCTCAGCTGCTGCAGGTCCCTTTTCTTCTTTTTGAGTGACAGTTCAGGAATAGCAGGTGTTATGATCCTGCTATTCTATGTCTCTAAGTTCTGGGTAAACATCTGGCAAATCCCTAAAGATATGCCAGACAACATATAAAGATATGCCAGGTGCTGAACCTGGGGATTAAGACACAGTTTCAGTTCCCGAGGAGCTAATACAGGGAGAGAAACACTAATAGCTTTGTGGTCCCTACAAAAAAATGCCAGTTATCACTATGGCTTGTTCCCGCCACCATGTTAATTATTCAAAGCACCTTTCTTTGATCCCAAACTTGAAAATACTGAGGTTCTTTCCCAGAGGCACCTGGAATCTAACCTAAACTTTCATTTTGAAAGTTAAAGGAATGCAGAAATATGATGACAAATGACACAGGGGTGACAGTACCTTGTGCAGCGCTTGTATGATTCACAATGGCTACATCTGTCAGGCTTTTTGACAAATGGCCTGAAATATTTTCCAATTAAGTGAACATAGAACTTACAAGTTGTAGGGAGTAAAAGGATGTGTGCTTCCATTCTGGGGAATAAATTCACTCCCATGTAGATGAGAATGGGTAATCACTAAGAGTGTTTCTGTGCCATGGGAAAAAATAAAACCTAAGTAGGTATTGGATGGAGTGAGGCTAACACATTCTCACTGCGCTCCCAGGCAGTGTCAGTTTGGCAGCATTTGTGATGAGCAATGTCAGAGGGTGACTGTTCCCTGGTACCACTCTTGGATGCCAAGGAATTTAGGGAAACTCAGCCTCTTCTTCTCTTCCCTAGGCAACACAAATGGGAAGACATTTTAGGTGACCATCTGGCCTAGAAAAAGAAGAGGAGAAAACACGGCGAATGTGCTAAGAACAGATTGACTTAAAGGGCAGGAGAGCTCCAGACACAGGATACAGTTATCTCTGGACTTGAAAACTAGAGATATTTAAACCCAGTTTGGACTCGGAATCCAAACAGCCCCCGAGGCTTGCATAATTGCGGGTGGGGGGATTGTAGTCTATTCACACCATTTACACAACGCTGACTGTTTTCTGGGTCTTGCTATTTTCTGTTTTTCTTGATGGTCTCTCCCTTCTTACCGCTACTATCACCCCCAAATGCTCTGTCTCCTGCATGACCTTAACTTTCAAAATAAGGCTACTGTTTGGCTGTAATTCCCAAATTTCCCATCATTTCCTTCCAGGAACCCTGGGGTAGGAGCTGCTGATTTATATAGTGGTATTTAGAATTTATCATTCAAGTCTGTTACCATTTGAGGGGAAAAGTATTTTTTATTACTAGATTGCTAAAAAAATTGTGAAAAATTTTTAAATAACTGACATGTTGGCTCAGTGCCCATAGCACAGTGGTTATGGCGCTAGCCACATACACTGAGGTTGGCAGGTCTGAATCCGGATCAGCTGAACAACAATGACAACTGCAACAACAAAAAAAGAAATAGCCGGGAGTTGTGGTGGATGCCTGTGGTCGCAGCTGCTTGGGAGGCTGAGGCAAGAGAATCACTTAACCCCAGGAGTTTGAAGTTGCTATGGGCTGTGACACCACAGTACTCTACTGAGGTTGACAGTGGGACTGTATCTCAAAAAACAAAAAATTGACATGTTCAAATGTATATGCCCCTTTAAAAAACCTGTAATTTTATAGCCACTTTGAGATATATAAATTTATTCTAACCATTCATTTTGGAGGTTTTTATTTTGAAATTATTTTCAGAATCAGTTTATGATCTTCATTACTTCATATGCCCACTTTTGATCAACATTATATTATTACCTGAATTTACCAGATTGGCACTGGGCTGATTCAAAAGCCAAATTCTCCCCAATGGATACAGACTTACTCCCCCTAAAAGAGTATGGACACCATATTGAACAATAGACTAGATTTTCCTCCCCTCATTCCATGGAGATGGCTAAACATGACTGACTGAATTACTGAGTCACATTCTACATTCATTCCACAAACATTTATTGTGCATTTATTTTGTGTAAGCATTGTGATAAGATTTAGGGACACTAAGATAAAGAAAACATGAGGGAATAAGTAATATAATTAAGATCCTTCTTAGTTATAAAATTCCATATTATATATATGTATTTAAAAAATTCATAATGTTTAAATACCTAATAGCATTTTGAGCAAATTCAGCACTACTGACATAAATGTGTAACCACATTATTTGTATGTCTAAGTTCTGATGTATGAGTACAAGTTAAAAACCATATTGATTATTATTTAAAGTCATTCCTTATCCACATACTGTCACATCTGAATAGCCAATTTGTTGACTCCATTTCTTGACCTTCTTCAGCCTCTGAAACCCTTCCCAATGCTCTTGAAACTCATGGTTAATTAACAGAAAAATTCCCTGTATCTTCAACGTCTTATATCTGGAATTACCCTTCATCCTCTACTTCTAAATGAAATTGGACTCTCTCTGGGTAAATTGCTTCCCCTGGATCCCTTTCAAGTGGTGGCTATTTTCTCTCCTGCACCTTTTTATCACTGGGCCTGGAAGTGGAATAGATATCCTTCTTTCCTTCCTTCCTACTTTAGGATTGAATTTCATATCATCTGACTGTCGTTCACCTCCCCTCATCTATAAATCTACCGATCATTCCCCCTAATTCTTTTTTTTTTTTTTTTTTGTAGAGACCGAGTCTCACTGTACTGCCCTCGGGTAGAGTGCCGTGGCGTCACACGGCTCACAGCAACCTCTAACTCTTGGGCTTACGCAATTCTCTTGCCTCAGCCTCCCGAGCAGCTGGGACTACAGGCGCCCGCCACAACGCCCGGCTATTTTTTGGTTGCAGTTTGGCCGGGGCTGGGTTTGAACCTGCCACCCTCGGCATATGGGGCCGGCGCCCTCCTCACTGAGCCACAGGCGCCGCCCTCCCCCTAATTCTTTGAAAATGTTGTTTACTGTCACATTTTCTGGTACAACTCTAGTCAAAATCTTGCTTATTTAAATCTCCATGCAGATGAACCCCTCGGCTGTGGTCTGTCTTCTGCAGTTTGTCCTCTACCTCCCACCAATAATCACAGCAAGTCCTCCAAAACCTTAATTCAAGCTTGTCACTCTCCAATGAGCAACTCCTGGTTTACCAGTTTACTCTCTAGTACTTCAACCCAATAATCCCTTGGTTGTAATCTACCATCCATTGATTTCCCCAGTGTTTTACAGTTCCTTATTCCCCTCCATTCTTAGTCCGTCTTCATGGTTCATCACTGAATCCTTTTCTTTTAAACACCCTTAACTCCATTGCCCCCTCTTTGTCGTACCACCTAATAAAAACCTAACTTTGTTAAGTCCACCACTCTAGCTACTTTCCATTCATGCTGTTGAACATGGATATAAATAAGCACAGTTTATTTATGCTCACTGGTCTCACTGAGCTCATGTTTACTAACTTTGACGTTGGCGAGATCCTGATAAATTTCTCTAGCCCATTCCTTCTCTCTCTGTCCTACGCTATTTCACACTTTCTCCTCTCTCTTCCAAACTGCAGTGTCTCCTTACTCAGACTCTCAGCCAACAACTGGCTTTCCATATTTGTCAGAACAGAAGAAACCTGGAAATAACTGTGATGACGTTCCATGCACATCTACCAGCATCCGCCCATGAGTTCTCCTATCTCTAGTCAGTATGGACAAACTTCACGCTCCTATCCAAGGATGGCTTCTCCACTTGTAAATATCTCTTATAGCATCAGTTTTTCTCTCTTTCCTGGATTTTTAATCAGCTTACAATGTGTGGTAATTTTTCCCATTAAAAAAAAAATCCTGAAGGGACCCCATTTATCTATATCCTTTTATAGCAAAAACCCTTGAAAGATTTATGTCTACTTACTGTCTCCAATTCTTCTCTTCCTACGCTCTTGAGCACTCTCCAACCAGACATCACCCCCATCATTCTACTAATAAGCCTCCTGTCAAGATCTCTGATGACTTCCATATTATTCCAAAGGTTAATTCTCAGCTCTTATGTGACTTGACCTACCAGTATCATTGCACATATTTAATCTCTTTTTCCCCCTTGAAAACTCTTTTACAATCATATTCTGCATGTAAAAGTCTAGTCAGGTTTAAAATGTAAGTTGCTATGCAAAGCCCCAGTGGTATCAAATTCTGAACGAGGAAGTATTCACCTCTATGAGGGAAATACTAGGAGAAATGACAAAAAGGAAGACCCAAGAGCACATATTTAAAATACGTGATGCCCACATTAAAACACAGAGGTTCTGATAGTTAAAAAAGACATGCCAGTCATTGTATTAATAGGAAACATTCATTTGGTTCAACACTCCCACTTTACAACTGAGGACACTGAGGCTCAGAGATTTCTCCATTGTTATGATTGGGAGACCTGGGGCTAGATCCTGTACCTTCTGCTGGAATGAGCTTATTCTAGTGTCCTTTTTATAATGCTTCCCTCTAATGTATGTGTGTGTTAATAAATACTTCATAAGTTTATCTATGAATAGATACGTATAACTGTACTTATATATGTATGTACTATGTATATATACACAGACACAGTGTTAAACTGTGTATATGCACACATACAGATATTTTTTCCTAATTTTTTTCCTGAAGGAGACAAGTTTTGGGGGAGAGCTCAGTCACTCCCTCTCTGCCTGCCCTCTCCTCTGATGTAGGTGTGTGTGGGGGGGGCCCATGTGGTTCCCCTGGGATCAGGCCCAACTTCTAGTAAGACAGACCTGAAGCAGAAAGACTACAGGAAAGTCTGGATTTAGACCACTGGGTTGAGAAAGGTCAACTATCCAAACCATAGCAAACAGAAATCAATTAAAATGACATGGGGAAGCAGGAAATAATAGGTTCGGAAAGTTAAAAGAGTGAAAAGTTGGTTTCTCAGAAAGACTTACAAGATTGGCAAACTACTAGAAGGATTAATTTAAAAAAGAGAAAAGATAAATGATATCGATGTTATTAATAAAAAGGATATAACTCAGAAACCGTAGATAATAAGAAGATAATATGCAAACACAATCAGCTGTTTTTTGTCAATAAATATGAAAAATTTAAAAAAGGGACATATGAGGTTAGACAATTAAGCTCACAAACTCATCCTAGAAAAACTGCTACATCCTTCGTGGCTAAATATTACTATGGTCATCTTTGAAGTACTGCCCTTGGGAAGTAATATACACCAATGCCAGTGCTTAGTCCACTCTTTAAAGCAGTATTTCTAGGATAAGTTCACTAAATTAATTATCAGAACTTAATTGTACTGATAATTACTGATGACAGCTCTGATGGCCATTCCAGAAAGAGTTCTCCAATTGCTTGGAAGGGTGGACCAGGCGCTGGTGTCAGTGCACAGCTTCCCAAGGGGTGTACCTCAAAGGTGACCATCATGATAGTCAGCAACAAGGTACGTAACACTTTTCTAAAATGAGTTCATAAATTTACTTGTCCAACCTTGTGTTCCAGTACAAATTTATACATTTATCAGAATTGATATACTAATGAAATAGAAAGCCTGAAATGTTTATGACTAATAATGAAATTGATGAGGTCAATAATAGTCTTTCCACTAAGAAAACATGAGGTGCATATGAAGTTTTCTCACAAACTCAAGGACTAGATCATTCTAACTTACACAATTTATAAATAACAGAAGAAGAGGGAATACTCCTCACTCATTCTTTTTTTTTTTTTTTTTTGGCAGTTTTTGGCAGGGGTTGGGTTTGAACCCGCCGGGGTTCTGGCATATGGGGCCGGGGCCCTACCCCTTTGAGCCACAGGCGCCGCCCTCCCCACTCATTCTGACACCAGTATTATTTTGATAACAAAGTATAAGAAAAGCATAAGAATATTACTGACTCATTTCAACTCATTTATTAAAATGGTTAATAGTAAAAAATAAAATCTGTTAATAAATGAATACATATGTAGAAATTCTAAGTATAACCTTAGTTTAGCTGAATTTATCAATGTACACATGTGAAAAATATCCCAAGGTAAGGTTGGTTTAATTTTTAAAACATATAAATATCTCTCACCTAGGACATTAAAAGCAAAGACCATATGATTATCCCAATAGATAGATATAGTGATAAAATTCAACATGACTACATGATTTAAAAAAAAAAAACCCAACTCTTAGCCAGGCTTTAAAGATAATTTCCCTAATCTGACAAAGTTAATCTACTCAAAAAAAAAAAAAAAGTTACAGCAAGAACTATCATTCCAAATGGAGAAACACTGAAAGTTCTCCCTTGAAAAACAAGCCACAAGTGGACATAACTCAGACACAACAGAACGCCTGTCATCAGCAGGTCAGTTCAAGGCTGATGGGAAGTTCTCTCTTTTGGAAGTATATGTATCTTTCAGACTCTCATACTACCCTTTCTCTTAAATGTTACTCTAAAAACACGTTTTCTTAGACCTAAGGTACAATGTTCTGAAAAGGCAGAACACTCCTCTCCATTCCCAGAATCATTCTCAAGTTTCTTTTAAAAAATAGTGCTCAGGAGCACAGAATATTTTAGCAGTCACTTTAAAGAAGAGGAAGAAAAAAAGAAGAAGTATAATTTGACATAGTTAGTTGTAAATCCAGGAATATTATCCGGGCTAAATATCATCTCACTCTGGGACCAAGGAATTAAACTCATTTTGCTTTTTTCTTCTTTAACAAATGCAGAACTTAAAGAGCTGTTTTAGCTCATAATTTCATTCATCTTTGATCCAGCTGGTATTATACTGAATAACATTTGTAATTTGACTGTATTATGTAAGTGAACTTTGCACTCTAAAGAGAACTAAAGAGACATTTTAAGGCACTGAAGGGACTTTTTTTTTTAAAGCTCATTTTTTTTTCACTTTTGAGAAAGGTACCTGAAATACTAGCTCATTTATACTTTGCTCTGAAAATCCAGCTGAGTTTTGAATGAAGAGTATTATTTATTTCAGAACCAATGCCTTTTGTTCATTTGACAAATATTTGTTAGGTGCCTCCTGTGTGCCACGCACTGTTCTAGGCACTGGTGACCAAGACCAGCCTGTGCTTGTGCCATTTAAACACGCAGAAAACATGGGGCTGCATTCAACAGTAAATACAATGTGAGTCGAGGAAGTCCTAGAATAAGGATCCCTCATTGAAACCTGTGTGCTTCACTCTTCTTTCTGAAAACCTTCCATTACTATCTTTCAGGTAGAGTAAAAAACATCTGGTTTGATGCATTTCAGTTTCCTGCATCACATCAGACCTTGCCCTCACTGAGCCTTTCTTGGCACAACAGCCAGCATTGCAAAGGTACCTTTCATAAAGGCAAATGACATACACTGATTAAAATCCTGCCAGTAGGTGTTATTACCATCATCTGATGGGTGACAATCTGGGCATAGAGAGGCTCAGTGATACCTTATTATAGGTATTAATTCACAGCTGTCTGACTCCAAAGCCTCCATGAACGTTTCCCAGTATATCGAATGGCCTCATTCATTCAGGCACCAATCATCTTAGCACACGCTGAGTTATAATCCAAGAGAATTCTGAAGTTCATGTTGTTTGCCTGAGTATGTGATGAATGTAGTCTTTATCCATTGTATACAACTACCCTACTTTCCCAGCTATGGAATACTGTGCAACCCATGAGGCAGACAGACCCTCCCTTCCCTCCCTCATCACAGAATATGGTATAGAAAAACTCAATTAGAAAAAAAAGTTTTAACTACTATAGTTCTCTCCAATGGAATAGGCCGATGTGAATAATAGTGAAGTTCCTAATTACTTGCCAGTGGGAGAGTCCAAGCAGAGGGCAAGTAAGGACAGGATAAGGGGATTCATTCATTAAGCCATTCACCAAACAAATATCCATTGAGTGCCAGCAATTATGAGATCATGATACTAACCAAAGAAAAATACCTGCCGTTATAAGTTTACATTCCACTGAGCGAGAAGATAAACAGCACAACTTGTAAATTCTTTCTAACACAAGCTTCAGCTTCCTAGAAATGGGGAGAAGCAGCAGAAATAAAGAGGCAAGTATTTTGTTGTTGTGGTTGCTGAATAACTGCAGGATAGACTCAAGTTTAAGGGCGGATTCTGTGAACAGTGGCTGCAAATCTAAGTCTGTTTACCACCTGTGCTCTGGGCTGGTCCTTTACACATCTCTCAAACTCTCTGGTGCACACACATCACACCCACCACCAGTTTATATTACAAATCACTCACACAAAACCATATGATCTCTATTGTGGTAACTGGCTGTGGGGCAACCCTGAAAGTCATAGGCTATCGCTGCTCCTTCTGACCCTGTCTTCATTTCCCTAACATGCTCACTTACCTCAGGAAAATGCTCTTCCCCTTTACATACGTCCAAACCTGATTCTCCAAGACTCACTCCAGAAGCCCCCTCCAGGAAGACACCTGGCTACTTGGCATTCCTTTTTCTGAGAACCCTGTCACAGACCATTCACCCAGCCTTTTCAGTAGACATTCAAGAAGCACTTGTCCTGTGTCATTTATGAAATATCCTAATAAAGAAACAGGCAGGGGGCAGATGAGGACAGTAGCAATTTGATGGTCAGAGTAAAGCTATGGGGCCATGGGTTCCACAAGGGGTACTCGCCTAGATCTCGAGTAACAGTCCAGCTGCTGGGACTCCATCCCATAGATACCACAGAGTGAGCTACACAAGTCAGGCTTTTACGCACTGACACGGCACCATCTCCAGGATATAGCAAGTAGAGGAAAGCCAGGTGAAACAAGACGCAGGACAGTGTATACGTTCTGTATAGAAAACATTTATTTGCATTTATTTGGTTTGTTCAAACAAAGACTGGAAAGATGAACCAGAAACCAATAAAAATGACTACCTAGGCTAGGGGCATAGAGACAGAGGTTTCTTTATTCAAAACAACAAAACCAGATTTTGAAAATGATCCCTGAGGAAAAACTCTTGAGAATGTCTCCACGTAGCCGAGCTTGCTGAATCCCGAGGCATGGATAATGACTTCCCAGTCATTGCTGTGTTTGTTCACACACAGTGACAAAACACCAAGCCTCGCAGTTATCAAGAGAATCTAGCCCAGCACAGCCCCGAAGAGGAAAAGAATGACATTTGCTCAAGATGAGCAATGAGTTCCAAGAAGATGCACGCATGCTGTCTATCTGAGTCCTTCTACATATTTCAAAGATTTCACAGGGCACTTGGGGTGCAATGAATGATGTCCGGTTCTCCCTAAAGGTATTGATCCTTCTGTGTTACTTTCGAAAGAATCCTCATCAAACTCAGGAAGATACCCATAAGTATCTAGAGTAAGGAAAAATGCAGCACAGAAGGACAAAAGGACATAGTGTAAGAGAGAATGGGCCAAACAAGCCAAGATACAAGGGAGGGATTTTTGTTGTTTGTGGCTTTTTTTTTTTTTTGTAAAAAGTGAAAAAATTGAGGGTGAAGAAGAAACACTCTGTATGATGCTTCTGGGGGGTATTCTTAAACCGATAAGCATCTGCCGTGGGGGAAGCTGGGGCCAATCACTAACCATCTCTCCAGGTGCAAGATCGAGAGCCCGCTTGGCCAATGGAAAGGAAGGTTAGCTATCTCTTTCTCTAATTAAATTCTTTAAGGACTGTGTTGATTTATTCATTTATAATAAAATCCTGGTCTAATTAAAAATGAAACTTCCCCACCTGATCTAGCCTCACTGTATTTCTGGTTCCTGTGTAATTGAACCTGAAAACAATGATGCCGTGTGATAGGCTGGGATGCTGCTGCTTTTGAGGGTGAATAATCAGGAAGGGGAATGCTGCCAGGCTTGTTTCAGGAAGTTTACCATCAGTTCTTTCTCCCTTAGACAGAATTTTGACAACAGATAAAGATGGTATGATATTTTCCTTAATGAAACTGCATAGCCTTGGCTGATTTACAAGAGCAGTTTACTTTGCTGGGGCTTTAGCTCACGTTATTTTGGCCTGCAGGTTTTAACCTTCCTGTGCTCCCTCTTACACCCTGACATCCTCAAACCTCTCCTCCAGAAATTTTCTTTTTCTGGGCCCATTTCACAATGCTCATATTTATTTAGCATTCTGCAGACTGAAAGTTTTGTCACATCGATTGTTGCATCTGAACTACCCCACGAGAAGGAGGTGAGGTAGATGGTAAGGGGCAGCTGGAACTAAAGCTCAGAAAGGCTGACCATATTCATCCAGGATCACAGCCAGAGCTGGGACCCAGGGGTCCGGACTCGCAAAACTTTGGGCATTGCTAACATACCCAGCCAGGCAGCCCATAGTGTTTGATTTTGGGTTTTTTAAAAGGTCACAGAGAGGAGCCACTTATGTGATTTGCTGAGTATTGCTGGATATTTCTCTTGGCAAAGCTCTCAGTTGTGGGTTAGGAAGGAACCCTGCTTTTTCCCTGAGCTCTTCTGCTCGGTTGTATAGTAAGTAGATATTTCTAGGTTTTTGGCTAGTTAAGAAGAGGCAGTTGGAATAAAATGATGTTTGAAATGGTCTCTTTCCTTATCCTTAAAGTCTGAGAACAAGCAATTAGAATATATTTGTTCCTTTTTGCCTCATACCTCAAAGGTTTGCCCACTGCTTCTCCCCCTTGAACACTATAATAATTACTTCTAGAAAGAGTTTTCCTGAATGCAGAGCCTCCCCTTTTCCCCACAACTACCCCAGCTCCTTCTATTTACTATAGTATTCTTATTCCTGAGATTATCGTGAATCTTCCTTGCCTTAACCACTCAGTGGGAACTCTGGCAAGGGGCTCTTTCTAAATGTCACTCTGAGCTTTTAAGCCAAATATGAAATCTACGGTCTCCTAGGAAACCCAAACACCTGTTGACTACATTTTCCCTCCACTTTTCATTGAATTGAATTTACCTACTTCATTAGAGCAGTGTGAGGATTCCCTGTCCTCAGGTAACTTTCAAGTCTGTAAAGGGTTTTTACCTCCTCAGGGCACATGTTTGCTAAGAGTCAGAAATGAAATGCTAAGAAGAGACTGAATGTGCAGCAGCCTCAGATAACCTGTGCTCTGTGGCACCTCTTCAGATGGCCAGCGTCTGTCTAACACACTCTGGCAAAGGTACTGGGAACAGGATCAACAGCCAAGTCTGAAAACCCCAGACAGGAGCATGAACCCCCCCTTTCAAAGGCCTTTGGAGGAAGCTCATCTTATCCACCACCCCAGGTAGCTGGAACGGGGCCTGGAACACCTGTGGGCAGGCAGGGCTATTGGCCTGCTGTCATACTTTGGCACAGTCATTTGACAGCTTCCCTCTTCCAAAGAACATTTCCAAAAGGAAAATCTTTTTTGGCGTCTTCTTGTCACTACTAACGTTTTGTGCCAGATAATTCTCTTTTGTTTGGGGTCTGTCCGGTGTTTAGAGGCTCTGCACAACAGAGAGTAGCTCCTTTTGAGAGATGTGGCAAGTTAAAATGTCTCCAGACATTTTTGCCAGATGTTTTGTGGGTGGAGTGGTGGGCAAAATCACACTGGCTAGACCGGTGATTGTCACCTGGTGTGCTGTGAAAAATTTTTAAAGAGCATTCATTACATTATTTTTAAGAGAAGTTCAAAGCACAGTAAGTATATTCTTTTTTTACTCTTGTTTTTCATCAACACAATTTAAGTGTGCTGGGGAATTTTAAGTATAGGTTCAAGCGTGCTGTGAGATAATTTGGTTGAAAAACTCTGGGCTAGACGATCCACTGTGAACACTGATGCATTCCTCAGATTATGGGTAAACCTCTACCAAGAGAGTCACCCTCAAACATGCTCATGGGGCTGCAGAGTTGTCAGGGGTCTTGGAAGCCACTCTTTGCTAGTCCCCTACCAAGTTATATATCTGTCTGCTTGCTCCACATGAAGCTGAGGGGACTGACTTGTTTCTTTATTTAGTTTTAGATCTGTTGCTAGTTTTCTTTCAGCCCTGGCAGCCAGAGATTGCGAATGTGCAGAGCTATAGTATCATGTGCTCCTCTCGCCTATCCGTACCAGGGAAGATTTGTGTTTTACTTTGAAATTAACTCTGTGCAACCTCCTTTCTAAATGTTTCGGGCTGCAACATGTTTGAACTCATGGGTGGGTAACACTGGGGTGCTGTGGTAATGGTGGAGGGGAGAATGTCCATCAAAGGGTGACAAACTCCAGGGGGGCATCTCTGCCTTCCAAAATGTCTCATTAGGATCCCCAGGCTTGGTCTCCATCTCCTGGGTAGCCTGCAGTCCAATTTAATTGAGCAACGGCCTCGCCATGGCACACTGCTCTTTCGACAGGAGGGTAAACTCATTCTGTCCATCATATTTGCTTTCTTAAGGGCCTCACAATATGCAGCTTAAATAATTACATGCAGGTCACATCTCAGCCTCCCTTTTCAAGCCTGTCTGAGGGCACAGTGGGTTCTTTCTGATGGTTAGCTTTTGACCACGTGATTTTTAGAAGCTGCTTGGGTTTTTTGTTTGTTTTTATTGTGCATGACACTTCTCCCCACTAAAAGCCCCAACGTGCAAATCTGGCATGTTTAGCTGAAAGGGCTGTGGATTTTGTGATGATGGATAAAGGGTGACAGGGAGAAAATTAAGACCCCGGTTCTGGTGAGGGTCTCGGAGCAACCTGCTTGTCATAGTCAGTATTTTCCATTTATCATTCAGGAATGTTTCTCGCTGGGAGAGGAATCCCTTGTGTTCTAAGGCACACGTCCATTCACTTACGAGCTGGGATGGGCTTGTCCAAAGTAAGGAAATCTTTTAAATGATCTCATAAAAGAAAAGTTCCAGGAAGAACTAAAGATAACTTACCTGTAGTGTCCATTTTAAACACTAGATTTCTCTGGGGGGACTTAGAGTGATTATAATGAGTTTGGATTCAGTTTAACCCAATGCTGATTTTGCACATTACAGAGATTTGTCATCTTTAAGTAATGTGCCAGATGAATGCTTTAAAATAGATGCAACTTTGTGTGAATTCTCTATAATATAGCAAAATCTGATTGCTCTATTAATAGCCAAAGTCGTTGGCCTTGGGAAGGCAGGATGGCAGCGATTTTTAAAATTCATCATCTCTGCATAAGTACTTGTGAATCTCTAAATATCCAAGCTGAAGAATTAACCAGGGACTGGAGCCATTATCCCTCAGTGTCCCTTTTAATATTGTTCCAGTCATCATTTCCTTGTGTTTTTCTAATTACAGCAAAACCAATTGTTTTTAACTCAACTGCCCTGGCTCTTTGTAATCTGCTGAAGGTAATCACCTTCCTACTTCTAGTTCAGGAAATTGGGCCTTGATTAGATGAGCACCACTGGGGGCTGTGGGACCCCAGTTTGAAACTTTGCATATTTTACGTATTCTGTATATTTTACGTATTCTGTATATTTTACCTGACCACTGTATTGGGAGGCTATGGGGTTTGGAGAGAGAGGGGGGACTCTTGAAAATGCGTCTCTCCATTGTGGTGACCTGTTGACCCTAGCAAGGTTTTATTTGGAGCCTTAATTTTATAAAAACCAAAAAAATCTAGGAATTTCGGTTCTTCACTCTAAACAGCTGTGTATGGCCTTAGGCCATAGAAAAAACTGGTGGCAAAAGGTATTCATTATCTTCTCTCTCAGATGCAATGTTCATGTTTGTATGTTGATTATAACACCTAGGAGTAGGGCTGTCATTAAGCTGCCCCCACACCCAAGGTTCTACCACTGGCTTGGACACAAGAATTGCTGAGCCTGGGTGGCACCTGTGGCTCAAAGGAGTAGGGCGCCGGCCCCACATGCTGGAGGTGGTGGGTTCAAGCCCAGCCCCGGCCAAAAACTGCAAAAAAAAAAAAAAAAAAAAAAACTGCTGAGCCAACCAAATAAACTTGTTTAGAGGTTGAGTCCCCCCATGTGCACTCCCCCCCAATTATCTTTATTTATTAACCAGTGCTACTTGTCAAAGGACAACCAAGACTGAAAGAACGAAGGTTCTCAACCTTGATTTCTCTCTTTCAAGATCAGGAGTATGATGTTTACTTGTCAACTCGAGTGGTTTTCTTTTGCAATAATTCCCAAACTGGGGAAGAGAGTAAAAGAATCCAGCCAGGAGACATGAAACTATTTAAACAAAGCAAAACAAAACAAGAGGATTCTGACATGCCTGTAATAACCTGCATAAAGTCTCATCATTGAAGAGTAAGCTAAAATTCTACATCTGTAAAAAAAATCAGACAAATGGATTCACAGCTTTCTCTAGCCAGTCCTCAAAGAAGGAAAAATGTCCTTATTGGATTTCTCTCTGCATGTAGCTCCTCTGAGTCTTTCTTTCTCTGGGCAATGAAAGGCCCAGATAGATAGTAAATGTGTACACAAGGGGCTGACCAAGACATTAATCCGTGCAGGGAGTTAGTTGCATTTTCATTTGATTCACATTCATTAAATACCTATGATGTGCCATGCTCTGTGCTACGTTCAGTGCATGAATGAGAAGCAACCTTGGGACTAATGAGGGAGTTGAATATGCAAAGAAATCAGTATCAAGCATCAAATGATACAAATAAAGTCTCACAGGAGAGCAGACAAGGATGAATACCTGGGCTTTTAGCATTGCTGATGAAGGAGCTTCCTGGAAGTCTTCCTGTAGAAGGCCAAGTCTGAACTGAATCTTAAAGATTAAGTAGGGGTTAGGCTAAAGGCTAGAGAAGAAAAGGGTCAGCATGAAACCCCTCCCAGGGAGGTGGGGCCAAGTGAGCAAAGGCACAGAAGACCCTCCCAGCACCGTGTGGTCAGGACATAGGCGGCATTTTAACAATGCACAAAGCTTAAGGCAGGAAGTGGGAAAAACATGAGGCTGAAGATACAAAGCCAAGGCCATGGCACATTTTTATTTTAATTTGTGCAAGAAGTACTATTTTACCAGAAAATAACTCAGATCCTCATTACAAAGTATGAGGAATAGAAATAGAGATTAATGAATATGGCTTGTGAACCAGGCATTTTTTTAGTTAACAGATTTTTATCAGATTTCACGCATATTACAACATCACTGACACTGTCCTTTTCCTTAAGGGGCACAAGAACCTCAATCATTTTATTATAGATTCCATTAAGTAAATTTAACTCTGAACCCTGAGCAAGTTACTATTAGCTTGGTGGTACTTAGTTTTCTCATCTATAAAATCAAGACAAAATGTCTATCTTACTACTTTAAAGTTCTCATGAGGACTGAATGAGAAGTACTTGTGGGGAAAATCATCCAGCCCTTGATAATGCCAGCAGTAGTAGGAGGAGGTACATTGGGTCCAGTAGAAAGGGACCTGAACGCTTTGAGTGCATGCAGTGAATCGGTTCAGTGAAGAGTAAATACAGACAAGACTTCTTAGAGACATGGAGGAGGAAATACACGTACCCAGGGGGGCCTGTGAGATGCCGAGGGGATTTAAGTGCGCACTGCCTTGCTGCTAATGCTAAGAGGCAAACGCGTTTGAGGGTCCTGGGTTATACGCTCAGATCTGCCCAGTACAGACAAAGGACAACTGGGCCCTCGGCTGGCTCTTGCAGTAACTGACAAGCTGTACATATATAATAAGCACACTTGCTGACTTTGATACACGTGTATCCTTGGGAGACTGGACTTGTGGGTAATGGTGAACCCTTGAGGGGTTTTCAGCAAAGGAACGGCATGGCGGGTTTTTGCATTTCAGGGAGGGCACTTAGGTGGCAGTAAGGATGAAGCATTTGAAGTGGATGAAGCTGGAGGGGGGTGACCAGGCCAGGGACAAAAGAAGGCAGCGGGCTACACGGGCCAGATCCGGGAGGAGCCAGCAGGCCTCTGGGATGGCCAGAGTGAGGCGGGCGAGAGGAGGAAGAGTCAAGGACAGCTCCTGGCTTCACAGTCAGTACTTCTAAAAAGACAGTGAGACACGAGGTCAAGGAGAGGACCCAGGAGGTAGAGTGGATTTCTGGAGAGAAACGAGTTTTCAGTTGGGATTTTCACCCTTGAGGTGCCCAGCATGGTTGGCGATGGTGGTGGGCAGCCAGGTGGATGAAACAGAGCCTTAGGGCAGACATCGTGACTACAGATTATTACTCCACTTTCTACCACCCAGATCCAGTGGGTCCCGGGTGAGCCTCCCCTTTCAACTTCATCTGGACGTGGGTGCTTCTCCGAGTCTTCCCCTCACCCCACATTCTGCCACTGGCTCTGCTTTCTCTCTTACCTTTCCGCCTTGGTGCCCATACGTGCCTTCTCTGAGGGCCTGCCTGCAGGAAAGGGGCAGGAATATTTGTTACACCAAGCTTGGCAGATTAGAGTAGGTGGCTCTGTGGAAACAAAGCCACACAATTACTTCTGTCTGCTCCCTCACCCGCTGGGCCACCTACCCAGCTCCTAAATCCTGCTCCCGCTGCTGACTCTGTGCTAACAACCTACACTTTCTAAACCTTTTTCAAAGTCAAGCTAAAGAAACTAACCTTGAAAGAAAAGACATGTACTTCCTTCAGTGGGTTATGAGCCCCTAGGCAGGGTTTTGGAAAGTAGGGTCCTTTGACTACATTTGATGTGATGCAAAGAAAGTAGTGGGCACGCCAAGCCAGGGAAATGTGGGGACAAGCAGGGCTGATGGGGGGACAGGTAAGAGGTAGTGGCCTCTGACTGTGTGTTTCCCTTGAAGCTGTGGAGGACAGAGTGCCACTATCAAATGTCCTCCCCTGCCCAAAGGAAACTGCAGTGAACCAGGGAGGACGTGTATGTTAGAGAAAGGGCAACTATTTTGGAAACATCCAATCAGCCTTCAAGATCTATTGAAAAATTCCATCCTGCGGGTTGGGGACCTTTATTCCAAAACCTTGGTAACCAGAGAAGCAAAGGGTGTGTCAGCCAGTGTCCCTTTCCCAGGTGCACGCGACAAATACAAACCAACACTTGTGACTCTGAGGGGAGGAAAATCTCCCCTGAACACCCAAGGCACAGCTTCCTGTTAATCGTTTTTCTCTTGTTTCTGTTTTCCTTTTATTCCACCTTGGCCACATGTAGAAAGTTACTGGTGCTGTGTCCACCCTGTAAGCCCCTCCCTAGGGTGTGCTGGAAGCCAGCACACAGCCACACCAGCTGTCTGCATGCATTTTCCCTTCCCAGCAGCACCGTCGGTCACCAGCCAGGGCTAACCGGAGGCTGGCACATCAGGGTGTGCCCATGACAGATCTCTGGCAGCAAGTCCCCTTTTGAAGGTGGAGCGTGTGGGCCTTGGTGGAGAGACCAGCTTGCTGGTTGTGCTGCTTCCAGGACCTCAGCGCCTCCTCCCAAGTAGCACCATTTGCCAAGAAGCTAAAGCAATAGAATGAAAGAAACCTGCTTCTTTCCCAAGAGGGACTTGTTCTGGTTGGAAGGAACAGGATAAGGAAAGTGAATACGTAGAGAAAAAAATTAAGGCTAGGACTTACATCATTTCTCAGAGGGATAGGAGGAAAAAAAACTCAAGGAGTGAGTTTACCATTCATCTGGGTCCTGAGCCACACCCAACACTTACTCCCTTCCTTCCTTCCTTCCCGCCTTCCCTCCCTCCCTCTCTCTCTCTCCTCTTCCCCTTTCCCCCACCTTTTTTTGAGACAGTCTCACTCTGTTACCCTGAGTAGAGTCCCATGGCATCATAGCTCACAGCAACCTCCAACTCCTGGGTTTGAGCAATCCTTTTGCCTCAGCCTCCTAAGTAGCTGGGACTATAGACACTGCCACAACACCCAGCTAATTTTTCTATTTTTACTAGGGACAGTGTCTCACTCTTGCTCTGGCTGGTCTCGATCTCCTGAGCTCAGGTGATCCACCTGCCTCAACCTCCCAGTGTGCTAGGCGAACGCTTACTCTTGGCCTTGCACAAGCCTATCAAACAAGAACCCTAAAGGAAGCACTCTCTCACTTGGAGTTGGAATCTGTTTGAATCTTGTCTCCTTTTTCAAGAGTTTTCAAACTGCTGGTCAACCATCCCTCCTCCTTCTTCCCCACTCCCTCTGTCCTCCACTCTGGAACCCACTGCCAGAGGGAACAGCAGGTCCAGTTGAACACCGCTTGCCTTTTCTCAGTAACAAGTGACAGCAGAACCACATGCTTTCTCCTTCAAGTACTTTCTTCTAAGACCCTCTGCTCCCTGGGCCTCTGCCCCACCACAGCTTGCTCCTGCTCAGTCTCCCTCCCGGGCCTTTCGTCTCCCTGACAGAGAAGACAGAAGGACATAATCCTCTGTGATCTGCACTCCCTCTCCCCCTAATCCTGCCTGGCTTTAAATATTGTCACCATACTCATGACACTCAAGTTTATGTGGACTCCAGGTTCACCCAGCCAACTGCCTACTCACCACCTTCATTTGCAGGCTGATGGCCCCAGAGCTAACAGGACCCCATGGACTCCACATTTCTGTGGGCAGCAACTCCAGCCCGTCTAGGACTCAGACCTTGGAGTCATCCTCAATCCCTCACTTTGCCTCCAGTCTATCAGTGAATCATGTTGTATTTTTCATTAGACCTGTAATCAGGCCATTCTCACTTCTTGGGTTGTACAATGAGCTCCAAGTGACTACTCACATTTAAGTTCAAATTAATTAAAACTTAAAAGAGAGAGAGAGAGAGAGAAAGAGAAATGGCCCAAGTGAGTTAGGAAAACAAGTGTAAAACTTAAATTTAAAAATTTACTTCCTTACACTTGTTGTTTCAAGTGATTAACAGCCAATGGCCAGTTTAGATACAGAGCACTTCCATCCATGTGGCAGGTCTATTAGCAAGTCCACTGCCACCACCCGGTTCAAGCCACTACCTGTTGTCTGGGGCTGGCTTCTTCAGTTTTCACAAGAAGGCAGTAGGAGGGATCCTTTTAAACTACGGCGTGTCATGGCACTCCTGAGGTCAAGGTCTTCTGAGGTCCCTGTGCATGTCTCTCACAGTAGGAGTCAGACCTCTCCCCCCTTCTCCTATTGTGACCCCATCTGGTCCGTGTTGTGCTAGGCCCCTGTCCCCTGCTGCCCCTGGGCTCTGCACAAGCTCTGCCTTGGGACTTCCACGCTGGCTGTTCCCTCTGCTGGGAGTGCCCTTACCCACACATCCTCCTGGCTTGCCCCTTGTCTCGCTTTAGCTCTCTGTTCCAAAGTGCCCTCCTCAGGGACACTCCTTCTCTGACAGCTCCCCTTCAACATTAACTTCCCCGACCCCAGCACTGCCACTTTCCCTTACTCTGCTCTACCTGTTTTCTCCATAGTACTTACCTCCTTTCAACAAATTAAATAAATCTACTTGTTTATCTTATATATTGTTTACTGTCAGACAGGGATCTCTCTCTGTCCATTAGAACCTGCTAGCCACTAGAAAACTTCCTAGAGGAAGCTTTGAACAAATACTTGTTTAATAACAAATGGAAAGAATTTAAGAGCTAAAAGGGGCCCTGGAAATCCTCTTGGATGGGCAGGTGAGGGTTGGTGAGTGAGGCTACTCACTGTAGACCCGTGACGAGATTACGGGAAGAGTGTGGACTAGGTGCTGGCCTGGTCTTATGGTCTTCACCGGGCAAGCCCTGTGACAATGAACTCCCCATCCCCTTCCCTTGGCACAATAGAGGGGCACTGATGAACCACAGATAGCCAACAGGGAAATGGGAGACAACATCCAACTAAAATATCAGGGGTGTTCACACTTTCTTGGTAAGCTTTTACATGACTCAACCATCAGTCTTGCTTCTCTGATGACTGTAAGAAGCGAGGAATGAAGTGGTGGGTTCAGATTAACGAGCTTTTCTTAGAGGTGATTCTTACCCCCACACCTCATGTTACAAATGCAAAGATTATCTGAAAACTGGAAACACACATGGTTCCCAGATTATGTTTTCCCTGATATCAGCCTTATTTGAAAAAAGGAAATCATGGTTTCATCATGTAATTTCTAGGTTAGTACCTGAGATAAAGTTGATTAGTAGGAATAGATTGACTTTCCAATTGCATCATTAAAATATTTCTGACAATCCAGAATGGACCGGAAGAAAAGCAGAGCACAGATCATAATTCGCATTAGCGGTGCGTCTGTCCTCTTATCTCTGTAAGGAAGTGCCACCTGAAGAAATGCATGTGTAAACACCTAGGGCTGATGGTTTTTCTACCGCCAATTCTGATTCAAAGGAAAAGAGAGTGAGGAAGCTTGGACCTCATAGACAGACCTGTTAGCAAAGAGATGGAAGGCTCTATCCATGGCTCACTGGATGACTTAATTCACCAACTATGTAATTAGGAACAAAGTTGTCTTTATAGTCATTCCTTTATTATTGAGATAACTCAACTGGAGTCTGCTTCAGAGATACAAGATTTGGGAACAGAATCTTTACAGACTGCACTGTAATGCCATGAAGATTATAGCAGAAAACAAATCAATATGCATGGATGATCTTCTGTATATACCAGAAAATTAGATCTCGGGAGAGACACTGAGAGAAGTGTGACACCCAGGAGGATGGGGGTGGGCACGGTGAAGGGCACACTCAGGGCTTCCCAGACAGAGGGCCCCACATGTCCCACATGCTCCCGTGAGTTACCTGGGGTGGAGCTCTTCAGTGCTTTCACTAACTGTCCCCTTCCAGCTCCAAAACCATTATCTCCACAGTCCAGGTCACTGTCACTATCACTGCCACCGCTGGCAGAGTATGTACACATTCTGGGTACCTTGTCCTAAATGAGTAATAGGAGACTGTTAAGATTAGTCATACAAATCAAACAGCAGAGCATCCTGTGAGAATGTGAGCAGCTCACACTCGGCTGCCTTTGTCTGCACAGAATCCCATTCCCACAGCCCAGCCCAGCCCACCCAAGAACAGCCCTGATTTGCTGGTTGCTCTGCCTCTTGGGAGGCCCGTGCGGTCTACTGGTCCACTTAGTGACCAGGGCTGTAGCACGGGCCTGCAATGGTAGAGTTGTTGCTGGCACTCTGCCATTGTCCTGGGCCTAGGAAGGTCCCCACCATGACCTGCTCTGCATTCTGTACACGTCTTTATAGGGTTTTTTCTCAGAAAAAAAACAAACAAACAAAAAAAAAAAAACTGCTGCTGTTCCAAGCCTAATGGCTTATTTATTTAACTGAGCTCATCATTGGCTTTCAAGTATCAGAGGGCATTAAAGCAGTCAACCTTGGGAACAAAAGAATAAATGTTTGCCTAATTTATATTTTTTTCCAGCCCCCAAAAGGAGAGTGGCCTTTAAGAAAATAAGCAATCGCTGGCCCCTACACAGTCCTCTAATCTGCTGACAGTGCACGGGGTGAGGGACCAGTGCCCCTCTTGCTCTCATAGCCTGACCCCTCTCATGCCCCCGGTGTGGGAATAATGCCGCTCTCAGGCATTACTGAGTCAGCTGATAGTGAGCAGTTCTTTCTTCTGTGCACACAAGTAGAACATATAATCCAGTCACTGGATCAACACATCACTCCCACATGCTGGTTTGAGGGTATCTAGGACCCTCTTTTCTGTTTGTAGACTACTCTGTTACCTTGTTATTCCCTATCTTTCCCTGACAGTTTAGATACAGATGCATGGCTGGGTCTCTAAAGTTTCTTTGGGACTGTGTCATTTGGTTGGGAATTGTAAAAAAAACAATTGAGAATGTAAGCTTCCTTGGCTGGGGTTATAAATCTTTTTTTTTTTAATTTTAATTTTTTTAATTAATATTAAATCATAGCTGTGTTCATTAATGGGATCATGGGGCACCATACACTGCTTTTATAAATAGTTTGACACATTTTCATCACACTGGTTAACATAGCCTTCCTGGCATTTTCTTAGTTATTGTGTTAAGACATTTATATTCTACATTTACTAAGTTTCACATGTACCCTTGTAAGATGCACCGCAGGTGTGGTCCCACCAATCACCCTCCCTCAGCCCATCCTCCCCCCTCCGTCCCCTCCCTCTCTCTGTTCCCCATATTCTTAGGTTATAACTGGGTTATAGTTTTCATATGAAAGCCATAAATTAGTTTCATAGTGGGGTTATAAATCTAAGCAGTCACTCATTTCCTTTACTCCTTCATTCATTGCCCATTGCCCCACCCACTAAGTGGCTGCTTCTTGAGTAGCTGTTCTGGCCCACACAGTGCTGTGTTTTAGGAGTGGGGAGCTTGATGCTGTAGGTATCAGGAGTCTAGCAAGGATTACATCCATAGCGGGGACAAGCCTGCCAGCTGTGGCTCCAGAGGACCCAGCGTCCAGAGTTTCAAAGGGACTCCAGGAACACTTTCCGGGTATAAGGAGACATAGTCTTTCGTACTTTGCAACAAATATTAATTGAATTAGGCATGTGCTGAGTACAGGAAATATAAAAAGCTAATTCTACTCAAACTCTCCTTCCTTGGTAGTCAAAGGAGCAGGGTGGTAAGTGCCAACACACAGTGGTGACTCGGTCAGGGCAGGATTTCCAGGGGTGAAGCTGGTGCAGGATGACAAGGGGACCCTAGACAGGTGTGTCTATTGCTACACATGTGTGAGGAATGCCTAGACATTACACACAGAGGGGAAAGGTCACCTTCTGGGTCAGTAACTTTTTTTTCTTTATTGAAATTAATCAAACCCCTTTGCCACTGTCACTAGCTTGTTTCTGAATTGGTTTTCCCCTCTCCAATTCTGGTGTCATCTATGATTTTCTCAACTTTCCAGTCCCCACAGCAAGTACAGAGTCCCCTGGAGCAGTGGTAGCAATGCTTGGCAAAGGGTGTCCTGTGGACCAAGGGCACACACCTGGGAATCTTTTAGAAATGTTTAGATTTCACTCTGTAATTGCCAAATTAGACACTGAGTCCATGTGGGGACAGCAGGTTGTGTGGCCCTCAGGTGACTCTGATGTCTGCTCAAGTCTGGGCCCCACTGATTTGGAGGAGCCCTAATAGCTCTGTGTTTAACAAGAGGCCTTAGAGAAGACAATGGGTTCCCCCTTGGCCTCTCAGATCTGTGTCCTGTGCAGGCAGCTTTTCTGAGCGCTGGGTTCTAACTCATAGGTCCCAGTTCTAGGCTCAGCTCCACAATAACTTTCTCTTGGCCTCTGAACATAGCCCTCGGGTCTCTAGGGTTGCTGTTCCCTGCTGCACATGAAGGCTGTGGGCCTAGAGGTCTCTCCTCTAGCTATCCAGTCTCATTTCCACATGGAGGTGCCCAAGGAGAAAAGAAGACTAGGCCGCACTGAATGTGGGGGACCTCAGATGTGGACAAATGTGGGTATTTCTTCATCATAGTTAGACAGAAGCTCTAGTGCAAATGGCATTGGGGGCTCTTGATGGAATTGGGAGAGCCAAAGGCAGCAGAAGCAGGAAGGCTTATGGGAGGGCTGGGAAGCTCTGGGAACTGAGCCCCATGTCCTTTCTCCACCCTCCCCTTACAAGGCACCACCAAACACCCTCTAGCATGAGCAGGTAAGTAACCAAGAGGCTGACTATGGTCAAAGCAGAGAGGAGGAAGCGGCAAATACGAGAGGACATTATGTAACCCCCAGGGATAAACAAAGAATCCCTAAGCTGTGAGCTCCTTCCTCCAGGAACACATCAGGAGGCCCCTGTGTGCCATCTCAGGGTAGATGAAGAACCCACAGCAAAATCGATGGGGGCTGACAAAACTCAGGTCTTACTGACCCTTGCAAGTCATTTGACCACAGCAGGCCTCAGATCATTCATCCCTGAAAACAAGAGAACAATATCCACTTTCCCTGTTGTATGGGAGAAAGGTGAAGATTAAAGTATCTGCTAAGATAACAAAATAAATGGGAAAACAAATCATTGTAAATGGTGCCTCATGGCTTGGGAGAGTGAATGCTTCTTCCACAATATTGATGAAAAGAGGTATCCATACCCCCAAGAATTTGGGTGCAGATCAGAAGCACTTTGAATTCTTCAGATGTCCCAAGAACTCATGGTGTTCCTTAATAATTGGGAGAAAAGGTAAGCCTTAGACTTGGGGTTGTATTCAATAAACCAACAGCAGATTTCATATAAAATTAAATCTATCACAAGAGGACCAACAGGTGGACGGCATCTTTCCACTGGCCTTCCCCTTACCTGGGTCTCAGCAGTGACATCCTCACTTCTCCAGTCTGGAAGCTGCTCGTTTGCCATGGTGTTTTCAGTATATTCAAATGATGAGCAAGTCTGAGGCCTTGGCTCTGCTTCGTTCTGCTTTTGGGAACTGATTTTTCCTAAATGAGGAAAACGTATGGAATCACAAATCAGCTTTCTTCAACCTTGTACAAATTTAGGGAGGGCTGTGCGGGAGACATTAAAAAATGAAAAGGTCCAAACAGCGCCAGCTGGGCTTCCTGCCATTCTGCATCCTGCAAGTCTTTGCTACCCCAACATCTGATTATCCTACCTCGGGAGGATGTTCACCTCCAAGACCCTAAGGAAAACTTGTTCTTGGACCTCTTTTTCCATAAAATGTTGAAAGGTTCTTCAGGTTCAAAACTGTTCTGCGGGCAGACCATTTGGGAAACACTGAGATTATTCCTCCAATAATTTTATTCTTTTATTAACAACTAGGTTTCTTTTTTGGAGGCCTTCTCAAAGCCTGCAGTGTGGTAATGGGCATTGTCACAGTCTCTAAAGACAGCATTCAAATTTGCAGAAATTGCAAACATACTTGAACAGGGGACCCTCATCTCTCAGAATATTATTAAGGTCATCTTGAATAATGTGGGTTCAGAAGCTTTTCTTGGAAGCCCTTAAAGATCTTCCAGGGCAGTAGTTGCCAAACATTAATGTGCATATATATTAGCTGAGCTTTTGTTAAACTTTAGATGGTGATTCAGTAGGTGTGGGGTGAGCTCTGCATTTCTGACAAGCTTCCAGGTGATGCCAAAGCTGCTGGCCCTTGGACCACACTTTGAGTAGCCAGGGTATAATTAGCAGAGGACAGTTAGAGAAAGTTTCCCCATTACCAGTAATAGGAGATTAACCTGCAGAGTGTATTTCTTCATCATGTCAGAAAGTAGAATTGCTGTCATTATCCTCCAACCTCAAAGATTATCAACAGGACACGCTGTGACAGCCTCTCCACAGCGTTTTGGTTGTGAGGAGAAGCAAAGTAATTAAGTTTTAATCAGCACTGTGAGATCTGTACAGTTACTTCCATTTTTGATAGGGGGATATGAAAAAAAGCAATTCAAAAGTACACACTGAACAGGAAGTGGCTGCCGTACAGTAGGTATAACTCCATTTTACCTTTGTTCTGGTGAGTTCCCCATTTGCTAATGTTTAATATGAATCATAAGTGGCTACAGAGAAGAGAAGCATTGGAAAGCTGGCCACAGATAGCATTTGGTGGACAGGAAACTTCAGGATGAGTGACAGAGAATTTATTGCAGTGTGTTCACCTTACTATTCACTCTACACTACCTTTTTACAACTTCATCATAATTTAATTAAGATGCAACCCTAAAAAACAAGGGCAGTGAATATTAGCAGCAAGATCAGAACAATCTCCTTCCAACCCTTTATGAAGCAATTCAAGGCTCGGGGTTTCTTTTCAATTTGTTATAATGACAGTGTTTAATCATGGAGTCTACAGTAGCCTGCCACTAAATTGAGGTCACACATGTGACCATTCAGGCATGGAGCACATAATCCATAACTAAGATTTCACCCCTGAATGTCTGGGGGCTATGTCATTAATGAACAGTGCATTTATTTCAAAAATAATATGCATTACAGCCTTTACAAACGTAGCCTTGGCTCTGAATGAGAAGTTTGTGATGAAATGTTCATGACAGTTGGTATTACTGTATGAGGGAAGAACGCAGCCATGGGAATAGCCCAATCACATTTATTCAAAGATGTTTAATTAAAAGATTCCTTTTCTAATTTCTCAGAAGTCTACTGTATAATCTCCACTTACAGCTCCTTTCTAATCATCAAATCGTAATGAAAGTGTTCCATTTAGAGTTCTAGTTCATATGCTTATGAATGTGGCGAAAGCAACATAAGGCGTACAAGTTAAAAATTATTTAGTGTCATCTTGGGCTGCAATAAATATTTTTAATTTTGAGGGAACAATGAAAAAACTTTGACCTTTTGTCTGCCCCTGTCTTTAATCATGAAAGCTTGTTTCAATTGACTGCAACAAAGGATGGTTCTTCCCAGTGGGAAAGCTTACTCCATTCTACTGCAATTAATGCACATTTTACTGCTGATATATCAAACTCAGTTTTTATAGTTCAACATATAAATATATTTGAACAGGACAGGAATATGTCAGAAGATCTATGTTTCTGGTTAGAGGGCAAACAACATTTTAGCTAATGTTATACCTGGGATCTAAATTGGTCTATATTCAGTTAAGCTTTGTAAGGTAAAATCCCACAAATGTATGTGTGTTTTTCTTAAGTGATTCATACATCCATATACTAGTGCTCACACATTTGTCTCCTCAGACATGTGGGCATTCCTTAACATAATATTAATACCATAAGTAGATAATGTCTTATACACATTGTTTTACTTTTTGGTGAAAAACATGCAGGGATTTTCACATATCCATACTTCTATCAGGGAGAGGTTACGTCTTCATCTCCCGATGGAAGATTTTCCATTTTTGTCAGCAAGTGCATTATTATGAATGGGAAAATAATCTAATTTAAAAGATAACTGGCATTCTACCTGAGGAGGCTGGTTTGGGGAGGCGGCTTTGAAGAGGTTGCATCCCTCTGGCAGTCATGACCGTGTCGGAGGCGGAATGAACAATGGCGCTGTCTGGAGGGTGCTGTCTGTCTGTGGAGGAAGGCACTTCACGTTCAAGGGTTTGGGCTCTGATAGAAGAAGGTGCAGAAAGGGCTGGCTGGAGGGGCAGGAGGGACTCAGTGTCCTCTGGGGAGTCTGGCTGGCATATGTAACGTCCGGTTGAGCGATTTCCCGAGTCTGGGAGAGGGAAGGTTCCGATTCCACTGTCCAGTGTTCTCATCTGGCAGTTTGATTCTGAGACAGAGAATCAGAGAGGTTTAGAGAAGGCTCCCATAAAAGGATAAAAGAATCCTGAGTACAATCCGAGGGGAATGGGACACTTAGAAGGGAGAGTTCAAGAAAAAGAAAAATGATTAATATTCGGGAATAGTATTAGTGGTATAGTAAATTTCCAGGGAGGTATAGAAAACAGTCATTTAATTGAACATGAAAATATCTCCTTCACATAATATGAGGTAAGAAAGCCATCTCATTATGGGCAGCAGTGGTCATGTGTGCATAGATTCTATCACTTACCTTATGGGCTCATGTGACCCAATGGCCACATGAAATCTGAGTGAGAAGACTACCAGCCACTGTCTTTCACTTTCAACTTTACATAATAACAAAACTCATCAGTAACCCTTTGGATTTTCTATCAGTCCCAAGGATCCCACCATTTACCATATATGTGACATATTCTGTTAATTATATCTCACCTTCAAAAAGTGTGATATACAGAAAAAAATACAATATCTAAAAAAAGATCACATTGTAAATATCTGAATTGGTGGTGTGGTTTAGTCAAGCTAAAGAGACAGTTTCCAGGATCTGGTTGTCATCCAGAAAGTCATCTGTTTCTATGATAATCTCAGAATGAAACTTCCTTAGTTTCATCTTGTAAGTATCTTTTAAGTCTGGCCCTGGGTAAAAGAACAGCTTAGCACCATGTTAGGTATGATGTCTGGTGTCCAGGCTTTTGTTTTTTCGGCTGCACATGGAAGAATAAGGGTTGTCTTGGGTACACATTAAATACACAAACACTAATGAAAGCTCATGAGCATGAAAAATGTCCATGAATAATTTTCGTGATATGTGACACCACAGATAAGCAAAACAATCACCAGATAATCAGCTTATGGCCTGCAGGTCACAGGTTGGACACCCTTGTTGGATCATGATGTAATCTTTGTGTCAAAAACTCCAACAGCGGAGGGCAGAGACAAGATGGCTGACTGAAGCCAGCTTTCCACAGAGGCTCCCGTCCACAAGGAGAGTTAAAGGACAGAAATTTAGCAAGTAATCTGGTGGATTAGAGCTAAACCAAGAGAGAAGGTAGAAGAATGCACATCAACCCTGCTGAGGAGAGCTGCGACCCCAAGGATACAAACAAAAGGTACAAAATCCATCACCAAGAGAACGGGAGTCCCCTCCCCCATGAGAATGGCCCGGAGTGCCCCACAAACAAACAAGCAGAGTTGAAAGGTCCTCCCACTACACTCCACGGGAGAGACCCTCTAAAAGCTGGACTTACCTCCCCTATTAGGGTGTCATGGCGTTCTACTGCCAGGCATAAAACTGTATATATTCTCTACCTGCAATTCTGAGCTCCAAGCACTCCCCTCCACTCTCACTCTGAGGTCTGGAGGCCTATCCCCAAGGAGTCCAGATTCTTGGGTGATTTCTTGAGGGGTGTGGACAAGGCCTGGACTGCAGCTGGTCAGTGCTGATTCTGCAGCACAGGAGTGAGGAGAGGATGGTCAGCTAAGAGGGAACTACACCGGAGCAGTGGTGCCCTGAGGCGCAGAAAAGCAGCCACTTTTGGCAACAATAGGGCTCACCCCCGGATATTCAGAAGCCACATCCCCCTGTCTCTCTGGGCAACCAGAGGAGGCCAGGCATCTTCTCAGGTGGCAACCACCGCGGAACAAATCTGGGACTGAAACACAGGCCCCATGAGTAAAGGGTTTGCCTGAGGCGGACTGGCCTGGGTGGAGTGTGGGGACTAGAAAACGCACTCGCAGAGCCAGGAAATTCCCAGGGTGGGGCTGATGCAGAGAACCACTTTACTGAGCCTAAGATGCACCCAGCCCTCAGGGGATTGTCAGTCTATAGACAAAGGAAGGCAGGAGGCTAGAACTGACAGCTAACCGGGCTGCGAATAAAAACCTGCAGGAGCAAAGACAGGGCCTGAGGCGGAGGTTCTGGGAACTCAAAAAACCTTCTCTTCTGCAGGGAAATTTAGCAGGGACAGAAACAAATTCCCGCAATGTTGTTCTGTTCTGTCAGTAACATCAATCAGGGGTGGGGCTAAAACTGAGTGAATAGACCCCAGCCTCCATCAAGCGCCCGAGGTTGTCAGGCCTCAACTCCCGCTGCTGGATAAAGGCAGAGAGTAGTGGCCTTGCCGAGCAGATATAGATTTCCTTGTGATTCACGCAGGTGCAACCCCCTGGAGTATCGGCTCATTCGAGGCAACTGAGTTGCAGCCCTGCGGGGCTATCAGTGACTGGGTGTGACAGAAGTACAAGGTGGGGAAGGAGGCATCAAGCTTCCCAGACTAATCTATTTGCTGGGTGGGTCCTGACTTCATGGAGCACTGGAGCAAGTCATATTTGAGATGTCAGAAGACCCCTGTGACCTAGTTGCCAGAGACCTTTTAAACTCTCCCACCTGAGATAGGTGGTGACTGAAACAATTGATTTGGACCTTTTGAAATGAGCCAATAGCCCGAGGACTATCCAAGTGGTGCCCTGGGTGTGCGGTTGTAGGAAGGTTTGATTTTCCTTTTCCAACTGTTGCCTGTGGGAGGTGGGGTGACTTAATTGCTGGTATTTCTCCACAGCTGAGACTTCAACCCAGATTAACTGTTTCACTAGGGTCGGACAGAGACCAGCTGAAAACAAGACAGAACCACTTAGCCCCACCACACCAAATAGGTCCCCAGTTTCTCAGGCCACAGCACTGTACGGGTCCTCGACAAAGCTCCAGGGGAAAAGTCAAATGGTGTAAAATAATCATGGGGCAGAATCAGCGGAAAAACTCTGACAACATGAATAACCAGAATAGATCAACCCCTCCCCAAGGAAAGATATGGCAGATGTAACTGAAGATCCCATTCATAAACAGCTGGCCGAGATGTCAGAAATCTAATTCAGAATTTGGATTGCAAACAACATTAATAGACAGGAGGAAAATTTGGAATTAGAAATTCGAGGAGCAACTCAAAAGTCGGAATTAGAAATTCAAGGAGAAATTCAAAAGTTGTCTCAAGAATTTAACGCATTTAAAGACAAAACCACCAAAGATTTTGATGCACTGAAGCAAGAATTTGCAGCCCCCAAAGATCTGAAAAATACAGTAGAATCCCTCAGTAACAGAGTGGAGCAAGCAGTAGAAAGGATTTCTGACATTGAAGACAAAGCGTTTGAACGCTCCAAACTCTCAAAGAGGAAGAGAAATGGAGAGCAAAAATGGATCATTCTCTCAGAGAGCTCTGGGATAATTCGAAGCAGGCTAATATCTGCCTTGTTGGAATCCCTGAAAGTGATGAAGTGGCCTCGCAAGGCACAGAGGCCCTTCTGCATGAAATTATGAAAGAGAATTTTCCAGACATACCAAGAGATTCTGAAATTCAGATAGTAGACAGTTTCAGAACCCCAGCATGACTCAATCCAAATAAGACATCCCCCAGGCATATCATAATTAACTTCACTAAAGTTGTCTGAAAGCAGACAGACGTAAGAAATCCATTACCTACAAAGGGAAGAATATTAGAATGACTTCAGATCTCTCTGCTGAAACTATTCAAGCCAGAAGAGGGTTGTCATCGACTTTTAATTGCCCAAAGCAAAATAACTTTCAACCCCAGATCCTGTATCCAGCTAAACTGAGTTTCATTTATGACGTAGAAATTAAATAGTTTAATAACATTAATATGTTGAAGAAATTTGCCATAACCAAACCAGCTCTTCAGGATGTTCTCAGACCTATCCTCCATGATGACCAGCCCAAAGCTCTACCACAAAAGTAAACTCACTCAGAACTCCAACTTCCACAGTGGCAAAAGGATTAAAAATGTCCACTGGACTTTGGAAAAACTCGATACCCAAAATTTTACCAGACTTATCAATATTCTCCATTAATGTGAACGGCTTGAACTGTCCTCTAAAGAGGCACGGGTTAGCTGACTGGATACAAAAACTCAGATCAGATATTTGCTGCATACAAGAGTCACATCTTACCTTAAAAGATAAATATAGACTCAGGGTGAAAGTATGGTCGTCCATATTTCAGGCAAATGGTAATCAGAAAAAAGCAGGTCTTGCAATTCTATTTGCAGACACAATAGGCTTTAAACCAACAAAAGTAAGGAAGGATAAGAATGGTCACTTGATATTTGTTAAGGGTAATACTCAATATGATGAGATATCAATTATTAATATTTATGCACCGAACCAGAATGCACCTTAATTTATAAGAGAAACTCTAATAGACACGAGCAACTTGATTTCCTCCAGCTCCAAAATAGTCGGAGATTTCAACACTCCTTTGGCAGTGTTGGATAGATGGTCCACTAAGAAGCTGAGCAAAGAAATTTTAGATGTAAACCTAACCATCCAACACTTGGATTTAGCATACATCTACAGAACATTTCATCCCAACAAAACTGAATACACATACTTCACATCAGCCCACAGAACATACTCCAAAATTGATCACATCTTAGGTCACAAGTCTAACCTCAGTAAATTTAAAGGAATAGAAATTATTCCTTGCATCTTCTCAGACCACCATGGAATAAAAGTTTAACTCATTAACAACAGGAATCTGCATACTCATACAAAAACATTGAAGTTAAATAACCTTATGCTGAATGATAGCTGGGTCAGAGATGAGATTAAGAAGGGAATTTCTAAATTTTTGTAATAAAATGACAATGAAGACACGAATTATCAGAACCTCTGGGATATCACAAAGGCAGTCCTAAGAGGGAAATTTATAGCACTGCAAGCCTTCCTCAAGAGAATGGAAAGAGAGGAAGTTAACAACTTAATGGGACATCTCAAGCAAATGGAAAAGGAAGAACATTCCACCCAAACCCACTAGCAGAAATAACCAAAATCAGAGCAGAATTAAACGAAATTGAAAACAAAAGAATTATACAACAGATCAATAAATCAAAGTGTTGGTTTTTTGAAAAGATCAATAAAATAGATAAACCTTTGGCTAACCTAACCAGGAAAAAAAGAGTAAAATCTCTAATCTCATCAATCAGAAACGATAAAGACGAAATAACAACAGACTCCTCAGAAATTCAAAAAATCCTTAATGAATATTACAAGAAACTTTATTCTCAGAAATATGAATATCTGAAAGAAATAGACCAATACTTGGAAGCACGTCACCTTCCAAGACAGCCAGAATCAATTGAAAATTTTGAACAGGCCCATATCAAGTTCTGAAATAGCATCAACCATACAAAATCTCTTCTTTCTAAAAAGAAAATCCCGGGACCAGATGGCTTCACGTCAGAATTCTACCAAACCTTTAAAGAGGAACTAGTACCTATATTACTTAAACTGTTCCAAAATATAGAAAAAGAAGGAAGACTATCCAATACGTTCTATGAAACAAACATCACCCTGATCTCCAAACCAGGAAAAGACCCAACAAGAAAAGAAAATTATAGACCAATATCACTAATGAATATAGATGCAAAAATATTCAACAAGATTCTAACAAACAGAATCCAGGAACACATCAAACAAATTATACATCATGACCAAGTTGGTTTTATCCCAGGGTCTCAAGGCTGGTTCAATATTCTTAAATCTATAAGTGTAATTCAGCACATAAACAAATTAAAAAAGAAAGACCATATGATTCTCTCAATTGATGCAGAAAAAGCTTTTGATAATATCCAGCATCCATTCATGATCAGAACACTTAAGAAAATCGTTATAGAAGGGACATTTCTTAAACTGATAGAGGCCATCTACAGCAAACCCACAGCCAATATTGTATAGAATGGAGTTAAATTGAAATCATTTCCACTCAGATCAGGAACCAGACAAGGCTGCGTATTGTCTCTGCTGCTCTTTAACATTGTAACGGAAGTTTTAGCCATCGCAATTAGGAAGAAAAGGTGATCAAAGGTATCCATATACGGTCAGAACAGATCAAACTTTTGCTCTTCGCAGATGATATGATTGTATATCTGGAAAACACCTGGGATTCTACTATAAAAACTCAAGGAATACAGCAGCATCTCAGGTTACAAAATCAACATTCACAAATCAGTAGCCTTTATATAGACCAACAATAGTCAAGCTGAAAAAACAGTTAAGGACTCTATTCCATTCACAGCAGTGCCAAAGAAGATGAAATATTTGGGAGTTTATCTAACAAAGGACGTGAAAGATCTCTATAAAGAGAACTATGAAACTGTAAGAAAAGAAAGAGCTGAAAATGTTAACAAATGGAAAAACATACCATGCTCATGGGAAGCATGGGAAGAATCAACATTGTTAAAATGTCCATACTACCCAAAGCAATATACAATTTTAATGTGATCCCTATTAAAGCTCCACTGTCATACTTTAAGATCTTGAAAAAATAATACTTCATTTTATATGGAATTAGAAAAAACCTCGAATAGCCAAGACATTACTCAGAAATAAAAACAAAGCAGGAGGAATCATGCTACCAGACCTCAGACTATACTATAAGTCGATAGTGATCAAAACAGCATGGTACTGGCACAGAAACGGAGAAGTAGATGTCTGGAACAGAATAGAGAACCAAGAGATGAATCCAGCTACTTACTGTTATTTGATCTTTGACAAGCCAATTAAAAACATTCAGTGAGGAAAAGCTTCCCTATTTAACAAATGGTGCTGGGTGAACTGGCTGGCAACCTGTAGAAGACTGAAACTGGACCCACACCTTTCACCATTAACTAAGATAGACTCTCACTGGATCAAAGATTTAAACTTAAGACATGAAACTATAAAAATACTAGAAGAGAGTGCAGGAAAAACCCTTGAAGAAATCAGTCTGGGTGAGTATTTTATGAGGATGACCCCCAAGGCAACTGAAGCAGCTTCAAAAATATACTACTGGGACCTGATCAAACTAAAAAGCTTCTGCACAGCTAAGAACACAGTAAATAAAGCAAGCAAGCAGCCCTCAGAATGGGAGAAGATATTTGCAGGTTATGGCTCCAACAAAGATTTAATAACCAGAATCCACAGAGATCTCAAATGTATAAGCAAGAAAAGAACAAGTGATCCCATCGCTGCTGGGCAAGGGACTTGGAGAGAAACTTCTCTGAAGAAGGCAGGCACACGGCCTACAGACATATGAAAAAATGCTCATCATCTTTAATCATCAGAGAAATGTAAATCAAAACTACTTTGAGATATCATCTATCTCTAGTAAGATTAGCCCATATCACAAAACCCCAAGACCAGAGATGTTGGCGTGAATGTGGAGAAAAGGGAACACTTCTACACTGCTGGTGGGAATGCAAATTAATACAATCGTTTTGGAAAGATGTTTGGAGAACACTTAGAGATCTAAAAATATATCTGCCATTCAATCCCATAATTCCTCTACTAGGCATATACCCAGAAGACCAAAAATCACATTATAACAAAGATATTTGTACCAGAATGTTTATTGCAGCCCAATTCATAATCGCTAAGTCATGGAAAAAGCCCATGTGCCCATCGATCCACGGATTAATAAACTGTGGTATATGTACACCATGGAATATTATGCATCCTTAAAGAAAGATGGAGACTTTACCTCTTTCATGTTTACATGGATGGAGCTGGAACATATTCTTCTTAGTAAAGTATCTCAAGAATGGAAGAAAAAGTATCCAATGTACTCAGCTCTACTATGAAACTAATTTATGGTTTTCATATGAAAGCTATAACCCAGTTATAACCTAAGGATATGGGGAAGGGGGAGAGGGAGGGGTGGGAGGGGAGACAATGGGCAGAGGGAGGGTGATTGGTGGAATTACACCTGTGGTACATCTTACAAGGGTACAAGTAAAACTTAATAAATGTAGAATATAAATGTCTGAACACAATAACTAAGAAAATGCCAGAAAGGCTATGTTAACCAGTGTGATGAAAATGTGTCAAACGATCTATAAAACCAGTGTATGGTGTCCCATGGTCGCATTAATGTACACAGCTATGATTTAATAATAAAAAAACTGAAAAAATAAAAAAACAAAACTCCAAATGCTACCATTTCTTTGGTGCCTTATGAAACAGGGACTTGTGGTGTGACCTCTGCAAATAACGTATTGTTTGAAACCCTGTGCAAGGGCTTTAACCTCTTAGGGTCTCAGGCTCCTTTTACGATTGCTGTGAGGATAAAAATACGTTCAACTTCAAACCCCTAGGATTTAGAATGACACCAAGCAGAACCTGAGCCAGCCTATAAATGAAATAATAAATGGCATCATAACAAAATGCTTAGCCTGTTTATCACATAAAAGTAGGTATCTTATAGGTAAATAGCTTATTCTTCAGTACTTTTCATACACAATCTCATCTAATGCTCAGCAATCAGTATCCAAAATACAGAAGCTGCCCATTCTCCCACCCTCCTCCTTAAAACCTCTTTGTTGTAAATAAGTAATGGGATTCTGGGAATTTCCTTTAATATTAGGTTAAGAAAAAAAGGTAGTGGGGAACAGAGCCGGCTTTTCTAGATATGAGTAGGTTTGTTTTTTTAGTTTTGGAAGTACTAGGAAGATGAAATCCATATTAAAAAGAGGCTTCAGTCTCCACAGAGATATTTAGTAGGAAGATACAGATACCCTTTTATCCAGAATGGCATCATTTGGCCATCTCGTATACGACGTATAATGCAAACGATCCAGTTTGGAAGGTTGGAGAGGAATTTAGGCATGGAGGGCAGGTATGGCATGCTTTCATTCAGCTCATGCTGGCAAGGGAGCCACCACAGGAAGTCTTGCCCTCATTCAGCTCATGGCGACAGGGGAGCCAGCATAGGAAGTCTGCCCTCATTCAGCTCGTGGCGGCAGGTACGCTACCATACCAAGTCCACACAAATGGAAAGTCCCATACACTTTTATACCCAGGAGAACAATTGTGGCACTCTGCTGTGCCAAACAGCAGTTACATGATCAGGACATCACTGTGCACAGTTACAGGTATCTAAGACACATATGGTGGCTTCTGGTGGGACTGCGGGTCAGAAAGCCCAAACAACCTTGTCTTACCCAACACCATCAGATGTCAGAGTCTGGTCATGGACTCCAGGGTCCCTGAATCCTACATCATTGTTTGAGAGGTGTTTTTCTTTCCCTGGATCATAAGGGCTAAGCTTTAGCTCCATTCATTTCAGAACCTCCACCTGACCAGCTTTATACTCAACCAGTCTTACAGATTATTCATTATTTTATCTATTCATTTTTTTCTCAATTAAAGGGATTTGTTACAAAGTAGCCTTCTGAGAAATGATCAGCTATTTCCATGGGGAGGCTTTGCCGTAACAGTTGAAAAAAAAAAACAAAAAACCAAAGACCCTGCTATCAAACTTCTCTATCTTTCTTTATTTTAGCCTGAATGTACACTGCTTTTCAGATATAGCATGTCCTTATGTTGCAACTGGGGCAATTCTGAAATATTTCAGACTCAAACAGGAATAAGAAGATCTTCATCAGAACCAACCCAGTCTTTGGTGATGGGAATCAAAGATCCAAGGGATGTAGCAGCTGAGCTGTGTTAGACCCTATGTGCCCCAGACTGCCTGCCTGATAATTTACTGCTGGTTCCAAGACCACCTACCCCTGAACCAAGGAGCGCTCAGCAGGGCAGGACACCAGGGGCACTCTGCCTTTCAAGTGGTCATCAAAAGTCTGGCTGCCTATTATAGCTACCAGGGCTTCAGTGATTTCTTTGTGTTATCTCTTCATTTTCACAAACCTATAAGGTAAGAATTATTAGAAATGAGCAATTACAGGCAACTTGTCCAAGGACATAGTCTATAAAGAGCTTAGATTTCAATCTAGGCCTGCTTGACTACAAAGATGGCTTTTAATCATAGGGCTATCCTGATTCCCACAAAAGCACAGGTAACAAAAGCACAGATCTACTCAGTCCATGGCCATAGAAGAAGCCATGTGAGCAGAAGGCTGGCAGGATACTCCTAGGCAAGGGGCTCAGCTTCTCTGAAGCTGCTGCTGAGTGGGGTGCTGGTCTCCCGAGTCTAACTGGGTTCCTGGGCGCTCCACCCTGAGGCTTTCTACCGTCAATGTCCCTGCATCCACCCAGCTGCCCGCCCTGTGCAGGCTGCCTGTGCATCAGCCCGGTAGCTCCTCAGAGTCACAACTGCCTAGTAAATCTTCCTTCTGCTGTCTTGGATTAGATCCTTAGACCTCTAAGCCAGGGTTTTGCTAGAGTTTACTTTGACTCCCCAGCTTGGTGAAAAGTACTGCCTCCAAGGGAAATGTTTTTCAGGCTTTGTCTCTCCCTTCTAGGTATTTTCTGGATTATAGAACACTTAATCTAGTCCCTTCAAATGAAGATTCAAAAAACAAAGGGAGATTCTTGGCTGCCTTTTCAGTGATTATTTGGAAACAGGCCCCATATACAAAGCCCACATTCGTTTGCCTGGCAGGCCATGGGTCAGTTGCAGGAATAGGGCAGAGCAGGGATTTGGGGTAGGAAAAATGGTAAAGGAGGTCTAATTCTGCTTCTGAGGATATTTCTAACATTTATTCCCTTAAATTTTTTCCCCTTTGTCTTCAACAGCCAGTATTCCAGTATTATCAGACCAGAATCTACAAAACAGGAATTTTGGAATTCCTGAATTCTCTGATTTTCTGAGAATTGTGTGCCCAGCCATTAAGCTCAGAAACCACCTGCTATAAAGGCCATTTTTTATTTCTGAAAATTCCAGATGCCAAATGTAGTGACTGTGAAGGACTCACTTGTAAGCATCTATTAAATTAGGTATGGACAGTTAGGGGCTCAGACCTACACCAAGTTTCACCCTCAAGCAAATTTCCTCAGAATGCACGAACCTTTGGCAATGGAAACTTATATTGAAAATGCTGACACTATCTTCATGTAGTTTATTTAAGGTACTATTAGTTTTTTGTGGTTCATAAAAATACTGCAACTTGAATTGCAAGTGTTAGATACTGAACTTCTGAAGCCAGTTTTTTCCCAGAGGACTTTAAGAACTCACAAAAATAATTAAATGGCTATAGTGGGAACAAAGTTCAAAGGGGCGAGTCTGCCTTGCATCTTCAATGAGTTGACTGAGTCTTGTTCTCAGTGAGTGTGAGGTCATGTTTATGCTGTGAATACAGCTGCCAAGAGGCCCTTGCTAATGGTTCAAGGGTGGGATCACCAAGTGTACTAGTGGCCTTCATCCTTTTCAGGGCACCAATTATATCTCCAACCCTGGTCAGTCATTTCACCTGTCCCCATGCTCCCATGCATCTCCTCTGTCTCGCAAGGTCAGCACTCACGCTTAGTAGCAACCCCAAGACCACTGGTCACCGGGGGACCAACATCTCTATCTCAGCATACCTGAGACTCATTCATAGCATGTTAGCAGCAGAATAGTGGGGAATTTCTTATTTACAGAAAGGACTGAGGTCTACTGACACCTTGAACATCTCACCTGTATATTCGTTTGTTTGGTATGCAAAGAGATAGATATATTTTTAGTCTCTTAGAAGCAAATACAGAAATTCTATCAGGCTGTCCTTTGGGGGAGAAGATTACTGGGGTTAGGGATATTCTCAGGCATCAGGCTTCAGTAAAGAGGGACGTATGTTGTCTGAGAGGGAAAGGAGATGACAAGACGGGTGAGGTTCCGTGTGGGATGGTGATAGAAAAGAAACTTCGGAGAAATGTTTCCACTGGGGATTTTCAAACTGTTAACTTAAGGTGTGCGATAGAAAATCCCCACTCACCTCACTGAGCGTTATTCTGCTCTCCCTCACCCAGCTGTCTCATCAGCTGGCCTTAGTGTCTTTAGCTGCAAATTAGATCACATTTTCATTTTAGGGGTGTTTTGAGGACTAGAAACAAACCACATGATAAACTTGCCAATGCTTCAAACAGGGACACTATTATTATCCAGAAAATGTCAGCAGTTCTCAGTTGAAGTGTTATTAGACTATCAGCATGTTGGGGGCAGAACTGGATTTTATTCATCTCCCCACTGCTCATGTATGAGCCTGTCCCTGACTCTGCCCTTATTCCACAGGATAATAATTACACACTCCAGGCTGGCAGAGTGTCTCATTCATTCTCTAAAACCAGAGCTCAACACGGCACCTAACACAGTCAGGCCTCCCTGATGTGTAGTGAATGAACAGATGGATGAAAAAACAACTAATTCTTAGGACAGTTTTCCTTATGCTAAATGAATGCAAATCTCTTCTCATGAAATCTCAACTTATTTCTTTTTGTTCTGACTTTAGCAACCAAAGCAAAGAGTTGACTGTAGCTATTTTCCACATACAGCCAGACTTCATTAATTCATACGGCCAGAAGGATAAGGTCATTCAGAATAACTGAATATTTTAAAGACTGATTTCTTAGTACTTTCAAGTCCTTGGAATAAGGATGGATGACCAGGCAAAGGTCAGCCAGTGAAACCCTGTGTTAGTATCCTCCCCAGTCTGTGTGCCCACCTTGAAGCATCACTGGACCTGCAGGTCCTAGGTCCACCAAAAGCCACCACAGCCTGGTGATTCTGAATATTCTGGACCACACCTTCTGGGATTCTAGATGCCACACAAATGCTGCCATCCCATGTAATACAGGCATTTATGGTAGTGTGAGAACTAAGTTCTTACAAAGTCAAGTTCTGGGGGGCCATTTATAGTGAGTAGATGAGGTTACTCAGTAACTTCCAATACGCATTTACACAGGTTTATATAGAACTGGTGAATTATTATGTTAACTGGGCTGACTATGCTTCTTCCAAACTTGTTTTATACTACCTTCCGTCACACAGCAACACTCACTTCATAAATAGCTGCAAGGGGAAAAGTTGATTTCCAGCACTATTTCAGTTATTATAAATTTTTAAGTGAGTGGAATATGAATTAGCAATGACTTGGGGTGTTTGGGAAATACCACTAATTTTTTCCTCAGCTTTCTCTTCTATAGATTCTCATGTTTCAATGTTTTCTCACAGATCTGATGTCACAAATCATTAATGTTTGAATTTGTAAACCCAAACTCTTGGTAGTATTAATATATCTGTCTGAAGACATTACTATAGGATAATGCAGGTTGAATGATGAAAACCTGATTTTCATTCTAAGTTACCCTGAATATTCAGGTAAATGAAGTGAGTAAAAGCACAGACTTCAGAGTCAGAAAGACTGAGCTTGTAGACCTGCATGGCTAACTGCTTGTTGTGGGACAACAAGGGGTTTTTAAAACTATTCTGACACATACAGTCATAGCTCATTTTTAATAAGCCTAGTAGAGTGCTCATTACAAGGTAGATGTTCAATTAATTTCCATAACTGCTTGGGAGGGAGAGGTGAGGCCTCCTGTAGGTGTGTGATACACATGCTGTCACTGAATCCAAGGCCTGCCAATCGTCATCTGTGCAGTCAGTGTCATGTGGCAGCATCTGGGCACGTTTTACTAAACAACTACGCTGGTTATTTGCTAAGGAATTACCTTTTGGCCATTTCCTTGGGGGTTAGTTCATCAAAAGTGTCATTGTCACGAAGGAATATGGATTGAAGTACTTAGAGCTGGTGGCAAGCTTCCTCAAACGTAGAAATGAGGAGTCCATTTTCTTGGGAAGCCCGTTTTAGAGCTGGCACCTAAGAGGATTTTTAAAAAGCCTATACAAATGCTGTTTACCGATGCTCTCTGGTTTACAGTCCCAGATTAGCACATTGTGATTTTCTTTTAGGGAATGTACAGCACATGTACACTAACTTCTGTGCAATGATCTATCCATTTAGAGATTCAAATAAATTATGTTAGTCATCATTTTCTCCCCCTTCTTTAACACTTATAAGTCCTAGGAAAATAGAAAACTTTGAAACTGAGACTCTTTTCTACTTTTTAGAGCTTCCATCAAATCTACCAAAGTTTTAGCCAGACATGTAGTGAGAACCCAACACCATTCACCAGTCAGAAAGAACGACTTATAGGTGTTTAATATTCATATCATATTATTAACTGGCACGCTTTCTATAAAGCAACTGGTCATGTAAATCATTCTTGGTAGGAATTCTCTCCAAGTTCCTAAACATCTTTAAGCTACATGTGGTATTGGCAATAGAAACTTAAACTACAGATGGGAAAACAGATCTCTTTATTTGCACATCCTTCTCTTCATCTGCATGGCTGAAACAAGCTAAAAAAGCCAAGCCCATTGCCAAAGCCACATCAATTAAATGTCGGTTATTCATTCTAAGTTTACCCCATGCTTTTGTCAAAGCAGTCAAAAATGATTATACTGGGCTATTTATTCACAGCCATTGGGTAACTTTTGGCTGTGGCATTAAGATGACCTTCTGGAAGGGTAAATTCAATTTGACGGCTTTGGAATTCATGCGAATACTCAGCCTCTAAGTTCAAACTAGATTTAAGCTTCCCGAGATTTGACAAATGTGCTGGAGAATTTAAATTTGTTTTCCAGTCTCTTGTGCTCTCTTTGGTATAGCGGAGGACAGGATATTGGGAGTCTGGTATACTTGCATAGGGATTGATTATGAGAACAAAATATAAAGAATATAACACAAATTTAAAAAGGGAAAATGAGGGAGCTTGAAATTCCTTTATAAAGTTGAAAGACAAGTTATTTAAACCAATATAAAAGAAGTGTCACCTCAGGTTGGGTCCATATCCAGTGAATTTAATATTCTTTGTCTGATAGTGGCATCACATAAGTTACAGTGGTAGGATGTGACTCAAGAATATAAACTAGAAAAGATTAGACATGTATTCCAAATGACCATGTAAACCATGCCTTCATAGAAGTCTTGCTTGAATTTATTTACATATATAGCTGATGTAACTCCAAAGAAAAAATACCTTAAGATGTGCTCCTTTGGTATTAAAACATCTTCTTCTAAAGTTTTAGGGATGGTTCTTGGTCTAGTATTCAGGGATTTGTTATGCAATTTTCCAAACCCTTCTTTAATTTTCAGAATATTAAGGGGTACACATGTTTAATTTATCCACTTTGTTTTTTTGTACAGATTAAGTGAGACAGGTAAGTATGTCTTTCACCGAGCCACTGTGAATGTATCCAACAGGTGTGAATTTACCCATCTCCTCCCCCTCCTTAGTTTTCATTGAGTTTTACTTCCATACGTGTACTTAAGTGTTGATCATTTAGTTCCAAATGATATTGAGTACATGTGTTTCTCTCCCCATTGTGAAGTTTCACTTACAAGAATGGTTTCCAGTTCCATCCAGGTTGTCACAAAAGATACTAGATTGCCATTTTTTTATGGCTAAGTAGTACCTCATAAACTTTTTTTGGTTTTAAACATTGTAATAATCATCTAATCATCTTTATATTTTTATCATTCTAGATTGAAAAATATTGACGTCTTCATGTAACTCCTTCATGTTGTGCTATGCCACTATGCCTGTCTTGAAAAATCAATACCTGAACTTATATGCAATATTTACTGTGACTCACAAGAGTAGGCTAATGTGACTATTGTAGTTTAATGGCCAGCATTTATTTGGTCTGGTCATTGGACTTAGGAACAGACTTGGATCCTAGACTCTAGGTCCTGTTTCTAGAGCCATCACTACCAGCTCAAAGTCCTTGTTCATGTGAGTACAACATGAAGCCTTCCCAACTCCCCATGATACAATGATTACTGAGTAACCACTTTACTATTCATTTGTCAAATCTTGTCCTGCTTAATTCAACATTATTCTAACCTAATCCCCCCACAACTTTCATTAGTAAACCTTCTAAAGTACCCCCAAAATGTAGACCACAATAGTTCCAGCCCTGTTCCTGGACCACCATTTTTCTAATTAAAGAAATGACAACTTAACTCTCTCACTTTCCCTCCCTATTCTCCTTGCCCATTTCTATCTATACCAAAATTCCTCTATCCTCAATCTTTCTCTCCCCATCTAATCTAACTGACTTATTTATTTTTTGTTATCTCTTTTAATTCATTTTGGGGCTGATACTTTTAAAGGTCTAAAACATAATGATTGATGTTTACTGATTATCCTTTGTTCACAGGCTCATTACATTCTCAGATCACATTCCCAAATTATTAAGTCATGATTTCCCCTTGCAGAAGGTACAGCATACTTACCCTAAAAGGCTACCCTTGTTTCTGTTCAGTCATCAACTCTTTCTCATGGATTCACTCCATTTCTAGCTATCATGCCAAAATGAACTGAAAAGCTAAACACTTATGTGATGAATCTGACAGACACAGATGGATATTATGGGCTATTCTGTCTTTTGAAATCGCTTTTCCTCCATATCAGGTTTGTTGAATTATATGGACAAAATGTCTCTACTCTTCATTTCACCTGCCTAGATAAAATCTGCTTTGATAAGATATAGGAGAAAAGGAAGAAATAAAATAAACTTGGGGTAAGATGCTGAATAAAACAGCTTTATTTGGCAAGAAGCTTATGAAAACAGGGAAGCATGGGGAAAACTCAGACCTATCAGTTTAGAAGCTGATGAAGATGTTATTGAAAATATTTATAGGAACACTGGAGCTAAAGCAACCTATGTATTAGTACCCTAATTTTTTAAATTAAAAATATAATTAATGTTAGATATTCTAAGACTACAAATTATTTTAGCCTGCTTATATGACTTTAATTATAGATTATTTAATGAAAAGCTTCAGAAAGATAAAAATTTAAAGTGCAAAGATATTTTTCTTCATTTATTTCTATATTTAATCAGTATTAATTATTTTTTGAATTATATGTAAAAGGAAAGAAAGCTCAAGTCTTCATACTTTTAAGCTTTTAAAAAATACTCATTTTAACATGCCTTACTTGTTTGGAAAAGATTTTAATTATAAGATAATTTACTTAAAATGAATATTTAATAATCCTTTATTTTTCTTTCACGTGACCATAGTTGAAATGTGAACAAAGAGAAGGCTGAAGCTGAGATGAATCTATTTTTCCATTTCAGCTGCTACCCTCCATTCACCAATATTCCGTGGTTGTCTCTATATGAAGATAAATAGTAATGAAATCCATCAGAGCAGAGGATACGAATGTGGGTAAAAATATACAGAGATTTTTGCTTCCATCCTTGAGGATCTAAACTGTTACAGGAACACACAAACACACACACAGTTACACTGTTTTCAAATATTAGATGATAGGTGGCACAGAACTTTATTTCTCAATAGAGGAAAACAAATGAGGTGGGCCTTGTAATTTTTCTAGCCAACTGCCTGGAGGCACATGGAGACAGGGAATACAAATACAACCTGGAGGTAATGTTGAACTGAAGATAGAAATATGGGCAGGAAGAGGGTAAGTATAGGGATGGAAACAGCTAGAGTTTGCAGGGCAGTATATTGAAGAGAAAAGGTAACAGTAGAGGTTTCTCTATGGTCATTGGCTGAGTACTGACTTGCAAATGCATGAGATGTAATTCATAAAATTAGATAAATAATTATCATAAATTTGTAGGTTGAAAAATTTCTGGAGCTCATATGGACTAGAAATAATATGTTCCCACTGTCCAGAGAGGATAAATCTTACAATATAAGGACTATACAGTAGAATTTTAAAGAAGGTCAAGCCTTAGAATCAAAGGTAAATTATGCTCAGAATAAAGGCTTCATTAGACTCGTTATAACAAAACTTAAGAGCAAATCTTGAGAAATAAAACAAATCTACAAATGCCTTAAATGTACCCCAGAGCAAAGTTTTATAGTCTTAATAGGAATACAATGAATTCCAACAATCATAATATAAAATCCACAATCTCTGGAATCCAGTTAAAAATTGCTAGACGTGCAAAAAAGTGGGAATATCTAAGAGTGGGTGCATATCTAAAGAGAAAAATTATTCAATAAAAAGACAAAAAAACTGAATTAACAAAGACTTAAATGTGGTTATTATAGATATTATAATATGGACAAAAATATAAAGCAAATCTTGAGCATAATTAGGCTATATTAAAATAGTAAAAATGCTCAGATATAAATTATGGAGTACATTTAAATAAAAATATATTGTATAGGATGAATAGTAGGTAAACAGAGATGTTAGACACAGCAATATAAAAGTCAGAATTTGAAGACACAACAAGGGGGAAAAAAGACTTAAAAAAATAGACCATCAGTGACTCAGAAGTCAATATTATGTAGTCTAAATATGTACAATTGGAGCCTCAGGAAAAAAAAGAAAAAGGAAGAAAAAATTATGTAAATAAATTATAACCAAAATACACTATATTTAATGAAAATTACAAACCCAAGATCTAAGAGACTAAATGAACCACAACCAAATGAACACAGAGAAAACAAAACCAAGACACATCATAATTAAACTGCTGAACATCAGTGATTTAAGATGAAATCTTATAAAGCAAATGAGAAGAGAATATTTTCCACAGGAACAGAGATAAAAGCGACAGCAGACTTCTTGTCAGAAACTATATGTGCCAGAAGAAGTGGAGTAACTTCTTAAGAATGCTGAAGGGAAAAAAACCTGGCAATATTTCAAAAATTTATTTCAGTTAATCAACTTTTCAAGGAATTTAAAAATTAAGACAAAATAGATACTTTCCAAATAAACAAAAGTTCAGATAATTCATTGCCATGGAATTTTAGTATAAGAAATAATAAAGGAGCTTTCACAGGTGGATGAAAAATAAATACCAAGTAGAAATCTGAAAAACTATACATTCTAAAATATGTAAAACGTATACAACAACAGAAGAAAAAAATGAAATAAATTATGTGAGAGTAATCTGTAACATTATTTAGGAAATACTATGATAAAGTGAAAAAATAATAAAATTACATTTAAATGTTAGACCACTCACTAAAACCAAAAAACAAAGAGATGTAGCTAGTAAGTTACAAATGGAGATGAAGTAGAATCAATAAAAAAATTCAATTAAGAAAGTCTGAAAAAGAGACTTTCAGGAAGGAACAGATGAGACAAATACAATTTAAATAATAAGATGGTATATTTGAACCCAACCATCTAGATAATTATATTAAATATAAATGGTCTAAATACTCAAATTAATAGGCTGAGATTGTCAGATTAGTAAAAAAAGCAAAACCCATTTATCTGCTGTCAATAAGAAATTCACTGTAAATATAAAAACATAGACAAATTCAAATAAGAATGTAAAATTGTAAGCATGCCAACATGAAATTTACAGGTTATTTTAGAAGGTCACATGACATAAGGTTAATCCATAAATATCATTTATATTAATATATATTAAAAATTGTTGGTAATTAAAATTTAAAAAATACCATTTATAACAGTATCAAAATAGGAAATATTGACACATTCTATAAAATATGTAGAAAGCCTGTACACTAAGAAGTAAAAAACACTGTGGAGATAAATTAGAGAATACTGACATAAATGGAGAAATTTGCCATATTCATGTATCAGAAGACTCAATACTGTTCACATGTCAATTCTCTCCAAATTAATATACAGATTCAATATCACTATAATCAAAACATTATTAGGCTTGTTTTGATAGACACTGACTCACTAATTCAAAATGATTTGGAAATAAAAAGATCTTATAAAAAGTAAAACAATTTCAGATAATTCCATAAGGCTACAATAATAGAGTGTAGTACTGGGTAAGGATTTACACATAGGTCACTGGAACAGAACATTCTGGAAATAGGCTCACTCATATATTTTCAGCTGATTTTGGACAAAGATGACACTGTAATTTATGGAGGACAGAGTGTTTCAACAAAAAGGTACTGGAAATGCTAAATATTCCTGTGGAGAAAAATTAACCTCACCCCTTTCCTTACATTGTATGTAAAAATTAATGCATAGACTCAAACACAACAGCTAATACCATAAAACTTCTGGAAGAAAACATCAAAGAGTATCTCTGTAACCTTAGAGTAGGCAACAATTCTTTTAAAAGACCACAAAAACATGAACCATTAAAGAAAAAAAAAGATAGATTTGTTCAAAATTAAAAGTTGCCTTTGAAGACAATGTTAAGAAAATTAAAAGGAAAGCACATAACTTCATATGAAAGATAAATCACAACTATTGCCCAGATGAAGGAAAGAAGAGTTGGGGGATGGGAGGAGAGGGAGGAGATTTGACAGAAGGAGGGTAAACAGTGGGACCATTCCTATGGTTCATATTACAAGGGTACATGTCAATTCTATTAAGTATAGAGTATAAATGTCTTAACACAATATTTAAGTAAATGAGGTGAAGGCTATATTAACTAGTTTGATGTAAGCACTCCAAATTGTATTTAAAATCAGCACATTGTACCCCATAAATGCATTAATGTATATATGATTTATGTGTTTATGACTCAATTAAAAAAAAAGGAAAGAAATATACAACAATAGAACTCAGCAATAAACACATAGAAGTCTACCTAAAGATTTATACACGAATATTTATAAGTAGCTTTATGCATAATGGCCCAAACTGGAAACAACCAAAATATCTTTTAGCTAGAGAATGGATAAATTGTGGTACATCCATACACTGAAATATCAATCAGCAATAAAAACCGAAACAAAACAAAAAACCTACTAATGATGACACACAACATGGATGCTTCTCAAAAGTACTATGCTATTTAAAAGATGCCAATCCCCAAATACTATATAGTCTATGATTGACCCAATGACATGAAATTCTAGCAAAGGCAAAACCATAGTCATAGAAGCAAATAGAAAGTAGTTTTCTAGAACCAGTGGTGTTGGGAGGAAGAATGACCATAAGAGGGAATGAAAGACCACTTTGGGGTGATGAAAATGTTTTCTATCTTGATCGTGGTAGTGGTTATAACAACTACGTACACTTGTACCAAAATTCACTGAACTACATATATAAAAAGGGTGAATTTTGTTGTATAGAAATTATACCTTGATATACCTGCTTTAAAATGTTATATATCAAACTGGCCAATAAAGATTTACTGAAATCTAAAAGTGAAATGCTTGTTGCACATGGCTGGACAAAAGAACTAGGCTTTCCCGAGGGTATACCCTTGAATAATCATTAGAGGTATCCAAAAGTAGTGTTGGCAAAGAAGGATCTTCAGAAGTCACCAGGGAGTAAGACTGAAGCTATTCCTTAGTCCTGGGTCTAAGCATCTCACAAAGGTCTGGGAAATGATGAATATTATCCTCGTTTTACACAGGAGGAAAGCAAAGCTCTAAGATATGAAATGGATACTTGACAGAGGGCCAACCTAAGTTCAACATTCAGGCTGTTTGTATTTATCAACCTGTTCGTAGTAGGTTTGGGGAGCCCCAGTATCAGAAGGTTTTCACGGACTTGGTAGCCCGGTACTGTTTTAACTTGAAAGGCGAATAGATCACAATCCCTGGATTCCTCGGTTGTGGGTCCCAGACTCTTCCTGTGCAGAGAGGGCCCTTCTGGACCAGAGCTACTAATTCATGACCTTATAGGCAGCTTAGATATGCTTGGTACATGTGCATTTGACCTCCTATGTGCATTTCTGCAGTATAATACCACTTGCCGATTGTTTATCAGTGGGCAAGTGTTTAACTTGCAATATGTCATTATAGAATGTGTATGAGCACATTTTACATAAGAGGAAACTGAGGTTTGAGGAGGTCAACAAATAGTTCATAGTCTTCTAGCAGTAAGTAGGAAAGCTAGGATTTGGGCTGAGGTCTGTACAAACCTTGCAAGATTGATTGTTCCATGGTTACAGTACTGTCTTCTGTACTCAGTTTACCACCACTCTGAGTCAGTTAGAATGCTCTTGGTAGAAAGTTCATGTGAAACAGTAAACAACTGCATTAGCTGTCAAAGCAGAATTCGAGCAAGCTTCAGGGATACCTTAACCTGGGGCCTCTGCCTCTATTTCTCCACGGTTCTCTCCACTCTGCCCTCCTTTGTATCATCTTTATCTTCAAATAGGTAGGTGGGAGCTGCACACCCCAATATCTAAGGGAGAGAGGAGCTGACTCTATGTAACCCTCTCTAGGTCCCCAACCACCCTGTCCCCTGAAAGTTAGCCAAATAAGGCCATAAACTCATTTCCACACCAATCCATGTCACCTAGGGAATGACACTGAGTGACTTGCCCAGTCCTGAATTTCTAAACTACTCACTGGCAAGGAAGATTGTCTTAATCAAGTTTCACCTCTAGAGTGAAAATGAATTTTGGAAAGCTAACCGTAATGTCATTATATTCTCTTTTAGTGGTTATTTTAATTGAGCTTATAGCAAAACTGTCTCAATCATCATTTCTGTTTTACAGACAAGAGAACAAATGTGCAGAGAACATTTCTCTCTCAGGGACACGAGCAAATACACAGAAGCCAGAATGCAAAGCCAGATCTTCTAATACCAAGTCCAGAATGCTTTCTGCTGCTTTGCACCCAGAATGACCTTATTCTACTCTCCCTCTTCAGATCAAATTCCACGAAGTTGCTGGGAATGTGTTCATGCTCAAAAAGACTGTCCTTTTCAATTTTTTTTTAAACATCTTCCATTAACACACTGTCAAACCATACCCCCAGATCTTGGGGATCTCAGTACTTATATTCATTCTCTGTAACACAGGTAGTAGGAAGAAGGTCTGGCCATGGGGTTTTTAAAGCAAGAGTGTTAGAAAGGTAGCATCTTTTTCCTTAAAAGATATATGTAGCATGAGAGCAGTGGCATGGAAAAAACCCAACAACTACATGCTTTGCTACACAGGGAAGTATTTCAACTAGAGTTCTAGAAGAAATGGATATTGTGAACTGGCTGGCTGATGATTGTGATTTTGGTATCTACCAGAATCCCTTGAAATCTGGGGCTCACACTGCATTTTAAAAATGATGTCATGAACTTCCTCTCCTTTGACTATCATCGCTCTTAGTTGAGGAAGGCAGAAGTCAGTATGCCAAGTTTACAGATAAAGAAACTGGAGCAAAGAATTTGCTTAATTAATAAGGCACAAAACTGTAACTGAAATTTAGGTCTAGCGGTTTAATGACCACTGTTCATTGTGCTTTATTTTTCATAAAACTAGGGAGGTTGTATGACAGATGTGAAGGCTCAGGAATTAGTTTAGCACCTCTGACCTTGCATTTTAAGTTTGAATTTTATGTATTTTTGGCCTTTCTTTAGTGTAAAGGAAAAGCAAACAAGACTTCATGGAAAATTTGATGAAAGATGCAATCATTTAGACTCAAGGCCAATATATAAAAATTCAACTCATGCTAACAAGAATATATGTTGCTACCACTTAGGGCAACTGTCGTACCTTGGCCTTCCAATAGAAAGATATCCATTGTATGTTGAATAATACTGAATTTGCTGTTGAGTTTTTAGAAAATGTGTATCTTATGGAGACAAGAAAGAAGAGATGAAAAAGGCATCAAAGAGGCTTTCCATTTTTCCAAATGAGAAGAATTGGGAGTACGGTAGTAACGGGCACCTAAAATTAGGAGCCAAGTTAGAGGATGGGAAAAGATCGTAATAGGAGGGTAACCATGGTGAGGAGGAGGAGATGAGGAGGCCAGATTAGAAACACCTAGAGCTAAGCTTGGACATTTTATTCATGAACAGAGTTGCTGGGAAGGAACAATGAACGGCATTGCTGAAGGTGGGATTAAGCAGAAAGCCACAGGCAGTTAAGAGGGCTTCAGGATAAAAGGCTGAAAATGTCTTTGACAAGTGAAAACAAGTCACAAGACACTTGGGGAGCCCCGAGCAGACTTGGAAAGAATTATAGATGGAGCTAAACGAGGAGAATTAGGCAGATGCTGTGCAAGTCCCTCTGTGGGGTCCTGAGGACTGCAGCAGAATGGAACATGTTAGAGCTTCAAAGGTTTGTGACAGCGAAATCTGCTTAAATATGCAGGGGAAGGAGAAACTTCTCCCTGAATGACACAACTTAGCCCATCTGTTTCTGAAGAATTCTTAACTTCTTGCTATGGCTTAGAATATGGTTTCTTTGGCCCTGCCAAGTCTCATATTGAAATTTGATCTCTAATGTTGGAAAAGGGTCTGGTGGGAGGTGTTTGGATCATGATGTCGATCCCTTATAAATGGCTCGGTGCCCTTGTCCTCATGGTGATGAGTAATAGTTCTCACCAGAACTGATTGTTAAAAAGAGCCTGGCACCTCCTCCTCTCTTCCTTCCCCTCTCGCCGTGTGATGCCTGCTCCTCTTTGCCTTCTGCCATGAGAGGAAGCAGCCTGAGCTCTTTACCAGAAGCAGGTGCTAATGCCATACTTCTTGTATAGCCTGTAGAACCATGACCCAAATATACCTCATTTCCTTATAAATTATCCAACCTTAGGTATTCCTTTATAGAAACACAAACAGACTGAGATCCTGCTATTCCATATGCCTACAGAACTCCACCCTGGAAGCAGAGTGTATTATCCTTCTAACTATGAACTCAGTAATGGGTGTGGTTCATTGTCAAGTGATACATGTGCCCACAGCCTTTCTGTGCTCCAAGGTCTCCATAATCCTGGGACCCACCATTCAACTTGGCAGGGTTCAGATGCTTAATGCAAAGTCTGTCTAGATTCAAAGATTCCTGTGCAATTAATGAAGCAGAGGCAGATACGTGTATACGTCTCAAAGATGTTGCTTTCACATGTAGGGGTTGGTGAGCAGTGGGGACTTCTCACCCTTCTGCCTGTCAGTTTCATTACGACATGGACACAGGAAGACCAGGTGCAAACTCAGCATCCCACCCACTGTGAAATCAATGACATGATAGTTTGAGGAGGATAAAGGCCATTTAATTTGGATTCTGTGGCAGCCCAGCCTTTTTGCAGAGCAGAGTAATGTGCAAATTGCACAGTACTGCTAATTATCATCCTCAGTTCTGGTCAGTCAGGGCAATTATCTATGCCGATAGCAACTCCCTCTGATTTCAGCAGGAGTACCTCATGCATGCCTATAGTCATCATTTTTGCCCTCAGAGGAGCTTTGCTCTAAAACACTAATTCTCTCTAATAGGGATCCACTACTGTGTAATGAATAAATATGTGTGTGCAGGCATGCGGATTTCAGGGCCTTGTGTCCTTCTCCCCCACCCCCTGGCTTCCGGAATCGTTGATCCCCTTAGAGTAGTGGTTCTCAACCTGTGGGTCACGACCCCTTTGTAACAATGAAAATATATCGTGGCATTAGGAAAGTTGAGAAGCACTTCCTTAGAGAGAGAGAGGAATACATCTGAAGAAAGCATATACTGCCATGAAGAAGGTCATCGCTTACAGACATCAAAATGAGTTCTGAATTCAGATTCAGTTTACAAAGTAAGATGTCTAGCTTTTTGCACCTGAACCCAGGAGGCTAAACTGAAAGGCTTATAATAATCCGGGTTTCTCTAGGGCTCCTATTTCACTGTTTTACATACATGAGGATGATGCAGGCAGTCTGGTGTTTGAATCCTGGCGTCTACAGTCTCTACCCACCCCTTCCCCAGTTTATAGGATAAGTTCTTGGCTTAGTTTTCCTTGGCCTGATGACGTGAACCTGGAAAGGTGATAACAGTTCAACTTCCTCTAGTTGATATTCTAACAATTCTGTTTAAATTTAATTATAATTATAATTGTGTAAGTCAGGATATTCCAGAGAAACAGAACCAACAGCATGTGGTGTGTGTGTGTGTGTGTGTGTGTGTGTGTGTAAAATAAGAAATTGGCCCACATGACATAGAAGCTGACAAGTCCCGAGATCTTCAGGGTAAGCCAGGAAGCTGCAGACCCAGGAGAACCCTTGTGTTGTTCTAGTCCAATGCCAGCAAGCTCAAGACCCCAGAAGTGCCAAAGTTTCTGTTTGAGTACAAGGGTAGGAAAAAACCTATATCCCAGCTGAAAGGCAGTCAGGCAGAAAGAAGAATTCTCTTTTACTTGGTGGAGGGTCAGCCCTTTTGTTCTATTTGGGCCTTCAGTTGATTGGGTAAAGGCCCATCACATACTCAATCTACCAATTTAAAAGTTATTTCATCAAAAAATAAAAACCCATCATAAAAATACCTACAATAATGTCTGACCAAATAACTGGGTACCCCATGGCCCAATTGGGTTATCACAGTAATTAAGGAAATGGTTTGTGTTACAAAGCAAAGTTACTGAGGCAAAATGACAGGAAAACATTTCCCAATTGAAACAGTTTTTCTACCTCTTTCCAACCAACACATGATGAAAGATATCCTATTTAAAATGAACTCAAGAAACCTCTTTGCTAATACTTCTCCTCCGACACACTTTAAGAGACATTGTTACTTCCTACTGTTTCTGATATAGACTTCTCAAATCTTGTTGAAAAGATGGAGAATAATTCTCTAAATTCATTTCCAAGATGAGGCAAAAGAACCTGGGGGGAAACTGTGGAGAGGTCTGTGGAGAGGTTGGAGTGGAGAAATGGCTTATCTAGGGTTGTAAAGTTTGGAAAACAAATGTGGCTGCATTTGAAGGACCCAGGAATATGGGTTTATCACCCTCCTCTATTTTTAGTGTGTGGTGGAACTTCCACCTGCATAAATGATGGACATCCTGGTTTGTTAAAGAGCTGGCTAAGAAGCAGATACAAAGCAAAGGCTTTGATGGGGATATTTTTCAGGGGAGGTATTTTTTCAGTTGGTGCTCCATCAAAGAGGTGCTCACTTTTAGAGCACCTCTGACTTTGGATACCAGGAGGTTCCTTGGCATTTTGGTGGCATGTTGGGCACGGCCCATCCACCTCCCTGGGGCATTACCACTTGAGTGTCCCAATTGCCAGTAACATCGTTTCTGCCCGAAGGTAACAGCTACAGAAGCAACTCTGGACTAATCAGTGATGAGAGTTATTGAGATGAATACTCAGCTCCCTTGCGTCCCTGGAGGAAAAGCTGTGAGACTCAGGTTCTGTATACTAGAGCTTCCTGCAGGCTAAGCTGCTGTCATCAACAGTAGTAGCCAGAATGAAGGAATGTACTTATGGCCTTTTGGTTCTGCTTGAACTTTGAGTAACTTTTGAAGAAGAGGGCCGTTTATTAATATTTTTGCAGTTTATTAATATTTTCCACTGGGTTGTGCAAATTACGTAGCTAGTCCTGGTTTTCTATCCCTGTTAAGACTTTTCCTATTGGTCTTTTCTATACTCACTGATGATTTTCTTGTCCTTGAGTCCTTGTCATAGGGTATACATGTCTGGGAGACGCCAAACTTGACTTGCAAATGTCATTATAACCCTGAATAACACTGTAAAGAATTAAACAAAGCTATCCTGTGATTTTAGTAAAGAAAACAATAATGCGCATGGGTTGAAGAGTCATCAAAAATAAAGTCACGGCTGTATTATCTGCCATTACCATACCTTAGTATAATATCTAAGGGGTTTATTAGGAAGTAATACTCAACTCAACTTCCTAACCCCTCTGTGCCACAGACTAAGTGCTCAGGTAAATCCAACATGCAAATATCTCCTTGAGGAAAGAGGGGATAAACAGCAATAGACTTGACATTTCGACAAGAGCTCTGTATGCCATCTGTTTTAAAGAAATTATCTGTCTTTGTTAGCATGTCAAGTTCATATAATTTAAAAACTATGAAGGCATGGAAGTTCCCTACAGACATAAAGTCTCTTTGGTAACGTCCAAGGAAATTTTTAATAAACAGGCCAGGGAAATCTAAACTTTTGTCGAGTCCAATACTGAGTCAACATATAAGAATGATTCAATATTTAAAGTTTAAAAAAAGGGTGTTTGTAAAGAATCTGGTTCAGAATCAGATCATATAAGGCCACCAGATGAATTCTCCATTTTTATATCTCTATGGTTCAACATAATGCCTAGAATGAAGTCAATGCCTAATAAATATTAAGTAACTGAACTGAACTTGGTTTATAGTTGTGCCGTGTGGTTTGAGCATTAGAAAATGAAAATGGCTCACTTCTACCTGTGGAGAAACCAGAGTTTTCCCATTAGCTTCTTCTTACTGACTGGATATCCAAAGGGTCTAACACCAGGGCAGGAGTACAGTGTGGGAGGAAGATGAGGCAGTGGACAGGTGGCAGGTGGGGGTGAGATACTGCATGTGCCTGGAGGTTGCAGGTGCATTGTAGAATGGAGGGGATGTCGTACTTAAGACCAGACATAGGTTCTCATCACATGGTAAGGCTTAGAGCTAGAAACTTCTAAGACCAAGTCCATCTATCTTTAAGGCATTCTGGTCTCATCCTATCATCACCTTGTGGTGAATTATGAACAAGACATGCCTTACCTTCCTTATTCAGGAAGATGATATACATACCTACCTCTACATTACATAATCTTTCTTAATAATAATGACTATTACAAAAATGAAGACCAATGACTGAGTTCCTGCTAGCACCGGGAAAAGTGGTCAAGCACTCATGTGCAATAACACCCTTAATGCTCTCCACAACACATCAGCGATTAATATAAGCTCTGTTTCGCTGGTAAGAGAATGGAGGCCCAAAGAAGTTCAGGAACTTGCTCAGGACCCTGGCAAAGGGGGAACTGCAGGAGGATTATGTGACCACAACAAAAAGCTGTGAGACTGTCAAGGAGATCAACAGAAGTACAGTCAAAAATGCAAAACTCTAGGCAAATACGTGGTGGTGACACTACTGTTATAGGCAAGGTCTGAATTTGTCCAACAGAAAGAGCCGGATAAACTTCGCAAATTCTAGGTGCTAAGACCCCATGATTGAAACACTTGCTTCTCACAGATTCATGGTAAGTGGAAACTTTACATAGGCTGATATTTTGAAGTTCAGATAGTAGTAGCCCCAACTCCCTCAAAAATTTTCAGAAGTTTGGGCCAGAAAAAAGGAATAGTCTAGAACAAGCCTTCCCTCTTATGGCTGAAGAGACTTAGACATAGTGAGGTGAGAGCTCTGCACCAATGATAAAATCTAAAACTGTACTTTGGCCTCACCCCAACTCTTGCTGCCCCAACATTCATTACCACAATACACTGCCTCCCCCTCACCAAGTATAAATCTCCTTTGAAAAAAATCTGACTCAGTTATAACCCAGAATATGAGAAGAAAGCTTTAAAAAAATTAAGAGTTGCACAGGAAAAAGACTGACTTATTTAAGCACACTTTAAAGTATAATTATACACAAATACTCTTGAAATCAGGGAAACACTTTGAAAACCAGGTCATGGTAAGGGGAAATAACAACTTTGGAAATGTGGCACATTCATTGGGAAGTGGCTGGCCAAGGCCACTCCAAATATGTTCTTGTATACAGGGGATTCCTTCCAAATGGGCTCTGAAGGCAAAACAGGTGGCTGGGTTTTAAACGGGCAGAAAGTCACCTTAAAGAGTATTTCCCCTCTTTATCACAATGGCAGGAAAGTCTCTCTTCAAATTGCTCCAGTTTTTATAATCAAACAGTAACATCTCCAGAGTATAGACTTTAGCTACATGAGAAACATTGGAAATTAATTCAATGCTCCTGGCTTGGCTTTAACAATGTTTCAAAACCTGGTCGCCTCTCAGTTTTCCCCTTTTTCGGAAAAGGTTTTACTTGCAGGAGGGTGGCAAAGCAAAGATAAAGCAAACATCATCCTTTTATCTGATCTGGTGCAAAATGAGTGAAGCACACGCTGTACCAGTGATAAGGTGACTGCTAAATGGCTCTTCTCACAGTCGACCAATGGGCTGATGAAGGAAATTAAGACTGACATTGATAACTTATTTTCTTAGGCACTAGCATTTTCAAAAAATGATGATTTCTCTGTAGAAGTAGTAAGCTCTGATTGTATGTCTATGACTCACTAAAAAGTATCCACATCAGATCCATGTTGTAATAGATTTAGGAGAAACATAGTTTTCCTTTCTCTACACCCAATTCTCTTTTTCTCTGGCACATCTTTTGTTGAAGGATTCATTCAAGCCAAGAACCCCGCTGTTTCCAAGACCCCTTTCCTATCTCTTTGTTTCAGTCACACGTTTCATTAAAGAACTCAATTGTTATCATCACAGTTTACCACAGTCCTCACTTGATCTATTGTTCTAGCATTTTACACCTCTCTCAAGTTAATGTACTTTCCTCAACCGTGCCAGAGTTAATGAACACGTAATTGGGAAACCCAGAGGACTGAGGGTATGGATCACCTTGGAGGAGGTTCTTCACTAAGTGTGTAGGACTGTGTTCTTACAATAGGGACCGTGCCTTCCAAGTTAGATTATAGTGTTTCCGAAAAGCCGTAAATCATCTGTGGCCAGCCTTTTTTCTTTCTTTCTTTCTTTTTTTTTTTTTTAAGTAAGTCACTGTTGCTTTTCAATCACTAATTTTTTATTCCTTTCAGATGTGAGAACTTCTCACTTTATTATTATTATTTTTTTTATTAAATCATAGCTGTGTACATCAATATGATCATGGGGCACCATACACTTGTTTCATAGAATATTTGACACATTTTCATCTCATTAGTTGACATAGCCCTCCTGGCATTATCCTAGTTACTTTGTCAAGACATTTACATTCCACATTTGCCAAGGCTCACATGTACCCTTGTAAGATGCACCACATGTGTGATCCTATAACTTCTCACTTTAATAGCACTTAAACCACAGACAGTTCAAGCTATTTATAATGTCTGCTCAACTCAGAATCATCTGTGGTAACATGGAGGACAAAGATTAAACTTCAAGGGTTGCCTGTATTTCTAAACTCCTCCTCTGACACCTGATGTCTTCGGAATGATGATCAATAATTTTATAGTTGTGGTCAGCAATGTGTTCCTTTCTTTCCCTCTCTTCTCCTGGATGACCTCCCTTCTGGAGACCCCAGTGAGCTGCTACAAGGCTAGGGAAGGAGAGGAAGTGGGAGAAGGGTGGACAGCACAGATCAGAAGGGCAAACTGAAGGTCTGTGCTGTGGCTTAAAAAAACAACTGTGCACTATACAAAAATGTGAGTGCATATTAACAGAATTACACTTAAATCACCATCACAACTCACCTTAACAACTAACCTTGTTTTTAAGCCAACTGTTTGCCCCTCTCTGATCACATCTTTCAGCCATCTCTACCCCTTGATAAAGTCGAATTTTGTGTTTTTCATGAACTTGCTGTTTGTTCAGTCTTATCACATTTGCTCATTATACAAATAGAATCATACTACTATAAGTATTCTACTACAATTAGCCCTTTTCCATCCACATGATTTTTGAGATAAATTTATGATGGTAACACAACTGGAGTTCATTAATTTTCACTGTATACTATTCCATAGTAGAAATAGTTCCATATGTTTATCCTTTCTACTATAGATGAATTTTGGATTATTTCCCTGATTTGCTATTAAGACAATGTTGCGAAATCACTGTAGTATATACGTATTTCCTGCTAAACTTGCCAGAATTTTTCTAGAGTCATGCCTTTCAAACTTTTTAGACTACTATCCACAGTAATAAATTTTTACATCACAAACCAGCATACCTTTGTATGTGTATCTACCTAAAAAAGTGATCAAAATGTTACAGTATTTTTCTCTACTGCTTGCACAATACTCTAATGTTTTCATTATGAAAAATAACAAAAATAAACGAGCAAATGCTTGTTAAGGATAGCTCACCAAACTGATTTTTTGACTCACTGATGAGTGCAGTTCAAAAAGCCCTTGTATAGAATATATTTGTCTGTTATTGATATAGCTACATCAGGTTTCTTTTCATTAATGTTATATTTATTTTTCTATCCTTTTGCTTTCAACTTTTCTGTATGTTTAGGTTTATCTAAACAGCTATAATTGCTTAATAATCTTTGAAATTCTAGTCCAGTTATATTAATCATAAATTGTCATATATTTAGATTTCTTTTTTTTTTTTTTTTTTGGTGCAGTTTTTGGCCGGGGCTGGGTTTGAACACGCCACCTCTGGTATATGGGGCCGACGCCCCACTCCTTTGAGCCACAGGCACCACCCTATTCAGATTTCTTTACACTATTTTTTTTGTGCATTCTACTTGTCTAGGTTTTCTCTATTTTCCTTATTTTTCATGTTTTCTTTTGGATTGAGTTTCTTCCCCTCACTATTTCATTTTCCCCTCGTTTCTCTACTTCTTTGGAAGCTTTGTATTTTATTTCTATCCTTTTAGTAGTTAACCTAGAAATTTTAACATACACGTATAACTTACCAAACTAACATATTAACCCTTTCCTCAAAAATATAAGGACTGCTAACCAGCTCTTTCACCTCATTTCTAGTTTTATTCTTGCTCAGGATTTACTTCTCTTTTGATATATTTAGTAATATACATTACAGTTACTTTTATTGTTACATATAGGATGTTTACAGCTTTACTTAAGAGTTCCTGTTGCATTTCAGACCTTCCAAATGAGACGATTTTCTTCCTATTTGATGTAAACTCTTTAGAAGTTACTTTAGTAAGAATCTAATGACAGAAAATTCATTTTTTTTTTTTTTACCCTATCTTTATGTTCCTTCTTGAAGCGTGATTTCACTGAGTATTCACTTGTAGGCCAATTATTATTTCATCTCAGCACATTGAAGGTACAATTCTGTTGCCTTCTGGTTTCCACTGTTACCGTAGAGAAATTCACTACCATTCTAACTGGCAAGGCAATCTGTATTTACCTTTTGATTTGTTTTAATATCTTTCCTTTATTTTTGGTGTTCTACATTTCACCAAGATGTGCTTAAGTGTAGATTTCTTCTATTTATTTTGCTTTGAGCTAATATGGCTTCCTGAATTTGAGGGTTGGTAACTTTCTTCAATTCTAAAGTTATTAATTAACTACAGTCATTAATTTTTTAAACACTGTATCTATCCCCATTCATCTATTCTCCTGTTTAGGAGCTGCAATTAGATGCATGTACATGTCATTATGCTGCCATTTCTTTAATGTGTCTTAACTTCTCTTTCATATTATCTATTATCTTGTTTCTCTGTGTTGCATTTTGTACAGTTTTTTCTAATCTGTTTTCTAGTTTAGTTTTTTCTTCAGTTCTAATAGATGCTATTACTTTTTAAGTTTTTGAAGTTCTATTATGTCCTTTTTTTAAATCTGACCACCCATTTGTTCCTTTCTTAACTTCCATTTCTATTTCTAAATTTTATTTATTTAGATATACTAAATATTTTTATATTCTCTACTCTTGGATAATTCCTAATTCTGTAGTCTTTGCCAGATTCATTCTATAGATTACTAATGTTTTTATCTTTAATGAGTCATTTTTCCCCTTCATGTTTTTAGTGACTTTCCGTTGTAAGCTTATTTTCCTTGGAACTTTATTTGTATGTAAAGTCAAGAGTGGGTGCCCCAGAGAAGATTTGAGTTGGGTTCTGCCGGATTCCAGAAAGTACTATTGACCTGAGTCTGCTTTTCTTATTTTTTTAGTTTTTCATTATAGTACATTTCAAATATACTCACAGTGTAATACATCTTCATATGCCCACTGGCCAGCTTTTAGAAAAGATTAACATCTGCCATCCTTTTCTCACCTATTCTCTCTGTTTCTTTTCTAGAATATTAAAAGTATGACTGGGATCATATTGAAATTTTAAACTAAAAGATCGGGAGGACACTGAGAAAGAGTGAATTAGGTCCCTGAGCCACATGGGTGTGAGCTAATGATTCACAATCCTGAGAGGAGATCTTTTCCTTTTATTTTTTCTGAGGTAGAGTTAAACTGGTACTTCTCTACAAAGTCTCCCTCTGCAGGTGCGTTTGTAGCTATGCTTTTTGGCCATCTTTACACTGGGGATGAGGGTATGTGGGTCTTTCATCTAACATTGCACCCCTTGCCTTTTATATTATGTCAACGGATTAGTTCCTTAAAATCAGACTGTAGGTAGGGTTAACAACTGTACCAGCTTGTCCTATTCTGAGGAGTTTCCCTGGATGTGGGACTTTCAGTGCTAAGGCCAAGAAAGTCTCAGGCAAGGTGGGACTCTTGGTTACTCTCTCTCCACTTCACCAAACGGGCAGTGGGCCATTTACCGAGTGTGCAAATGCCGCTGTGGCATTCTCTTGCCCCCATGGATTCAAACTTTCTTGGTGTTCCTAGCCTCTGCTGAATTCTTTGCCTGTAGCTCAGCCACATATTTAAGGAAATGAACAGATTTTTATATTTTATCCTGCACTTTTAGGTGTGGCATCCTGTGAAAGGAATTTGAAATTCTAATTTGACATATTGCCAGATAAAAGGGAATCCCTGAAGATTCATTTTTTTGAACTAAGCTTACATTTAAGAATATATCATATGTCACATAAAAATCTCAATTTTTGGCTTCTGGTAAAAAATGGAAAGACGAGCTACATAGGGATATCATTCTTCTATGCTGACCACTGGAGCTGCCTTTCTAGGATGGGTCACGTCCCCTATGTTTCTTACCCTCACTGATATAATAAATGTGTGTACAGGCCAAGCCTGTGTCACTCATTGACCTAGGAATTTATTGAGTGAAACCCTGGCCCAACAATCTAAGAACTCTGAAACTAAAAGAACTCCTGCTCTCTGGTGCCTGAAAGGTGATCCCCAGAATACCAAGTCATCATTTATAATTCTTAGGAGGTTATTTAACTTAACAGCTAGGTGTTTGGTTGATAGGCCCACTACAGATTACTCCTGCCACTTAAGCAAGCATCTTCCAGAACATCCATTTCCCCATCGGAAAATGATGACCATCTTTAACTTCAGAGTTGATATGAGGATAAAACAGGGCAACATGTGAGATGCATGTAGACCCGTGCCCAGCATATAGAAAACTCATAGTAAGGACTAGATAGTAGTATAATATCTATCATTGTCTTACTTCATTCAGAATTTTCTGTCACATTGGGCAGCTTTCAGGCCTTTAGGCTGAGGCATATTCACCTATTCCTTAGCATGCCATAAGCCGCAGATAAGCATTATCTTACACTTTAAGAGAATTAAGTTCCTTTTGGGAAATTGAGGGAACTGCATAAAAACAGGTCTTGGTATAGATATTTTGCTTCCCCCAATCTTGTATGGAAGAGCAATAGGCTTTGGAAAACGGGGTGGTGGTGGGGACTTAACGTGAGCCATGATTACTGTTCGGTGGGGTCTTCCCCCTCAGGTTCCTTGGTAATTCATGCCACCCCAAGGGCTGCCCCTCTGCCTCTGGCCCTGGCAGTTCAGCTCCCTGATCTCTAGCATACCACCCTTATCTTTCCTAAATGTCAAGTCCTCCCTTATTACACTTCTCCGTTCCCTGAAAGGAAAATATACCAGCCCCATAGCTCATTCTTACCGGATTTTGAGGGGTGCTAACCTGAGAAATGTCCTGCTGTGTCAGCCAGTGGTGCTGAATGCATCTGTATCCTTCCCAGAGATGACCTGTGTCATATCAAGTGACAGAAGGAGTTACTGATATGTGGGCAATTCAGACACACCGTGGTAGGCTGGCAGGAGAGCTCTTTTTGGGCAAGGAGCCCTTTAGCAACCTTAAATATTTCTAGTTATCCATCCTTCTTACATGAATACATGATTCTATTTATCACTGCACACCACTGACGAGGAAGCAGTATTTCCTGACTGTGACTGGATGAAGGTGACTGGTGCAGATGATTGGTCCGAGGTTAAGTGAGATAAAACGAAGATACATTTTTATTGTAAAAGTCTAAACGTGAGCATCATAATGATTAGATGGCTATTTCTTCTCATTCTGGTCTCCTTTTAAAAGTCTCCACCATCTATGTGCTGTCTGTAGGGATAAACTCAAATGCTTAAGTTTGCCTTTCAAGGTGTCCACCATCTCCTTCCATCCTACAAATCCAACTCTATCTGTACCTCATCTTCCAAGTCTACCCTCTACTTCAGCTACTGTCCCAGTAACTCACCTCCCCAACAGTGGGCCATGCTCCTTCCTATCTCCAGGACGTTGCTCATCCTTCCCTAGACTCCAAGGATGCCTCTTTCTCTTTTGCTGATAAAATACTATCCCTTAGCACAGTGGTTCACAAACTTGCTTCATATTGGGATCACACAGGGATCTTTAAGAACTACTAATGGCCTGGCCCTCATCCCTAGACATTGTAATTTACCTATTCAGGAGTATGACTTTGGCATCAGCACTTTTATCACATAATAAAGGTGATCACAGAATCCCAGGGGATTCTGATATGTAGGAAAGACTGGAAACCATTGGTGTATGCTCTTAAACTTCAATGTATTCCTCTCTCACTCGTATTTTTTTTCTGAAAGATAAAAACCCACACTCCCAACTCCATGAGAAGTAGGCTCTGCACCCTGATCTAGGCCCCCATATGTGTGCAGAGCACACCTCTCTCTTACCAGTTATCATACTATATTTGAATTATCTGTTTGCTTCTCTGCCTCCCTACTAGACTGGAGTTTGCAGAGGGAAAACAGTGTGTCCTATTCATTCATATCCTCAGCATCTGACACAGGGCATGGTTTGCAAAAGAAGCTCAATACAGGCTTGTTGAGCTAAGCAGAACTTAGCTCACTAGTGCAAGCTATGTGAGTAAGTATTTTATAGGAGGAAAAAGCCACACTTTTAAAGCCCAAGTCTGCAATTCTCTCTCTCTCTCTCTCTAGTGAAAAAGACAAAGGAAGGGAGTCACAGACCAGGATTCAGTACGCTCACTATTCCAGACCAAAGCTTTATCTGGTGATGTCTCTGTTAGTGAGAGGAAAGCACTCTAAGGAGCAAGTTGATGGATGGCCAGAGCATTAGCTGTGAAGTCTGAAAAAAGAAGAGGATACCTTGTAATGTTACAAGCACAGGGCTTGAGAGGTCACATACTCAACGGATGAATATTGACATTATTATTCCCAGTCCTTGGTCAGAAGGGACCACGTGGTCCTATTCCAAGGGTCTAACTTCCAGCGGCAGAGTTCACATTTCAGGCTGCCTCTGTAGTTTATCACTTCTCGCTGGTTATTAATGGGTGATCTTAGTGCCGCCACAGTAGAAATCTCCTTGCCCAAGCTACTGCCCTACAGAACCTCTTAGATGCCATTTTGTAGGCCTGGAAATGCAGAATCAAAATCCTGAGAAGTTATTACTACAGGATTTACTCATATAAAATCACACCAAACTATTCCCTATCTGAGGCCATTGTTATTGAAGGAGTTTTTAGTTTGGTGCCCATCTGTCAGTAGTCAATAGGAGAGTATCTACCAAAGCTGTTATTAAGAAATCTCTACTTCCCACCCACATTTTGTTCTGATTATCGATAGCTCACCTTGTCTATAATTAAGCTTAAATACATTGGCAGGCTATTATAAACATGACATTTGACTCGAATAGCTTTCCACTCAAAAAGCGTTGAAAGTCTGGTCAATTATCTGAGATATGCTTAAATTAATGCCATTGCCTCCATACTAAATTTCAAAACTTTCTTCAAATCATCTTAGAGAGGAAAATCAATAATAGTCTTAAAATAAGACAGAAAATGATCAAAGACTTTAATGATTGCTAGTTACAAATACTAGAAGCCTGATGTCCTATTTGTTTTAATTTAAGAGATGCCTTGTTTCCCACAAAAGTTTTATTTGAACTTCTATAGACCTTGTTGACCATTTACATATTTACTCATAAATATGGTGAAGAAATCAATCCAAGTTCAATACGTTTCTCAAGAAGTTACTAAAGGTTAACCGCACAGAGAGCAGGGATAGTTCAGATCATGCAAAATAGGAACTGTGCATAAATCACTGAAATTAATTACATGTTTCCCAACAACTCTCCAAATTTGTTTTCCTATCGCTTTCTTAAATGACAGTGAAAATGTGTCTGTGTTCCCTTAGCACAGATCAGCTGCGGTTAGAAGCAGATGATCTTGGGAGGGGGCTGGCAGCAGGCTGAGATGCTAGATGTCCTCGAATATCCATTTTCTTCTTCTTTCAGTTAAGAGAACCTCTATGTTTTTCTGGATACTTGGCATCTGCATGGAATAATCTCTCCCATCCTATGTGACAAAGTACTGGCCAATGGGATATTAGCAGAAGGGATGGGACAACTGCTGGGGAGTGCTCTTAAAGGTCTTAAAGGGGTAAGCCATGTCTCTCCCCAATCTGTACTCTTTCCCTCTTTCCTGATATTAGAAAAGTTCACATAAGGGATGATTTTCAACAGTCATTTTAGACCATGAAGTAACCCTGAAATTGGAAATCACACGGGGTACGTAAACCATGTGACGCAGAAGGACAAAACAGGAGTCTGGCCTTGCTATGTTAGCCTGTTCTACCACCCTTGGACCTTCATGGTGTGACAGTGAAAAATTTCTATTCTTACTGAACCCACTGTGCTTCAGGGTTTCTTTCACTCGTGTCTGAACCTAATCCTATTAGTACTCATGGTTAGGGAAATCCAGTCTAGGATTTAGAACTAAATGTAGACAGGAGAATTCAAATGGCAGAATCCGCTCCTGGATACCTGCTGTTGAGCATACTCTACTGGGGCCTTGACACAGGAATGCAGGTTCCAGAGCTCTTTCATTCAGATGAGGTAAGTGCCTAGTTTCTGGATCTTGTTCTCTATGAATGTGAAGCACTTGATTTCAGAGTCTGTGAAACCTCCCCTTTTTGTCCTGAGCAACAAACGCCCACTGTGACAAACATTTTGGCATCAGGCCAGTGCTTTTCTCTTCTGCTGAGTGAAGAAGCTGCTGCGTGTGTCAACTTCCACTGGAACCTGGTATGGAAATTCCTTGATAATAACGACTGCACAACCTCTCACTCTTTATCCCTTCTTCCTCTTCCTATCTGTAGACTTGGGGCATTAGATGCTTTGTGGTCAGATGATGAGAGATTACAAGAACAAAGTCTGTGTGTTACAGAGTAAAATGGCCATCCCTGTTTGGCTCAACATAGCCTTGTCTCAGTTCTTAGCCTTAGGGCAGCCCACTCTTCAAAAGTAGGGAAGGACCATAGAACACTCTGTTCTCTGGCACTGCTTCTTGTGCTGCCCATTGTCTTGAGTGGGCTTGATCCCATTCTTTCTTCCTCACCACTTAATTTGCTCAAACTAGCACTCTTGAATGCCTGAAACATACAGCTCCCAAGAGTTCCTTTTAACTAGAGGTAAAACTTTGCTTGAGCCTTGTTACCATAAAAACATGTGGTCTAAAAATGTGCCCATTCAATCCATTACTATGTGGCTATGAGTCATTTTACCATATTAGCTAGCCAAAGGGCAGGGCAAGGAATAAGGAAATGAAACACCCTGGGAAAATGGAAATGCCCTGGTTTATGGTGTTAGTCACTCCAAGGTACTTACTTAGCCTCCTATCCTGGCAGATTAGCAGATTAGCTGTTGCTAAGAGATCCCACTCTGGGCAGGAATGAAAGAAGGATGGTAGGATCCCTTGGAAGCAATACAGCTCCTAGGGTAGGGAAGAGAACACCAAGGCAACTTCTCAGAGTTATCCAAGAAGAACCAGATCATCAGGGCCAGAGTATGTCCTCTGCCATGATGTACTCTGGTGGAAGGAACAGTCCTGGCTCCTGCAGGAGAGGCTAGAAGTAAACCCCGACAATGAGGAGAATAAACAGATCCCATTCAGCCATGGGGCACTTGGGCTTTTGCCCATTAGACTATTGGGAAAGTTGTTCTATGTAACTTTTTTAGGTTTTGTGTAAATGACATGTATCTTCTACTTCATGAATGCTTCCTTATTTATGTGAATACTATTGGATTCTGCTTCATTAGGATTCTTTCTCTAATTCCTCAAAAGATATGGTTTCCTTATTCTAAGAATTTCCAAATCCCTTGCCTCTACTTTGGAGATTGCATTTGATTATCGCTGGCTGATATTTTAGAAACAAGACAATGAATGGCAAATGGATTTCTAGTTGTTTAACCCCACTGGACAACGAGGATTGTAGCTCGGACTGGCTATGTGATGGATTCCTCACCACGGACATATCAGATGTAGTTTGTGGAAGGGATTCTGGAAAAGCTTTAACTCTTCCTTATATTTGTACCTCAGATGTGGACAGAATGCCTAGACTAGTGGGAATTAAGTTTGCAAACAGAGGCAACAGATATGAGGATAAAAGCCAACGCAGCAATTGTGGTTGAGTAGATAGATAAAACAAACCCAGGCTTTTGGTGACATTATTGAGCTGCTCCATACCTGTTTCATGTTTGTCTTCCTCTAGACTTTTAATTCTATAAGATGATTAAATGACTATATTATATAAGTAATAGCATGTCAGGGTTTTTTTTTGTTTGTTTGTTTGTTTACCCACAGTCACTAGTAGCTTATTCATATAGTTCTTTACCACTTTGAAGACATAAGCCTATAATGATCTGAACACCAAGTCAATGCTCTGTCAAAACAAGGCCCAAATTCCTTCCATTAGTTATCTAAAGCAGCACTGTGCAGCAGAACAGTGATGAAGAAAGTATCCATGCAGAGCATGTATGATTGTGTGATGACGGATTATGTATCAAATGTGTATCACCACAGATGGAATGGAGCATACAGTCATGCGCCAATCAAGGATGAACTACATACATAGTCTATGATGGTGGCCCTGAACGTAATGAAGCCGAAAAATTCCAAGACTGCCCTGATATAACACATAACATCACGGAGCAATTACTCATGTGTTTGTGGGGACACTGGTGTAAGCAAATACTGTGCTGTCAGTAACATAAAAGTACAGCACATACAATTATGCACAGTGCCTAACAGTTGATAATGATAAAACTGACCATGTTATGGTTTACATATTTACTATGCTATACTTTTAATTGTTGTTTTAGAGTGTAATTATTGTGTTTGAAAAAAAAAGTTAACTGTAAAACAGCCTCATGCGAGTCCTTCAGGAGCTATTACCGAAGAAGGCATTGTTATCATAGGCGATGACAGCTCCACTGCAGCTCCCTGAAGATCTTCCAGCGGGATAAGATGTGGAAGGGAAAGACAGTGATACTGATGACTCTGACCTGTGCAGGTCTAGGCTGGTGTGCCTATCTGCATCTTAGTTTTTTTTAAAATAAAGTTTAAAAAGTAAAAAAAAAAAAGGAAAATATTGGCTGGGCACAGTGGCTCACGCCTGTAAGCCTAGCACTTGGATGGCCAAGATGGATGGATTGTCTCAGCTCAGGAGCTCAAGACCAGCCTGAGAAACAGTAAGACCCCATCTCTACTGAAAAAAAAATAGCCAAGCATTGTGGTGGGTGCCTATAGTCCCAGCTACTCCAGGGGCTGAGGCAAGAGGATTGCTTGAGCTCGAGAGTTTGAGGTTGCTGTGAGCTGTGACACCACAGCACTCTACCCAGGGTGACAGAGTGAGACTCTGTCTCAAGTGAAATATTTTCGTACAGCAGTATAATGTTTTTAAGTTTTGTTATTGCAAAAGAGTAAAAATGTTAATAAAATTAAACAGTCTACAAATTTAAAAAGTTACACTAAGATTAATTTATTACTGGAGAAAAAAGTTTAAGTAGATGTAGTGTAACCTAAGTTTCCAGTGTTTCCAAGTCTACAGCAGCATAATGTCCCAGGCCTTCACGTTCACTTACCACTCGCTCACTGCCTCACCCAGAGCAACCTGAAGTCCTGCAAGCTCCATTCATGCTAAGTGCCCTATACAGTTGTACCAATTTTTTTTTTTTTAAATCTTTGATATCTTTTTTTTATTTTTGCAGTTTTGGCCAGGGCTGGGTTTGAACCCACCATCTCCTGCATATGGGGCCAGCGCCCTACTCCTTTGAGCTACAGGCGCCACCCTCTTTTTCTTTTTTTTGAGACAGAGTCTCACTTGGTTGACCCAGGCTAGAGTGCTATGGCATTAACCTAGCTCACAGTAGCCTCAAATTCCTGGGTTCAAGTGATCTTTCTGTCTTAGCCTCCTGAGTAGCTGGGACTACAGGCACTGATCACAATACCCAGCTAATTTTTTTATTTTTAATAGGGATGGGGGTCTCACTTTTTTCGGGCTGGTCTCAAATTCCTGAGCTCAAATGAGCCTCCCACCTTAGCTTCCCAGAGTGCCAGGAATACAGGTATGAACTATCATGCTCAGCCTTAATCATATCTTTTCTATATTTAGATATACAAAATACTTAACCACTGTGTTACAACTGCCTACCGTATTCAGTACAGTACCATGTTCAGCTGTAGAGGCTTGTAGCCTAGAACCAAGAGGATATGCACTATAGGCGTGCAGGAGGCTACAACACCTAGGTTTGTGTAAGTGCACTCTATGATGCTTCCATGGTGACGAAACGGTCGACTGATGCACTTCTCAGGCTATATCCCCATCCATCATTAAGCAATACATGACTCTATAGAACATGTGGCCATTGAACACTCAAAATGTGGCTAGTGTAACTGAGAAAACAAATTTTTAATTTTATGTTGCTTTCATTAACTTAAATAGAAATGGCCACATCTAGTTACTGGCTATCACATCCAACAGTACAGACCTAAAGAATGCCAAAATAGAAACATTCTTGTAGTTCCCTTGGAAAAAAATTTAGTTTCTAACTTCATATATGCTATCTTAATAGGCTCAAGAACACTTCATTGTAGAAAAATGATGACTCAGCAGAGCTTTACAGAGTGTCATGTTTGAAAGCTGTTAAACAAAATTTAAATTGAATATTAGCTAAATATGCAGAACTGATACCAATTGAAGCCTTTTACATCGACAACTATAATAAATGATATCTTTTTGGAATTATAATGTTATTCAGATCACACTCATTCAGTGTTTGTTAAGACTTTTGTATTCCCAATTATAAATGAAAAGGATAATAATGGTGTACCAGTCTCATTAAGCTGTGGGGGTACAACAACTCTCTGAGACAAACTAAATTATAGTTTGCAGAAGATTGCCCGAAAATCAGCTGCAAAGTGTACCAACCTGGTACAAAGAGTGGTGAGAAATTGAGAGTCAGAAGCCAAAGATGCTCCAAGTGCAAGGACAGGAGTGATGGACACCGATACACTAGGCACCAGCAGTCCTTGGGGCTGCCATACTCTGGAATATGACAGCTGGTGCTATCTCCATGCCCAAATGGGACTTGGAGAAATAATCCCATCACGCCTTGGTGTCTTGTGTAAAACTAAATAACTGGGCAACCTGCTCAGAAGCCCCTCTGCTAAAGCTGGAGACTTTGCTTTTCTCTTTTCTTTCTTCTCAATAAATTCTCTTGCTTCTGCTTAAAACACAACAAGAAAAAAAACCCTAGATAACCAGCATGTTCATATTCACAGCCATTTTTAGAGTCCAAGGAACAAGTAATACTTCAAGTGTCCAAGGTGGCCTGGAGCCGCGAAGGGTTATCACCTCTGCTATCTCCCAAGAAGGATGACGGTCACAGACAACTCCTGTCACTGGTTATCTCTGAAAATTGGCTACTAAAAACAGGTCAGAAAAGTCCTTTGTGTTGGAAACTAGAATTCCTTCAGCCTGGTGTTATGAGCAGTCTTAAGAAGCAGCTGACAAGCCGAATTTATTTCTGAGACAGAACTATCTCTGTGCAGGGTTCTAACAGAAATGATGAAGAAAAAAAGAGGATTTTGGCAAACTGTATTTTCTTATTCCCCTTTATTGCAGGTAAGACATTTAATTGAAAAATATTCGATTTAAGAACACCACCATCCCACATTTCTAACCAATAGGAATTCGTACCAGGTACTTCTTGAAAAAATTATAGAAACTAGATCAATTCAAAGTTGATTTTGTCCTCAGAGAAAAACTTATTACATTCAGTATGACTTCCGTTTTGTATTGATGTACTTCTGATGAGACGTCAGAAGCACTGACGCCTCATCACTTCATACTGCCTTCCTTTGCAAACACCTATGTTTTCTTCCTAGGTGCTGTCTGACTCACTTATTTTATGGTGGTGTCCAATGTCTGAGAAGATAAACATTACGATGCGTGAGTGTTAAGACTCAGTCCCCACAGACGGAAGAAGGCGCTATGTGGAAAAGAAGGCCGCATGCAGAAAAGTCTCAGTAACAGATGTATCAAGACATGGATTTTTACCTATGATGTGGCTCTGAAATGCAGAATCTGCGATTGTATCTTCTTCATCCTCTTCCAAGTTTTCATTAGCGTCTTTTGTCTACAGCAACAAGAAAGTATCAGAAGTTCTTATTTATTATGTTGAATAGATCTTTTGCAATGCTCATTACAATGGTATGTTCTATAATGAATGTGTGGAAGCGTGTACCTACTTTCCCCAAATCCATCATTTAGCTTTATTATAAGTTTTAATTATAAGAGCATATTTTAAAAAATATAACCATAGTTCTGAAAAAGAGGATTTATAGGGCACCTAATTCTACACAAGATTTTAGAGATAAAAGCTTTGGTTTTTAATACTTAGTAAAGTCAGTAACATAAGGCTGCTCCAAAAAATTAAAGTCTAAGGAGGTATAATTCCTTCAGAGTCAATGACTTCTACCTATTTCAATAAGCATAAAGAAATATACTTAAAATGTATTAAGATTTTCTGCCCTTTCCTGGAATGTAACTAAGAAAATGATTCTTTATTTCAGTCTTTCCACACTGGAAAGAGGTGACTCTGACAATATGATCAGTGAACTGGAGCAGTGAGACTTTCATCTAGATTTTTCAGGTCAAAACCATTCCCCCTTATGTCTCAGCTGGAATACTCCAGTCCTTGGCGGCATCAAATGAAACTCTACAGAGATTCTAATGAAACCATAGTATTTTACTCATGAGAATTCTGAGGTTTAGAAATTTCCTTACAGTTAGTATACATATAGTAAATGGAAAAGCTGGCACAGCAACCCAGACCCTCTGCTTTCCAATCCAGTAGCAACAGAGGTGGTTACCACATCTACAATGCCAACCACAATAAAAACAGCAGAGGCTTGGTACTATGTGGCAGGTGACGTGGAAGAGCTCAGAGTCCTTCCAACAACGCTAGGTGGCAGGTGCCACTGTTAGCTCCATTTGAGAGATGAAGACCCACCCCAAAGAAACAGAAGATAAACCGTTGTCCAAGGGGTAGATCTTGGATTTAAACACAGTAAGTTAAACTCCAGATTTGTGTTCATTTGGAAGAACTTTGTTATTTTAAAGGTAGAATTTTTAACATAGGGCTCAATATCAAAACAGCTTAGGGTCTTCAAGGGAAACTTCACATAGTACTTTTAAACACATTCTTTTAAAATACATTCTAGCCAGTCACCTGGGCAGTGAATGATAATAATGAGAACTGTAAAATGCATTGGGAGTCCTGTTTAGGCACATACATTAGAGGTTGTTAGGGGATTTGCTCAAGGGCTTGAGCTGAATGCCAAGAAATCATTATATTTGCAATGTAGAAAGCTATATGTTGGCACACTGACCTTGAGCTGGATTTAGCTTTCTATGTTTTACTTCCTATAGTCATAGGTAATAGAATAAGACCAATTATTTACATTTTATGACTGCATTTCCAGTATTAGAATGCAATTGGTGCCTAGTGAGTGCCAAGCTGAAGGCAAACTCAAGAGAGCATGCAGACGACCACTTCAACCCTTCCGAGGAGACACTGTTCAGGGTCCCATATCCAGGGGTCCGCTTCGTCACTTTCATTCCCCTTCAGCTATCTGTTCTTGCGGGAGCAATACCCTTTTGGTTAGTGTCTCCACAGGATGAAAGATAAGGAATGAAAGGAAGAAGGAAAAAGGCTTCATTAACTAATTGTTGCTAGCAGTACCTATTAAGCATGGCCGGGAGGAAAAGTACTACAGGCGTGAGCAAGGCTCAGGTGTTACTTATTTGCTGTCCACAGTTCACTTACCTCAGCTATCTGTTTATGCAAAGGCAGAAGACCCAAAACCCACAGTGGGAGGGATCTCCCAAACACTTTAATTTCCATGAATAATCCACTCCGAGTCTTCTATCATCCTTTATAGCAACATCAAAGAAACCCACTTATATTCCCAGTTCACACTGGCTCTTACAACATGATCCTTATTTCCCCTACCTATGTAAATATTTAAAATGTTAATGTAAACTAATATTTTCTTTGGGTTTTTCTTAATTTTCTCATTTAAAACTTGCAAGGGTGCCCTTGTAACTTGCTAGAATGTGGATGGGTTATTATCACTTGTCAGCCTGTGAAATTCTAAAGAATAAAAGAAATTTAGGCTGGACGTGGTAGCTCATTTCAGTAATCATAGCACTCTAGGAAGGTGAGGTGGGAGGACTGCTTGAGGTCAGGAGTTTAAGATTAGCCTGAGCAAGAATAAAGACTAAAAATAGAAAACAATAGAGAAAACATTAGCCAGGCATTATGGTGCATCCCTACTGAAAATAGAAAAAAAAATTAGCTGAGTGTGGTGGTACATGCCTATAGTACCAACAACTCAGGAGGCTGCGGCAGGAGGGTCAGTGAGCTATGATGACACCACCGCACTCTGGGTAGGAAGACAGACTCAGAGTCTGTCTCAAGAAAAAAAAAAAGGAACGAAAAAAGAACATGGTTCTCATCTTACAAAGGTAAAGAGGCTCAGAGAGGGTTTGTGGTCTGTTCAAAGTCACACAGAATTTTATTTTTAGAATGGGTACTCCTAATTGCTATTCATTGCTGTAATTCAATTTTTCAGAGGGCCCCATGTTATAGCTAACCTTCCCAGACCTTCCCCAGAAATATTATATCTTTCTTAGTGTCTGGCAGTTATAATATATTGAGGCAATATTCCAAGCATCCATAAACTTTATTTTAATGTAAGAGTAGCAGACGTTTTCTCTCTCTCCCTCCTTACTTCCCTCCCTCCCTCTCTCTGTAAATGCTGTTTCCTTTCCCTACTGTTCCCTAACCTTTCTGTAGAATTTCACCACCATCTTCCTCAAGTATCATATTTAAGGAAGAAAACAAAAGCTGTTGTGTGGTCCTACCTGCCAGCTCCTTGTCAGAACTTTTCTATAGTGTTATGTGCCTAGCAGCAAATGCTAACGGTGACTTCTGGAGAGTTATCAGAGGAATTGGCCTTGTGGACAAGGCCCCCAGTTTTTTTTTTCTTTTTTATTTGAAACAAAGGACGAACGAACATAAATATATTCAGAAAAGGAATCAGACAATTGCTATATCGAAATATTAAGCAATAATAATAATAGTAAAGAAGTAACATTCACATTGTCAAATAATAGTATGTCTATTATAGAATAAGGCCCCCAGTTTTGTCAGCTCTCCTGGGCTAGATGACCCAAGGGGGAAGAGGACACATAGGAAATAAATTTTGAACTTGAAGAGGATGGATGAAGAAGCAATAAAGGAATGGAAAATGTGGGAATGCCTTAGAAGGACATGCTTGTCAACTCCTAATTATCCATACAAATAGATTTCAATGCAAAGCGGTGAGTAATTTAAAAAAAAAAATCCATTTGCCTATGGAAATAGGGGCATAATTTATTTTGGCAGTAGATTCCCCTTGCTAATTATGTTTTTCACAAGATGAAATTTAAATTAATTTTCATTCTTGATCACACAGTGGTTGGGGTTGGCAGGAAGTTGTGGGAACCTTCCTGGAGGGTAGGGGACTGCCAGCTCAAGATTAAGAACTTGCCAAAGACAGGCACAAGTAAGACAATGTCTCTAGAATAAAGCACCGCGCAGAATCTGAGTGGCCACAGAACCAAGAAGTGTGGCCAAGTGTTTGGCTCAGGAAAGACTGACTGGTGGTCAGAAATTTAGAATTTCTCAGTCATTGCTATCCTGGGAGCAGATACAAATCAAGCTCAATAATGTCCCATTTGGTAAAAAGTAGAAGGTGACTCACAAACAACAACTCTGGGCTGTTTTGGGTTTACAGTTGTTGTTAGTACTTTGGGTGTCTTCTAAGGATACATCACCAATTCCTGTCCAATTTGGGGGCTCTACACTTGAAGTCAGGAACGGGTCCAAATCCACTTTGTAGCAGGCAACCATTAAATGTCACTGCATTCATGGTATTCTGTTAACTCCTACCACTAGGAAGAGTAGGGAGAAATTAACCTACGAAAGGCACAGGAGGGAAAAGAGAAAATGTAATTTACCACTGATCAATGTATGTATGTATGTGTGTATGTATAGTATCTATCTATCTATCTAGCTTCATAATTAAACTCAATATTTGGGAACACTTTTCATTTGGAATTCTGCACATAATTCTTCTCTGAAATCAGCCTTACACCAGTAGCTTCCCAAGGAAACAACATTTTGATGTCAAAGCTCATTTAAAAGGAGAAAACATAATGAATATAAGTGAGACAGGAAATGAACTTTGGAGGAAAAATTCTAGGAAGGCATCAGCTTTGGAAAAGTTAATCATTTAGAAAACTTTGTAAGGGCAGAACAAAATATACATGCTTCTTATTAGCATCGAAATAGCACTTAAAACAGAATCATTCAATTAAGAATGTTAAAATTGCAACATTTTGCAGAACTTAATAAGATGACAACAATTTGTGTAATTATTGTACTATTTTCTGCTATTACATCACCACAGTTATCATTTTAATGGGGTGGTATTTGATGCTTTTTTATTAATAGATGTGATGTTTTTTCAAGACTGTGTGACACTGGGTGAAGAGAATACCCATAATTTAAATTAGGATACTCATATTAAAATGGCCATTTCTTTCCAGTGCATGATGAAGGTATATGATCTCATTAATTTTGTTAATGCTTTTTATTTTTGTCTGGTGATAGTCAAATAGGACCCTGGAGCTGTCTTCCTTTGAGACTTTTCATTTTAGAAAATTATCTAAATCCATAAGAAGGGAGAACTTACAATGGGTAGTGAGCAGAGTGCACCTTTTTCTGACTTATTGACTTAATACCAATGCAGTCTTTCTAAGAGAATGTCTTTTTCCTCTTTTATAATGATTTTATATAATTTAAATAAAAGTACAAAGTAACATGGTCCTTGTCTAAATTACACAAAAATTAGAGCTAAGTGGTCTGTAAATGATGGCAGAAATGGGGACCTAAGCCTGTAATTAAGGCTCTGAAATGAGAAAAAGATTTAACTCAGCAAAGCTTTAATGGAACTTTTAAACATATTTTAGAATGTTTCTACCAATTCTAAAAATGGATATGCAGTTATTAGTGAACTAAGTAGAGGTTTACCACATATGTAGATTTGTTATACGTATGGAAATAAACTTTCGGGTACTATCACCATAGATGAAAATAATTTAAATGCCTTAATACTCTAACTCTATCAGCTTGTAAAGAGGAAGGGATAGTGGCATATACAAAAGTGAGCCTGAAAGAGACAATCTTTCAAGATGGAGCCCAAATGGCTAACTGGGCTTCAACTTAAACAGAGGTAAGCAGCCATTATCGGGGAGGTCACACAAGTACTGGGAGTTCCCTAAAGAACATGCACCTTTTATCTTCGAAAACTTCAGTGCTCACTAGAACCATCCAATCACAGCACATCTGTATCAACCAATCAGTGCTCAGCTGTGCTGACCAATCACAACTAAGTGAAGCTGGGCACGTTGGCTCACGCCTGTAATTGTAGCACTCTGAGACGGCCAAGCGGCTGGATTGCTTGAGTTCAGGAGTTAAAGACCAGCCTGAGCCAGAGCGAGACCCTGTCTCTACTAAAAATAGAAAAATCTAGCTGGGCATTGTGGTGGGTGCTTGTAATCCCAGCTAACTGGGAGACTGAGACAGGAGGATTTCTTGAGCCCAAGAGTTTGAGGTTGCTGTGACCTATGATGCCATGGCACTCTACCCAGGGCAACAGAGTGAGACTCTTCTCAACAGAAAAAGAATGAGTAAGTTTTAATCCTTGGGTTGTGCAAATGAACCTAATTAGAAGAACCTAGACTTTTGCTCTAAAACCCTAGTTTTCTCTTTGTTCTCTGGAACACATTTTTGTTTCACACATGAGGCTCCTGGGTTTACTGATCTCTTTCCTTCAAATTTCAGAGAACTTTTGTTCTCAGTTATATATATATGTGTATATATATATATATATTTTTTTTTTTTTCCCCCAGCTAAAATATTCATTTCCCTATAGTTTTAGGCCATTTAATGTTTATAATTACTGTGCTTGATGACTATTTTAGTTACAAGTTGAAGTATCCCCGGTGTGGATTCATGGTCACTAGCAACACCATGTCTGGAAGAAAGTCTGGCATGTGCAGTCAGGGAATTTGTCTGGATTTGTTCCTCCTACATGGCAATGGCACAAGTGGGCATTATGACCCCTTGAAGCAGGTGCTGTCAGTCCGGTCTAGATGCCTCCCAACCTCCTCATTTGATTGCGTTCCTGAAGACTACTCCACCGCCTAGTAGCTGCAAGCCTGTTCCTTAGCACTCCACTCAGGAATTGTGCTGAACTGCACTGCTCTTACATGTCAAGGTTTTTGAATAGCAGTTTTATTCTGGAAAAAAGTGTGGTATCTAATGTATTATATACAGTTATTGTTTTTATCCAAAATAATTACTATGAGAAACATTCTTTACAATATATTTTAAAATAAGCCTATAGTGAATTTACCTTGAGCCCCAGTGGGGGGAAAATTCCCTTAAACTCTGAATTTTAAAAGGCTCATGGGTATTCACACCAATGTGCTATGATATTAAAATATATCTTATTTTGTATCTAATCTCCTTCCTACATGGGCTGATAACATACAATAAATGAGTTTTCACTGCTGTTCTTGTAGTAGTCCCACAGGAGTCTATAGCAATGTCCTTTCTGAAATTAGTAATTTTAGTCCAATCCATGCTGATGATTATAGAGATGAAACAAGAAATACTGCATTTTACATTTCAAAAAAATGACTAGCTCGTCAACTACTCAGGTTAATAACACTCCTCTGTATGGAAAAGCTTCTCAGCATGACTAATTTTGTCTTGCAGCTAACTAGAAAAATTAGCATATCCCTATTGATTACGTGTATTTGGGGGTGATTAGGGAATCTTTCTACTTCATAGAAAATAAAAAGAGGGTTTCCTGCAGATATTCTGGAATGACCAAAAGACTCTCATTACTGCCCTGTCAAAAACTACAGATTAGAGAGCAAAAGCACAGCAAATAACTTCAGTGTTAGGAAGTAGTAAGAAAGAAAAAATGAAATTGTAAAAGCCAAACACAGGCTCTTTTTGTTTTCTTGGTACGTCTCTACAGTGAAGATACACCCTACGGTGTCAGAACCATACTAAAGGAGGCATAAATTGAGTGCCTCTGATAAGGGGCTCTGCCAGGCTATCACAGTTCTCCATCAGCCGGATTGAATTTCCAGCATATTGCACATTTCCACACGTTCACTCATTCTCTTTCCTTTTAGTGACACTACAAGGGCGCCTTAGATATGCTTAAAATTTGTGGTTTTATAATGCAGGGGATATCTAAGTTTTCAAAGAAGGAATGATACCATGGCAGCCAAGAGTAAAAATGGGGGCTGGGGATAGAGAGTTTTGCAATGAACATAATCTGCATATAATTTTAGAGAGTTTTTGAAAAAGACTTTATAGCTCTGCAGTCAGATGATATTTGAATAAAACAAATTAAAGTCTGTGAAACTCTAAGGAAACCTAGACATCAGTAAGTAATTATAACCAATAATTAATTAATTACTAGTATTAATTAGTTAATTAATTAATCTCCCTGGGCCTGGTCAGCAGGGAGACTGACCTGCCAGGAGGGGTTGGGTGAGAAGGAGATAATAACTACGAATGTTACCCATAATCACTTTTAAAATCTCCTCTACTCTCAAACCACTCCAGAAAAAAAAGTGTAATTACTTCATATTTCAAGTTTCCCCCTCAGGAAATGACAGCACGTACTATATGGATACAGTAATTCTCTAAAGAGAGTTTTTTGGGGGTTAAGTGCTCTACCTATAAGAAACAAGGAACATAATCAAATCTATTATACAAGAACATCAAGAATGTAAGGACAGTAAATGTAATTTAAGGTAATTTTAAAACAAAAATATTATCTGAACCCAACATACCCTAGGGAAATATAAGAATACTCTTTTATTTACTTACTTTTTAAAGGACGTCTACTCCCTGAGTTCTCATAACCTAAATGATAGGGAATTCAGTTCCAAAAAAGATTTCTTAGCCTTAAAATCTTCTGTCTAGGTAGGATGTATCAGTTCCTACAATGTTCTTCATAAAAAAAGAACAATACTTAAATCTAGTCATCAAAATAGCCAATACTCCCTTAAATGGTTTGGCATTTTTATTTTTTAAATCATGTTCCTTTCTTTTTTTGTCACTGGTAATGTTGGAAATAATCATTAGAACAAATTGCCAGCCCCAGGTATAACTGGAAGATGACACTGGTAGCATCACTTGCCAGCAATGCACTGCGATGAAATCACCGTTCTGAAAAGAGAGCTGGGAAAACTATTTTCCTGGGGAGAGCCATGCCCGCTCTTGGTCCAGCAGACAGCTATCTGCTGCAGTTGTCACCAGGATTTCATTCTCTTTTTAAACATCTTTTTGTTTAAATTTCTGTTTCCCCCCATAACTTCAGACCTGTGTATTTTCATCAGCAAAGAGTAGAAGGAACCTAGTCGGAACATCTCAGAATGTAGCATTTGATAACCAGGACGGTGGAGCACTTACCAGGGAGTCTTTTGGTATTTCCGTATCAGCTTTGGTTTTGATGTTTTTCTTGTGGTTTCCTTGAGTGCTGATAGAGCTGCTGGTGAGACAGGAGCCCTGTGAACTGCCCTTTAGCGTATTCTTGCCGAAAACATTATTTGATCCACTTTCTGTCTGTTGAGCTGCTTTCTTATCCACTCTGCAGATAGAAAGTGATTCTTGGATAAATCACATTGCTTTTCCTCAACCACCCTCCTATTCCCAATTTTTTAATGTTTAAAGTAATCTCCGTGTAGCTCTTTTTCTTGAAACTTTCGAGTGTGTTTCTCACTACCCTCGATCAAATCTTCAAATATTCTAGAAGTGCGTCATTTAGATTTCGTAATATGATAATTTATTTTTATTTTTATGATTGCTGTGGGAAAGGGCAAGATGAGAACCACTGAAGAGTGATTGCTAAATACATTTCTGGCTTAACATTGGCAGAAAATGTAATTGCCTCTGGAAAGTTTCTGAGTACACATTTGCTCAGTACAATCAATGGAATCGGCACGCCTTGAAACGTGTGTGTAATTTTCTTCCATTTCATGCCATGTGGGTACATTCATGGTTCCCAGTGTAGGCTGAATTTCTATCAACCTTGATAAAACTTACAATTCTTTAATTTCAAAGACCATTGGTTTGCTTAACAAAGTAACATGGACTAAATTATCATTTTATTCCTAAATTTATGTCATTGTTTAAATTCTGGCTAATGTGTAAAAGACTGCTATTATGCATTTCCGCCTGCATGAAAACATGTATGAGTAGCATTCAACGTACAGGAAGCAAACAACTCTCCTAGAGGGGGCGAGACGGACCCCTGTGCACTACCCCTGCTTTTCCACTGAGTTACCTGTTCAAAAGTTCTGTCAGGAAGGTATCTTTTGATGAACATGTAACAGGGCTGGTTCTATTTTTTGGTTCATACTTCGTTTGCTTGTAAATGTCTTGTGGCATTTTCCTTTGTGAACCACAGTCTGGACTATCTGCTGGCTTCATGTCCCTGATAAGCTCATTTTCCATCTCACATTGTAGCTCAGGCTTCTTTTTCTCTTTTTTTCTTTCTGATTTTAGTTGTTTGTTTCCAAATCCCAAGACTTTTGGATCTTTTTTTTCCACTTTGGTTTTGGAGACATCCATTTTCTTGCTATTGAGAGCTGGAAGTCTACTCTTCCGAAAACCAAACCAGCTGGCAAAAGAAGGGCTGGGCTTCTGCTTTGCTTCCACAGAGGGGGATTTTGTTTGCACTTGGCCCTTTTCCACATTTTCCTGAATGCACAACATGACCTTTTCTTCGATTGTGGGTGACAGGGGGGCTTCTGAGCTCAAAGCACCAGTCCTAGTTGTGGAGGCATCTGGATGCCTTCCAGAAGTTTCTAGCTTGGGTGTCCTGCTTGTTTCAAAATAGCTTGGATGCTGCATCCTCCCCGAGCTCTGCAGGGCTGGAGGGCAGTCTGTTGGGGTGGGAGGGCACCTGCAGAGGTCACTAGCTGGTTGTATCGGCACAGCCACACTGGGACACTCTCCCTGCTGCTCCTCCTTTCCAGGTGGGGTGAGGGGCCCTTCAGACTTTGGAGGGATCCTCAAAGGCAATTTGCCTGGACTCCCATGTTGACTGCTGGAGCTGCCTGAGCTCCCCAGGGAGCTGTGCCTGGAGGAGGGGGGCACCAAGGACCGCCCAGCACTGGGGAGACTCTCAGACATGGGGGCAGAAGGGGTCTTGCTGGGAGAGCCTTCCATGGAGGAGTTCTGCCGGGTCAGAGAATTGCCTCTCTCAGCAGTGTTGGTAATGATCTGAGTGCGGACTTTGCCCAGCCCTTCCACAGGTGGTGTGGAGGGCTTGTCTCCTGAGTGAGCGCTGAAGCTCTGACTGCGGGCTTTGGCGCCATTCATGCCGAGAGCGGGTTTGAGGTGTGGCTTGCTGGAGGAAAGGGATCTTTTCACAGATCTTTTTTCTGCCCCATCTCTTCCATCGGCGCCAAGGATCCCATTTTCCAGTGACTCTGGCAATGCTGCTTCCAGGGGAAGCCCTTCGGCTAAACTGCCCTGTGCCTGTAAACCCAGTGTAGTCACATTTCTGTCACCCTCTGAGGTCTCATCAAGGTTTGCTGGATTCCTGGAGTCCTCAGGCTTAGACTTACTCACAGCCACAGAACTTTTGGAAGCTTCATTTAAACTGTCTTTTTCATGTTTCCCTGGCACCGTGGAACTTTTCCTGAGCAACTGGGGAGACTTCATGAGAATCTTGAGTCCCACTGGGAGGCGAGTTTTTGGCCCTTTCTCATGAGTGCTCTGACAACCATGGGGGGCACTATGGCTTTTGGAGGATGACGATGACAATGAGACACTGCTAACCTGAGATGATGGCGACTCATTTGCCCCTAAGAAGGAGGGCTTGGGGGATGTGGACGCACTGTCATTCCATTGTCCCTTTCTTCCCGGAGACACACTTTTAGAGCATGATATTTCCAGTGGCTCATGCGTTAAAGGACAATTCTTAGGAGCCCGTAATTCTGTGTCTGTTTGTGTGCTCCCAAGAGTTTGGTGAGGAGAGGTTCTGGGGACACATCTCTTTGGAGAGACCTTTGGAGGCCCCGGGGCCATCACGGCGAATGAGTTGGAGGGAGTATGAGCAGGGCATCTGGACTGAACCACTGATTCTGAGGGCAGAGGGTGGGAGAAGACAGGCTTTTTGAAGGCCACAGAAGGTTTCTTTCTCTGTACTTCCACCTTGGCCTGAGGAGAAGAAGTAACGGGAGCAGAAGTTCCTTTCACCAAAGGGGATTTGAACAGTATCCTTGCTGTTTCACTGGGGACCCTGGGTTCGGGCTTGGAAGTTGAAGGTGGTGGCAAGTAGTCATGGCTGGGCCTGGTCAGCAGGGAGACTGACCTTCCAGGAGGGGTTGGGGGAGAAGGAGATCTCGCTCCTACCTCTAGCCCAGATTTGCAGCGTTCGTCCCTTGTGGGGAGCTCTCCACTATCACTAGGCTCCATGAGGGGTTTTGACTGTGATCCGGGAGTCTGGCTCATGGAGCACTGGACCCAGTCCTTCCTGCTGGACACTCTGGAGCTATGAGGAAGTTGGGTGGGGTGTTTTGGAATGTGTGGATCTGGTCGTAATTGAAAGAGAGGACCTGGGCTTTCAGTCTTAGTGAACCGTGAGAGTCTCCCAGGGGCTAACGCTGGTGATTTTTCAAGAGTCACCGGGCCAGAAGAAGGGACTAGTGTTGAGGCTTCAGGCTCCATTAATTTTGATTTCTGAGGTGAAGACTTGCCCCTGGCAGGTATTTTCGTCATCAGACTTTGCTTTTGATATATGCCCATGGCTGCTAAGGACCTGGAACTACCCTGGCATGCCACACGGTGTGTTGGCCTGGCCAGCCTTTGTTGCTGAGTATTTTGTATCACCGTCCTGGGGCTCAAAGATTCAGTGGGCACCATGGGAACATTATCGCCATTAGCTTTTGGAATGTGTTTCTCAGTTTCCTCTTCAGATCTTTTGAAGAAAGGATAGTCTCTTGCAGCTGTTCCTGGCTGTAAACAAGTAAGTCCCTGAGGTAAAAGTTCAGTGTGTTCTGCCGTGGGTCCGGTAGGAGATGAATTGATGGAAATTTCATTTCTGGTAACAGTGACAACTCCAGTCTGGTGAGAGCTGAATTCAATGGGCTCACCATCTTCTGCATCAAATATTACCGTAATACATTCTTCTGAAGAAGTCCTTTTTACAACCCTTTGCTGCTTAATGAAACTAAATGTCTTTGGTCTAGTCTCTACGTGGATGGGCACTTGTTTTCCCTCCTCACCAGGAGACTCAAGTTGAGATTTTCCAAATCTCATGAGGACATCCAGGTTCTCCAAGGACTTGTCAGTGTCTGCAGTCAAGGACAAATCTGAAGGACTTTTCTCATCACTGCTCTCTATGTGCAATTCACTGAGGGTTTCGTTGTCGTCAGTGTCTGAAAGCTGGGGGTTGAGAGCCATGTGGCCATGGCCTTGGCTGTATGGATTTCTCTCCCTTGGCACCTGAGGTGCCTGAACACTTGGGCACAGGTTCCTCTCCAAGGGACAGGTATTGGCACAACTTGTCAGCTTTTCAGGCCTTTCACTGGGATAAACTGAGGACGTGCCTTCTGAACAGTGTTTTTTATCTGGCTCCCAGCCAAACAGACTGTCAGAAACACTGTGAGTCAACTTGCTACCGTGTGGCCTGCAGCCTTGGCTTGGGGCTGCCTGGAGCAATACTAAGGAAGAAGAGCTGTCATTGGCTTCATCGTGGGAATCTGTATCAAAGACAAATGCATTGTGAGGCTTCTTGTGGGGGCTCCCTGTGTCAGTTGTTTTGCAGGGAGAACACTCCTTGACACTGCTACTCTTAATCCCTGGAGAGTATATTCCTTCATTTGAGTTCATACAATCTTTGTAACCCCATTTGCTTATCACTGATGGGGGCTCAAGTAATACTTTTCGCTTCTGTAGTTTTCTTAGCCCTTCCAAAATGTGGGATTCCTTGATACGAGTTGGAGGTAGTTCATCCGTAGGGCTAGCAAAGCCACTTGGGAGCGAAGAATCAATACTTAGCCTTTTATCCCAGTGTTGTGATGATTGCTAGGAAAGAAGAGTAGATATCAGACATGATCACAAATATATAAAAGGAACAGTCTTATCATATAAAAGGAATGGTCTTATCATGGGGCTTAATTTGTACTAGTAGCTGATAAGTATTCACATCTAAATGCATACATTAATTAGCTAATTAATTCACTAACTATGTAGCAAAAACTCATTCTGCCAGGTCCTACACTGAGCAGCACAGTGGTATAAAGAAATGGAGGGTAAGGACCTTGACATCAAGGATCAAAAATCCCAGCAGGGCAGAGAAGACTTGGCTACATCTAACTAACTGTACATCCCAAGAGTAAATGAGAAGTGCAAACACAGTACGTGCTCTGGAGATTCAGAGGAGGGAGACTCCAGATCTGTTTGGAAAAAATCATGAAAGGCCTATAGGCAAATTATTTCTTCAAACCAAACTACCCTCCCCTCAAAACCTAGCTAGCCATTGAAAGATGAATAGGTTTGCCTTAGATTAAAGTGAAGAAAATGATTTCCAAGTACAAGAAATAGGATAGGCAAGACCTAAGTTGAAAGGTATGCTCAAGGTTCACTGAGGGAATGACTAAAAGGAAATATATGATCTTTGATAAACCAAATGAAAACGTACACAGGGAAAAGAATACCTATTTAATAAATGGTGCTGAAAGAACCGGTTAGCCACATGTAGAAGACTGAAACTACACTCATGTGTCTCACCATGTATAGAAAATGACTCTCACTGTGTAAAAGATTTCAATTTAAGACATGAAACAATAAAAAATTCTAGAAGAAAGCATGAGAAGAACTCTTAACAATGTTGGCCTGGTAAAAGATTTTATTAAGAAGATGCCCTTGGCAATGATAGCACCACCAAAAATAAAGGAATGGGATGTGATCAAGCTAAAAAGCTTCTGCACAGCTAAGGGTACAATAACTAAAACATACAGATAACCTTCAGAATGGAAGAAGATATTTGCATGCTATAAATCTACAAAGGGCTGGTAGTCTGGTTCTCTATAGAATCTATAGAGAACTCAAACTCAACAAGAGCAAACAATCCCATTTATTAGTGGGCGAGTAACTTGAACAGAACTTTCTCTGAAGAAGACAGACAAATGGCCAAGAAACACATGGAAAAAATGATCATTGTCCCTAATCATCAGAGAAAAGAAAATCACCACCACTGTGAGGTATCACCTAACTTCACTGAGCACAGCATAAAGTCCCAAAGTTGCAGTGGAGAGCTGCAGAGAGAAGGGAACATTTTTACACTGCTGGAGGGATAGAAAACTAAAGCAGCCTTTATGGAAAGAAGGATGGACAGTCTTCAAAGAGCTAAAAGTGAACCTTTCATTTGATCCTACAGGATATATCTACCCACAAGAAAAAAAAATCATTTTACCATAAGCATTTGCACTAGAATGTTTATTGCCAATCAATTCATGATCACCAAGACCTGGAATCAACCCAAGCCCATCAAACCATGAATGGATTAATAAACTGTGGTGTTACCATTCAGCCATAAAAAAGATGGAGACTTGACATCCTTTGTGCTGTCCTGGATGGTGTTGAAGAACATTCTTCTCAGTAAAGTATTAACAGAATGGAAAAGTAAGTATCCAATATACTCTGTACTAATACAAAATCAACAGATAAACAACTACACACTCACCCCAAGAGAAAAATTAAATTCTACTGGGGGGAAGGAAGGTTGGGGGCACAGGACAGGAGGGACGGGGATTGGTGAGCTCTTACCTAATGGACACAATGTAAAGTAAACAGCACACTCTGCAGATGAAGGGCCCAACTATAACTTGAATTTTACCTAACAAATGCAAACATGTAACCTGATCATTTGTACCCTCATATTAATCTGAAATAAATTAAAAAAAAAGAAGAACATACGGCTTTACTGTAGAGTATCTATGAGAAGTGGAGAGGATAAAGCTGAAAAACTAGGTTAGTCCATATCTTTATGTACCTCCCATTCTAACATTTGATAGTTCTGTGACTTTATGACTTTATTTAGTAGGCAATGGGCATCTGTGAAAATTTCCTAGAGTTACCCACATGCACACAGGTGGGCATTTTCTGTTAGAACCTGATAGTAGTTATTTACTTACTAACAGAAGGGTCAATTTCCTGCCCGTCGTACCGCCCCAAATGCCAGCCTTAGCTTTGGAAAAGTGTACGGGAAATGCTTTTTACACATTCATATTTTTTTCACAGTACTGCTAACAAGAAATGAAAGGGCAAAAAAAGGAACATTTACTGAGCACCTGCTGCATCCTGGCCATTCACACAGTGCTTTCGCTCTATCTTCAGAAAAGGGACCCAACATTCCCTGACTGGTCTGTTGGAGACCACACAGCGAGGAAGAGCTGGAGCAAAGGTTTGAACTCTGGTTTCTCAGGCTCTTTCTATAACACTGTCGATTTTGACACAGCTTAAAAGTGGTTGGTTGTGAAGGGACGTGCACCAGGCAGTCTGGCTGTGGGCCTGCACGCCTCCACTTGATGCTCCACTAGCCAAGTCAAGTTTAGCCCCTTGTCTCTCCTCTACAGAGGTCAGTGCCATAACAGAGATCACAAGTTACCCTGACACAATTTCTTGAATGGAACTTGCAGAGTTTAGGGGGCTGACCTAGTGACTTTTTAAAAAGGCTATATATGATTAATGGCAAAAAACTTCAAGGGAAGGCTCTGGGGGTTTCAGAAGTGCACTGTATACCAATCTTGGCTATACCAGCAAGCCCCTGCCCTACAACTCTGAACACCAGCCATATGCTCATATATAAAAGCTGAAAAAATGTCAGAAACTTCCCCTGGAATATGGGGGTTTTAGTAAGTTGTGAACATTTATTTACATCTAAGTTTCACAAAATTACTCGTTTTCAACTACACATTTATTTGTTTTTAAGTCAAATAATGTATTTTCTTTAGAAAATACGCTAGCATCAGAAGTTGCTGGGAAGAGATGCTGTTTGGTGATGCTTCCCCTCTCTCTCCTCTTCTCCCACACTATTAAAAACTCCTTTGGAAACCAGAAGAAATCCCACTAGTGAACCTGGGCATTACAGCCTGACCACAGAGCAGCTGCTGTGGTTGGGGTCTCTAAGAATTTCCAAGATCCAGACAGTCATTGACAACAGAGAAGAGAGGCCAGGCAGAAGTACCCTGCAAGAGCTAGAGAAAGGCAGACTTGTTTAACCCTCAGAAGACAATCTCAGCCTCTGCCCCCACCTCTCTTCTGTCCCCACAGAGCTCGCTCCTGCTGTGGTTTGAGGAACCCCAGAGTTAGCAGCTGCAAGCCTTCAGGGCCCAGGCTCTTCACCTGCCCATGGGGACGAGCCACATTCCTTCATCAGATCTCTATGGGATGTTGTGGTATTTAGTAATGTGGGAACAATTTGGAACGATCTTGAACCCTGGGGGTGGGGAATTGAGAAAGCACACATCTCCTGTGAGAGAGATGGCCGGGGAGAGGACGGCATTTCTCACAGGTGGCTTCATTCTTCCCTGAGAAAAGTTAGAAGAGAACTCTAGGAAGGCAGTGTGGTTGGCTAAAAGATGCTGCTGACAAGGCAGGGGCCTGTTTTCAATGGCCACAGCCCTCTTCTATTTCTTGATAATAACAGTTTTACAATTTTGTAAAGGGTATTTTTGGTCTTAATCAGAACAAATCAAGCCCAACAAATGGGAACCAATTTGGTTCCCAGCTGATTCCATAAGGTCAGGGTAAGAGTGAAAGCTCTGGAACCCACTGCCTGTCTCTCCATGTACTGGCTCCGACACTTGGGGCCAGTTACATCTCAGGATTTCGGCTCCCTCATCTGTAGAGAATCTACTAAATAGGCTACTTTAGCACTGAATGAGCTGACGGTTGTGAAGTGCCTAGAAAGTTCTGCTGCGCGTGGCGATGCCTCATCACCTGGATGAGTCCCTCTGGGGAGGGAAGGCCTGTGCACTTCATGCAGGCTTGCTTTCTGTTTCTACACACAAAAAATATGTTAAAAGTACTTGTGAGCATGGAGATGTCATTAGTTACATGTTTATTATTATATAAGTTAATACAGTATTCACATTCAAATCATATGCAATGAGTATGTCATGGAAGTTGATATTAAATGAGTCCCTGGTACAAGGTTAAAAACTACAGAAGTGCCTTCACCAATATAAATTTAAAATGTCTTGACAGGACTGGGCCTAGCCTGCTGAGTCCCTGAGATCCAGGACTGGCCATTGGGAGGTGTGACAGGTGTACTAGTATTCCATCACCACGACAGAACCCTATTAGGATCCAGAGGATGATCACCTGAGTATCCACGAAGTTTCTTAAGAACCGTTTTACTCGTCTTTCAGGGAAGAGATTGCCTTAGAACATCGAGGAGTGCTCTAATTGGGAGAACTTTAGCCAAAAAAATGAAAAAGAAAGTAAAAAGACTCTGAGAGGGACAGAGAGAGAGAGAGGAAGTGGTGCAAGAATGAAAAAATCAGACCAGGGAGTCCTGGGAGCCGGTGGGATTCACCAAGACAAAAGGAGAAAACATCTCCGTCTTCCCAATCTTCCTAATCCGTTCTGAGCCCAGCCCCTAGCAGTTATTATTCAGAGCTCCTAACAACTCCTTAGAGGAAGCAATTTTGATAATGTAGCAGGCTTGGTACTTTGCATTGGACATCTGAGTCCAAGAGAATAAGCTCTAAATGCAAGCTTCAAATCTTTTTCTGAGTTCTTGCTCAGAGAATGACAGACCTGCTTGTCCACCAATATTTTCTGGAAGTTTTGAATTTTTTTCTGTTTTCTTCATTGCCAAAGCTAAACTAAGCTTCTACAAATGATAGAAAAAACGACCTCCAAATATTCTGATTCGGAGTTCCTATCATCACGTACTCTTTGCTTTTCTTCAACATTAGGGAATTGCTAAAACACGTATTTCAAATATTTGCCTTACACTGGTGTGCAAGGAGATTTGTTCAAAGCATGAGAAATCTTCAGCTCTGTGGGCCTACCTTGCAGATAGGAGTCACTCTAGTGGTAGTAATTTAAATTTAATTCACTGATGTCGTGGTCCCGTCATCTGTAGTGTTTTCTCTCTTTACTATGCTGTCCTTCAACGTAGGGTCACACCATGTTTCATGAGGCCATAGCCTCATGTTGATTGGAGGGGGGTCAATATAATACATAAGCAGGTATTCAACAAATGGGCAGTGCCTTTTTACCCCGCCCTCCCATCCTCTGTCTCCAGGACCAAATCCTACCAGAAGAGGATTCTTTTCTGGTTCACTCTGATGCCCAAGTGCCTTTGAAGTAGATCTTACCCTTTTCCTGAGGTTCTTCCCATCATGCCATGTGTAGGAGGAGCCACTGGAGTACTCGCTGCAGGTGCTTGAAAGAGACAGTTCACTGCTGCTGCAGCTGTTGCGAGGACAGAGATGACCAGGGACAACAATCCCCAAGCCTGGGCATTTCAAAGCTGGGGTTCCCGATTTTGCATTCAGTTGGTATTCCTGAAAGAGCAGGATAGCTCTAAGCAAGAGCTTTGCTTAGTGGAGAGTAAATATCACCTGAACCGCACAGTGAGCTAGGAAGGAATACAGATGCTCCTTGACTTAAGACAACATTACATCCCAACAAACCCGTCCCAAGTTGAAATGCATTTAACACATCTAACCTACAAAACAGCATAGCTTGGCCTAGCTGACCTTAAATGTGTTCAGAACACTTACACTGAGCAATACCATTTAACACAAAGTCTATTTTAGAATAAATTGTTGAATATCTCATGTAATTGATTGAATACTATATTAACAGGATACTATATTAACAGGTGAAAACAGAATGGTTGCTTCTCAAAGTATGGTTTCTACTGAAATCACATCACTTGCACCTTTGTAAAGGTGAAAACTCACTAATTCAAACCATTGTAAGTCAAGGATTCTCTGTGTAGTACAGTACAGTAATTACAGGCACAGACTTTGGAGTCACACTGACTATGGTCTCAAATCTTGGTCCTGCTTCTTAATAACTGCGACTACAGGGAAATTATTTCATCTTTTACAGCCATATTTCCCTTTTGAATGGGAATAATGATAATACTGCCTACCTTATAGGGTTATTGCAAAGACTACATGAGGTCCCAGCTGTGAAGTGCATACCACAGTGTCTGGCCTATAGTAGGCACTTAATTATAACAAGGTACCACCATTATTAGGCAAAAATACCTCAGTGGTGGTTTCTCATTTTATCTAGCCATGCTGTTGAGAAAATCAGATCAATATTAAAACACAACTCCTCCAGTGCCACAAAAGGAAGAAGACTTTGGCTACAAGTTCAACAGCATGAGCACTAGACTGCAAGTCTCATGGTCTGGAGCTCAGGTTACACATGGCCACTTAATGGGCAAGGAAAATATTTAACTTTCATGGACCTTAGTGTCTTCATATGTAGAGTGGGGCAGCTCTACCAGATTATGGCCATGGTCCCCTCTAGCTCTGCTAGCATCTTTCTAAATCAGCAACCAAATGCCCGCTGCATATCTGTGCCACCCAACAGCAAGCCACGCATGGCAGACACCAAACTCAGGTGTCATTGAGTCTCTACTGAAAAACATTAATATAACTTTTCATATCCAGTCTTCACATCAAATAGATTTGGGTCCCTTGCAAAAGGTCCAGGCTGTTCGAATTCTAGTGGGTCTGCATAAAGCAAGGTGACAAATCTGCAAACATCCAACCATATCATGACAGCCACATTATAAGCCCCTCACGTAACAGATGAAGCTCCAGAAGCCAGCCAGGCTAAATTAATTTAGCATTCTGACCACTGAGAACAGAATCTCCCTATTACGATCTAATTCCAGTCTCCTATTTATTCAAAGCTTTGTTTCAGAAACTGTTTGATGGGGACCCATCTGTCTTTTTGTCACTTGCAGAGTGGCAAAACTTCTTATTTATGCAATTTACTGACACTTTGTGGGTGCCTTCAGTACCTGAGTACTTATCACTATTTTCCAAATGCAATTCTAACTGACGGTGACTAAACACGGGCTTGGGGAAGGAAGGCAGGCTAATCTGAGAGTGCTTGTGGTAAATATTAAGCCCCTATATAAGTATACAGGGCATGTTTAATTTGTTCTCTAATCAATATCCATAATGCTTAATAATGTTAGATTTTCAGTATTAGGCATTTGCCTTGCTATCAATACTTCATTTTTGTTGCATAACAATCTTTTTAAGTGATCTAAAAATGCCAAGAAATTTTACTACTTCATTTTGCCCCCTGAAATTTGGCTCTAAGCATAATTCAAAGGAAAAAAGTATCTTAAAATCCAGCTTTTGGTAGTATCTGCTGATTTATAACCTTTTTAATGCCAGATATAACTTGGTTAAGGGGAATTCACAGTGGTATCTGAACAGATGCCTATAACTAATGATTCCATCGCACAAGAGCACCTGCCCTGTAAGCCTCACTCATTGCAGACATCCGGAAGGTGTTCTGAACAAACCTTCAGAAATACCACACAGGTTCTGCTTCCGCTTGTGTGCTTTCCATTTCCTCCATCCTGTTCCCTCGTGTTTTGTTGTTTAGTAAGCAGGGTGGGGTTATTATCTAGGCCTGCCTCTGCTCGGACAGATCAGAGAGAGCGTCTGCGTCCTGCCAGGCTATCCGCTAAACTTCTCCAGTGGCCTTTTCACACTCTGCTCAGCTTTTGGTTACGATTTACATTCTATCTTTTCCCAAGGTACTGAGCTATTGTGTGTGAGTCCCTCTGTCTTCCCTACCTATCTGTTCCCACTACATTTATCAAAATTATACCTACTTTTAACAACTCAACTCAATTCCCAGGCCCCTTTTAATGAAGAAACGCCCTTTCCCAGTCAGCTTGCATGTGTATGGTACAGAGGCTAGATTTAAGATGACAGGAAACTAGAACTCAGGAGATGGGCTTCAGCAGGAAGGAATGCTGCCTTTCCTTTGGCCCTGAACTTGACATGCCCAGATGTGACAGAGAATACTTGAAGGAGATGGAAAAGGCTTGCCAATGCCATGCACAGGCAGGCGGAAGGTGGTTAATCAGAGAGATCTTAGACAGACTTTTTATGCTTTAATGTGGATATGAACAACCAGGGGATCTCGTTAAAATGCAGATTCTCATTTAGTCACTCTGAGGGAGGATCTGAGATGCATGAAATAGTATTTTTTAACAAGTTCCCAGGTGCCTTGATGCTGTATTTTGTGCCCCCTGCTTTGCACAGTAAACCTCTAGGAGAAGCTATTAGAGACGGCTATCTCTTGTGGAGATTCTTGGCCACACCTGGTACCATTTCCCCGTCTGACCTGGGCTGTGTTGAGCTGGATAAGGGGAATAGCTGAACCCATCCACAGGCTAGTGACATGAGAAGGTGTGTGTGCATATGTAGGGGTGTACAGAGTAATTCCTTGCAAAGAAGAGGAAGGGCCCACTTCTGCCTACTGGGAAATTCTCCCACCCTCCCTCACATTGGACCATCATTGTCAGAATTTAATAAGGGGACCAGAATCCCTGACATATGACTTCAAAGTGAGCTCTTTTTTCCCTACAATTTCCTTCATCAGCATGTGATTACCATGTAGGATCATCTACTCCAGTCAATTACTATTCTGTGGTTGAGCACTTGAACTCTGGCTATTTATGAGGTTTAAATCCTGGCTCTTCCCCCCTGCTAGCTTTCTTTGAGCCTGGTAAATTACTTAACCCATCTGTGCCTCAGTTTCTTTCTTTGTAAATGAAGAGAATGAAAGCACCTAATATACAAGGTCATTGTGAAATTGGAACAGCCCCTGGTGTGTAGTAATGCTTAGGTATTTTTAGGTGTTGCCACCATCATTAAACATTTTTGTAAACATATATGAGGGTTGTCCAGAAAGCATTCAGCCATGTATGTCTCTGTTGCTCATAGTACATGGCTAGATGCTTTCTGGACAGCCCTCACATACGTGTCTTGGCTCTTCCGTGAAGCCATCAGTTCAGTGACCCCGCTTTACACTTCATGAGACCCTGTCATACTCTAATGCCTTACACATAAGTGGTAAAATAACCATGTTGGGCAATAGCCAAAAGTGAGTGTATTTTGTCTCTGGGGATTGCTGATGTGAGCTTCTGGAGAGACATTTCAGTTGGTACCTTTCTGAGCTATCATTTCTACCTATGCCTTGTTTTTTTTTTTGGCTGTGGCATGGAGCCACATGTTACAGGAGGACAGAAGAGAGCTAAAGCAACAGAGGTCTTATGATTGCAAAATTGTGATCAGGCACAGTGTTACATACATTTCACATATTACCTCATTTAATCTTCACCACAACTCTCTAAAACAAAAAAGAAATATTACCTTTATTTCCCAAATGGGAAAACTGAGGCACTGAGGTTTTAATAACTTGCCCAAGTCACCCAGCCAATACAACATTCTGATGCCAGGCCCAAGTCCTAGCCATTATGTCATGATGCCAAGTAAGACCTCTGACCGTGGCAGAACTCACAGAGGTGTGCAGAACACCATGACTCCACCAGGGACAGCTGCTGTTGATAACAGATAAGGGTTATTCTTAAAATTCTTCTTTGTCACAAAATGTATACTGCCTTCCATTGCAACATTATCTTAATTATACATCCTGTTTGCACTTTCAGAGTGTACTTTTCTCACTGTTTATTTTAGAATATCATCACGTATGGCTCATATGCTTTATCATCTTTACTATGGGAAGTGCATTATGAAATCTAGAATCTTACTTTTACAATAGACAGAGTGAAAGAAGTGTGCAGAGTTCTATTCTGCACACTTAAAAAGAAAAACCATATACTTATAAATCTTTTAACCTTAAGGCCATATTATAGATTAAATGTCATATGGTCTTTTTGAATGCGTAAAGTGACAGCATTCTCCTGAAATTTAATTCCAATCTAATTTGAGAATATTTACTTTTGATACCCTACATACTCTGATGAAATTATACAGTAAAATAAAAACAAAAAACAGCTAGTCACAAATATTCACATCATTTTTTTAAGCCTAACATTTTTTCATTATATATCTTGCTGGCTATTGTGTTTTTTCAAGTTACTCTTTTTATGTCAATGAGAGTTAAAAGCCATGCTGGTTAAAGTTTTGCCAAATAAGCACAAAGCTAACCCCAGCTAAAGAAAAAAATGCAGACCCCATGAATTTTTAAAAGTTCATACATAATATATCATAAAAGTAGGATGAATAATATGGGACGTGGGTTTTAATAAAAAGCTCTTTGACCATTTCTCAGAGACGCTGAGATATAATCAATACCCAAAAAGGTATCTTGGGGACAAAGCCAAGATTTATGATATTTTTGCAGAGAGTGACACTTTCTGCTTACTATATCAGCTAGGGGACATGATATTGAATTTCAGAGAACACAAGAAAGGAAGGCAATTTTATCTGCCTGACAATGCTTCAAGGATGCACTTTCTGGTTCACTTGTGACATCATATTTGATGGAAAGAAAACAACAACCTAAACAAGTGTTCTGAAGGCGACTGGGAACTCACGTGCAGCTCAACCTCAGTTCGTGACTGTGTCAAACTTCTGCTTCTTTCCACTTCTGAAAGCAAATCTCCAGATGAAAGATCTAAGATGCGTGATTGAAGTTTCTGGGTAAAAACAAGCAGAAACATTGAATGGCAATAATTTAATTGTTTCAAAATCCTGCCTTACACAGCTAAAGCTCTAAAGAGTTGACATTTTCAGATTAGATACTACACGTCCTAATTCAAAAAAGTTTTAGTTATCAGTATGCCATATCAGCGATATATATGTGTATATATATATATATGAATTATAGTTTATAAACGTAATCGGGCTCTTATAGTTTGTCAGTCTGTCTTACAAAATTAGTAGGGAAAAAGAAGCAGTGGGAAAAAATGTGAATCCTCCAAATACTTATTGGCTAGTATGGAAATTAACTTTTGATATTCACATAAAAAACCAATCACCAAGTTAACCTTATTATGTTGAGCAGTGGTTAAAATCTGGGCAGATAATTATAAAAATGACCTTATTTCTAAACAGCACTGATCTTGTGAAATCTTCCCTTGGATGTATTTTAACTCAAAGTCATTAATGTCATCTGTTAGGAACAATTAATATGAATAGAAAATAATTGCATCAGGGATCTGGGGACTTGGAGGATTTTGTGCATTAATATTCACGTGCTTTTTAATCATATACTGAATTCTTTATTTCAGTTTTGCTTGGGAGGCCTGCTAAACCAGAGACATTTCATTATATTAATCTTTGTACTAATTACTAAGGCTTTTCTGTGGACATTAAATTTGATCTGCTTAATTGCAAATACAATAAAACTCGTCTAATGTTTCTGCTAGGCTGATGACATTTTAAAAATGGTACTATAAGGCTGGTTTGTCTTGGTTACAACTTTTGTGACTCCAAACACTAAAAAAGATCTAATTAAGTAAATAATGTGGCTAAACATGCCTCTCTCACCTCTGAAAAGTTTTTCTACTCTTTGTCCTCCCTGGAGAAGCCCTGCTGCATACTCATGCAGATCCAAGAAATTTCTTAGAGTCTTTCCCACTAAGTAATATTAGGATCATCTTAGAGAACAGGGCTGGACCCACAGGTCACTTTGTCCCAGCCAATCTGCCATGTTGGCAGCAGGGACCATAAACTCCACCAAATGAAACACATTTGTTCTGTTCCCATTTGCCTCTCTTTAGGCCGAACTTCTGTGAGAGCCCTGTGTACTTGGTTAGTTGGTCACTCAACAGACCTTTATTCATCACCTACTGCGGGATGAGCACTGTGGTAGCCCTAGGGGCTCCACCCTTCTGTCGTGGGTGGACAGTGGACCTTCGAATTGCTGCTCGCCTCACACCAATACCCTTGTTTTCTCAATTTGTGTGTTTGTGGAGATGCTTCCATAAAAAAGAGAGGAAATCCTAAATCGGCTGCCTGTTGCTTTAAAAATTCAAATTTCTCCAAGGGAGCTAAGACTGTAGTAGATAACCAGAACCACTGTTTCTGAACCAATTTTATAATGCTTATCTCAAGTTCTCTCTGGAATCTGAGTTTCATGGGGGAGGCGGAGTCAGAGTTTTTCTCATCTTTTAAACCCCGGGACCTAACACAAGGTGTCATGCTCAGTAAGTACCCAATTAATGACTGTTGTGGTCTATAAACAAAAAGGCGTCTTCATATTTTCCCACCATTATGTAAGTTTAAAGGATTGAAAACGTATCAAAAGAAAGAGTATTGTGAGACCTAAGACTATGCTTATCAATATGCAGGCAGTACAAGAAGTTATGGGAAATGACATTCAACAGAAGACACGATGCTGAGGGGCAGGCCACGTGAGCTGGGGGCAGACTCTCTACAGATGGGCTGCCTGGCTTCTTACTCGCTTCACGATCGCTCTTCACTTCTTCTCAGATGTATGATGTCATCCTTTTGTTCACTGCCTGAATATTTGTATGTAAAAACCCACCCTTCTAAATGATGTTATGTTTCAGTAGTTTTTATCCAAGTGGGTCAGTTCCTTTCACTCAAACAGTAAGGTCTGTGTGGGAGAAGGAGAAACTGGGGAGAGGTCCTGAGGCAAGGCCAGAAGACCTGAGTTCCTGCTCTGTATGAATTACAAGCTTTATAGGACCTCAGGAATGAAACTGAATGTCTATCTCAGACCCTCCCCTGTTTCAGAAAGACAGAAGTGGCTGCTTAATCCACTACTGCAGGAAGTGGGGACAGCAAATAAGATAGTATGCTGAAATCCACAGCCTTATACCAATTTCCTGTCATAACTGAGAGCTGGATGTGGGTCATTTCTGTTTCTTTTTCTTTCTTTTTTTTTCAGTTTTTGGCTGGGGCTGGGTCTGAACCCACTACCTCCAGCTTATGGGGTACCTATTCCTTTGAGCCACAGGCGCCACCCTATGGGTCATTTCTTATAAGTCATTGGTGTGATCACACAATGACTAACACAATTTGTGTTAATTTGTGACTCACACAAATTAGTCATTGGTGTGATCTGCGTGAGTAAGACAGTACCAAGAACTGGCCAATCTTATCCAACAGGATGAAGGTGGCACAGCCCCTTCAGGATGGCAGTGATTGTTTCTGACGGTCTCCAGTTAACAATGGAAAAAAGAAACTGGAGACTCAGGTATGCCTGAATCTTTCAGAACTGGGCTGGTAGGCCAGAGTTTTCCATTACGTTTCATTCCTCAGATGCTCAGTGAAGGCTTGCTACGTTTTACAGAATAGGTTTTTACTGAGCACCACAATAATGTCTTAACTTTGAGGCAGTGACTTCTAAAGCCAGAAAGACATTTATTTTTTGTGCAGTGATACAAGGTGACATTAATAAACAGATCTGCATCTAAAAATGGGAAACCACGCCAGAGAAATCAAGTAAAAAAGTCATGAGCAGCTTCTGTATTCACTGATGTACTTCTGAAAGGTTGAAAGGAATGGAATTTTCATGTCAGGATTTCAGAAGTTATTAAGGCAGCTTTAGAAGTAAAGTATAAAAAGATCATTTAACCATGGCTCTCTTCTCTTCCTTCAGATTTGGTGAATTAATCAAATACCAGAATCATGCAATAATTATTCTCCCCTCTAACTATCAAAAGCAAAATATTTACGTAAAAAATAAGTTTTAACTATTCAGCACCACCCAGGAGAGGGAATGCAGGCAGCTGCCCTGGTCACTCCCACCACTATCCTGCTGAGCTCTGCCACCTCTACCATCCTGGCTGATTGCTAACTTGGATTTGGCCTTGTTTAGGGATTACCTTCTCTGAAATCTAGCATCCAATATACCAGGCTGCTTTTACCCTAGGGTGAGGAACTTACTGCTTTTTCAGCTTTAGTTTTGTCTTCAAGTCTGTCTCCACTTTGGAGAGCTATTCTCCCCTCGCAGCTTCCAGAAAGCCACCTAGGGCCTCTTTAGCTCCTTCCACCCAGTCCTGAGCTACTGAAGTAAACGTGCAGTGGGTTGGTGTGGATTCTCCTGAGAATCCTGTGACATTATTAACTGCCTGCAATCTCCTGAGTCTGCCTTTCTGGCTAGCTTCTGTTATAGGAGGGAAGCATTAGCGGCAGGTTTGGCATATATTTAAAAGCCATATTTGTACTGTGGATCTGAATCAGACATAACCAGGTGATGAATAATCTTTGTTTCTTCTCTTGGGTGACAGGGCATTTTTCAGATATGTGTAAAGATCTCTAAAAGGAAGTTCAAGGACATTTTCTAAAATTGCTTGGAGCCTGATAAAAATAATTTTTAATGGAAGCTTTAATCACCAAATGATCTTCCAAAAACAGCCCTTATTCATGTACTAGGCTTACATTGTGGCCATATTCAGAAATGCGATTTTCTCATCAGCCCTTCCAAATTCCATCAAAAGCGACTGTGGCACATCCCCGAGTTCACATTTCATGGGTTTCATTCTATTCCATTATAAATTTATTATAAAACTGAATATTATATAACTGCATATTCTCTAACGGAGTATTATATGGTCACATCTTAGATTAATAAAAATTTGAGCCCAGGACAAAATCTTTTTGGATAAAAGCTGATGTTTAATTAATTATGTCATTATTTCCATTTTGGGATACAAAGATAAAACATAATATCTGCATCTCGGCCATCCTGCTGACGTGACACAAAGAATGTGCCTTTCCGAAGTTCTCTTAGAGGCCTTTTAAAAAAGTACGTCTATCATAATTTGATCCCAGTATGGAGCCTGAAATTTTTACAACTAATATTTTAACCCATCTGTAGCAGTCTCTGCTGTAATTATTATTTTCCCTGACATCTTTTAAATTTGTCTTGCATATCAATCTTTAGGTGCATTCTGTTTTGCTCTGGATGGTGACTTAGCAAGTGATATGGTGTTACATTCTCTTTCCTACTTTTTCTGGGATATGAAGTTATACAATGCTTTTGAAACAATCATTCCATAATTATATTTAAAACCTTCTTCAAGGGTCCCTGCTACCACAACAGCCAGGTTATCCCCTGTTGTTCCTCAGTGTTGGTGGCCGCCTAATGAAGCAGCGTTTGGTTTGGTGACTTAGAAGTTTATTTGGGTTCTCTGCTGGGTAGACTGCTGACTAGAGTAACTTCAACTTACCATATCCATGAGGAGCCCAAACACACAAATGAGAAAAAAAGAAAAAACATAAGAATTCTTAGGTAGAACATACAAAAGAGATAATAAGAGTGCTATGGGAATGGGGCGGGGGTGGGGGGATCAGTGTGTTAGCAACACATTTAAATGTGGATAAGATAGTATTCTGTATGATTGAACTTAGCTCTTATGGCCATGCTCCCAAATCTCTTGATTTGAAATCTTTATGTAAAACAAAACAAACAATCTGAAATACTTCAGCTGCCACAGCAAGGTGGCAGAAGGTTGAGAGAAAGGATGCAGGGTGGGGGCTCCCAGAGCAGGGTAACAGACCTGTGGGCAGGGGAGAGCCCAGTGGTTCACATTTCTTGCCAAGCCTAAGACTCTTTGAAGCTTCCCCTTTGTCTTCTTGAATCTGATCTGAGGGAGGAAGTGATTCAGCACAGCCTGAGCCTATTCTGGGATCTAAGAGATACAGAAGTGCCCTGAAATTTCCATTTTCATCACTAATTACTTTAACAGGTACTTTAATAAGTGCTTTCCAATTGCCCCCACTGTTTTGTAAAATTACCTACACGGCATTTTACATTTTTAATCAAGCTTTATTTTTTAAAAAGTTCTGACTTCCTAAAGCTTTGGTTTTTTTACACGTAGGGGAAAATTTTTCCCTCTGATTTCACCATACTAAAGAGATTAGGGGGGAAAACGCCCAAAACTTGAGCTTCTATTTTTATCAGTCTTACTGGAAACAGCATTGATGGTCACTAGATTTCAGTGTGCCTTTAATCCACAAGAACTATCATCATCCCTCTTATATAGGAGAAGAAACTGAGGCACAGCACTAGAAAATCTTGCCTAGGGTCACACAGTGTTTTGAACTCTGACTGCAGAGTTGATGAACTTTTAATTAAATCTGGTTAATCATGGTTTGTTAGAGATAGTTTACTAAAATAACAATATAAATTAGAGAATAAAATGAATTCATAGAATTAAAAAACAAATACTTTTAAATACAATATGACATCTTCACTTGCTAGACTCAAAGATCATTCATTTATTAAGAAACATATTTCCTAATTATTATTTTATTACTATCATCATTGTTACCATGTATTAGAGTTGGTATAATTTGATTTTTTTCTTAGTTTTCTTCTTAGATCTCTATATTTTTTCTAAGTGAAACACAATTCCATATATAAATTTGGACCTAACTGGAATATAAAACTAGGAAGAAAAAGAGTGAACATTTATAGAGAGCTCACTACATGCTAAGTGCTTCTTATTTAACCCTTATATGCAATCACCTTACTGTAGAAACTGTTCCACCTCCATTTTTCAGATAAGAAAACTGAGGAATCATGCTTCTCCATTCTTGTGATGCTTTACTACGAATAACGTCTTCCACTTCCATCCAGGTGAATACGAGGATGTAAAGTCTCCATTTTTTTTAATGGCTGAATAGTATTCCATACATATACCACAGCTTGAGTACTCAGCTTTGATATGATGACAATTAATGACAATTAAGGTTATGGGGGGGAGGAAAAAAAGAGAGAGGGAAGGAGGGAGGGGGCGGGGCCTTGGTGTGTGCCACACCTTTGCAAGAGGGACTTTACCTAACAAATGCAATCAGTCTAACCTGGCTTATTGTACCCTCAATGAATCCCCAACAATAAAAAAAAAAGAAAAAAAGAAAACTGAGGAACATGAGGGGTTAAGTAACTGTAAGTTACGGACTGGACCCTGGACGTGGACTTCAGGCTGCTCCTGTGTCTATGTCATCTTATCCAGACATAGATGTTGGGGTACTGTGATGAACAAACATAGTCCCTGCCACCAGAGCACTCGTTGAGAGACAAGCTGACCGGACACCTTCAAGGTATTATGCCATCTGAGCCCTCAGGGGTCTGTTGGATGGCTACTGGATGGCTTTCCAAGAGACGCCACAGCTAAGTTTTAGCACAGCTGAGAGACATCATGAACAAGAAACGATTACTCAAGTCAGGTGGCTGTCTCAGTCTGTTCAGCTGCTAAAACACAGTGCCATAAAATGGGTGGCTTATAAACAATGGAGATTTATTTCTCACAGTTTTGGAAGCCAGGAATTCCAGGATCAAGGTGCCAGCAGACTGTCCAGAAGGGCAGCTTCCGGGTTTGGAGACGGCACCTTCTTGCTGTGCTCTCACATGGTGGGGGAACGAGGCAGCCTTCCGAGGCCTTTTGAATAAGAGCTCTATCCCATTCATAAGGGCTCCACTCTCACAATCCAATCACCTCTCAAAGTCCCCACCTCCCAATACCATCACCTGGGGGGAGTTAGGATTTCAATAAATAAATTCTGTGGAGACATAAACATTCAGGCCATAGGAGGAACCAAAAAACAAACAACAGTCCTCCTGGGTAGAGCATTTGCAATGGTCCCAAGGTGAGAGAGAAGGTGACATTTTTCTGAAAAATGTTCAGCAAGACCACAAAAGTGAATTCAAGGACAGGAATGGCAAGACATATGTCGCAGCAATCAGGAACTTGGGTCAAGTCACAGAGAGCAAGTGAGTAGCAGAGGTGAGATCTCCATCTATCACACTCTCCGAAACACAGGCTTCCCTCTACTCCTGTGTCCACCCACATTTTTTTCTAATGCTGAACTTGGCTGTGGGCCTCCAATACCCTCATCTATGTTCAAAAAGAAGAATTCTAGAAGAAGCGACTTTAGACGTTTCCTGAGAGGAGATGCAGACACGTGGACACTGACACAGCTTTTGCAGCTTCTTGGCATGCTCTTCACAAAGGGGTGGCGGGGACAGGGTCAATCTAGGGTCCCCAGTTACACCGCATGCTAGAACTCTGCAAAGAGCTGCCAGCACTGCAGAGATTTATAATTACTAATCCTAAAGACATGGAGTGAGTCCTCCTGTGATGCCAAAGGTGGTTTCACATGTTTTCCATGTGATTGGTCAGAGGGAAACCATGCCTGGGTCTTGTCTGTTCTTGGAACTGTAATGGGGAGATATTAAAATCAAACAGTGCTTAACACTGAATGTGACCTCCAAAGATGGGGATAATGCCTTGTCCGTGTTTTAGAGAACCAAAAAATACCATGTGGAATTATTTATAAGATGGGTGCCTCCTTACATTATTAAAGGAAAGATTAGAACAAATGAAATTCGGAGTCTAAGGGATTCCACAACCACTGGACTTTCACAGGCTGCAGTATTGACTCTCACAGTACTTTATGGCATGGGGGTTGGGAGGAGAAAGAGATCAGAGTGTTGATGAAAATGACTCTTGTGATGTGCACTCATCTGCATTTTACAGCTCAATGTCCTAGTTTTAATAGGACAACATGTTGCAGTCCCGTTCATTTTACAACATTTATGAAGATGTATCATGCAAATGCAATTTCTGGCTACATGTTCAATGAAAGCCCATTGTCTCACTTCCCTTGACAGTTAATACAAAGTTGTGCATTATCAGGGTTTCAAACTTACTACTTCAGTTTGCCTTACAGGCTTTGTTGCTACAGATCCATATCACAGCTTCCCTGTAGCTTTATCCCCAAAGTAGTTTTTTAAATCCACTGTTACTTTACCCCATGGTAAGAAATGCCTCACGGTATTATAAACAAGCAGCTGAAAATTGTTATTTATGTGGCTTTCTAATAGCAATTTGAAATATAGGGCATAAAATCACTAGCTTACAATATTGTTCAATATGAACAGTGGGAAGGGTAATATGTAAAACAGACATTAAAGGATTAGCAGCAAAATACATTTCACGAAGCTAAATCATTTCTTGGCAAATGGCAGTTTCCAGCTATTACATAGACTTCATCAAGTCAAGTGGATTTATTTTTATTTTTCTATTAGTTTTCTAAATATATTCTATATTTAAATTTCAATTTTGTGTTTTTTTTTTTTTTTTTTTTTTTCCGTGGTTTTTGGCCAGGGCTAAGTTTGAACCCTACACCTCCGGCATATGGGGCTGGCGCCCTACTCCTTTGAGCCACAGGTGCCACCCAATTTTGTGGGGGTTTGTTCCAGGTATATTTGGGGACACTGTTGAAAACAGGATTTGAGATAGAAATGATAGAATTTCAACTCAAACTTCTCATCACTTTCCTTAGCAAATCCTCTGAGTTGACTAAATTTGGCTATAACATCTGAAAGAAAAGTACATTGCTATGGTATTACAAACATTTGTATGATGGATTAGGGAGTTACAACTGCATCAGAAAATTCAGTAAAATGGTGAATTCCCCACAAGACATAAAACAATGTTTCCGCTGTTTTAGCTTCCGACCCTGCAGGTACTCACACTTGCTCCAATCAAACCCATCTGGACATTGGTAAACAACGTGAATTTGTGAACGAAGCTCCAAGAAAGATGCTGAAGAAGAAAAATTCCTAATCTCCGAGGGTGGAAATTGTGAAGTAGTAAGTGATATTTGATGCATAAATATAAATACCATAATCTCTCTCTTTTCTTCTGAGACAGTCATCAGTTACAATAGTCCTAAAATTATTCCATCTTTTCAAATCCCAGAAGATTTATTAATTTTTGTAAACTGCTTTGACAGAAACTTTCCTCAAAGATGCAAAGTAATCTTTCTCTGCGCTTTCCTTTCATTTTATATCACGGCATTTTCACCCTCTGAGAATACATATCAAAAGTGAGCTCTTTTTTTTCAGAGGAATTGGTTATGAATCTATAAATAACTACTACAAAGAACTGAGTATTATAGTGAAAAGAAACTGATCTTAGACTCAGTTGAGCAACTATGCAGAAATTCAAATTCCTAATGAGTAATTATTATTTTAAAATTAAGGGTTTGCTTTGAAAACTTGTTAGTTATCAACTGATTTTAAAGACAATACTTTTTTTTCTTAGACTGTGGGTTAAAGACTACAAATATTTTTCCTCAAATGCCTTATGATAATAATTCCTGTGGCTTCAAAACATTTATGACACACAAATCTCTATTGTTCGGCTACTTGGTGTGGGATGGTAAATTTCTTTCATAAACCCTTTCCTATAGACTTAAAACCAATGAAATAAGATGTCCTTTAACTTGAGTGCATAAAAATCTAGTCATTGTGTAAAATGTGAATCACTTATTGAGAAAGCCAATGGTTGACTCATAGGAGATGTTAGGAGATGTCATCAAGATCTACACTGGAGCAAAGTCCAGGTCCACAGCTGTGGTCATGCTCATTACATTACCAAAATACCTCAATCAACTGGAACCCAGGGGACCCAACCCTCCATTGTATCTGACATATTTAAGACAGAAAGAAAATGACTTCATAATTACTTTTTAAACACTCAGTATAAATCCTAGGCCAGTCTCACATAGTAATTTCCCTCCCCATTTGGGATAGCAAATAACCAGGGAGGCAGGTGAGCAAATGGCCATGGGCATCATAATCTTGGGCTTAAATCCTGGCTTTGGGTGATTAGGACAAGCTACTTTTGAGTGTTCATTTCTTTTAGGGATAATAACAATAATGGCTCACAGGAGCTTACTGATGATTTGAAATTCAAGTGAAGGAACTCTTGAATTCATAAGATTGTGGTAAGGATTCAATTAGTTACGGTGCTTGGGGCATATTAATGCTTGAAAACTGTGAGGTATTGTCAGGAAAGTGACATAATTTGTGGGGCCCAGTATAGGAACTCTTGGTACAAAAGAAATCAAGAATTTCAAGATGGTGATAGCAGAATATTAAAACAAGAATGACGTCCTCCTAACCCCCTGTGAGACTGCTCGGGTCAGCTGCCTTGATTATTATGGTTCTCATTAGACTCTGAAAGATATCTCATAATCACAAAAGGATCTGGTTATGTTCCCTTGGTTGAGTTTACTGGGGTAAGAGTAGATCTCTGAATTTTAACAATAGTTTAATAACAAAATAGCATGTTTTTTCCTCCCATTTATCCTTAATTAGTGATAGAGCCAAATGAATGCCTGGTACTGCACACCAGAAATGAGTCCTGAAAGAGCCTATTAATACAATAATCACCTGTATCCAAGAATCACCCTTTTGGTAGTAAACTCCAGAAAATGGGAAGTCAACAGAGGGTTCCCAGCTAAGGCGGAACACACAGAAGCAAGAGAAAGGGGGGTAAATTCTTCTGGTAAGGTTGACTTTGCCAATGCTGAATCAAGGTTGCTTTACAATGAGAATGTCAGGAGCAGATTGCTCTAAGCCAGAGGTTCTTAACCTGTGCGTTGCGACCCCTTTTTAACAATGAAAATATACTGCGGCATTAGGAAGGTTGAGAACCACTGCTCTAACCCTCTGCCTGTTTCAATGGATTTACTTTCCTGTCTCCCTGCTCTGACCCAGAGAGGAATTAGGGAGGCTGGACATAAGTCTCCCTCACCAGATGGCCTCCAGTTAAAGTGAGCAGAGCTAGTGTCTTGTATTCACATCTTTACCTCTATGCACACCCACCTGACATTTCTGCCCTGCTCTTTGGCAGCTCCTCATGCCTTAATATGCCCCAGTTTTTCTGATCCTGAAGCTAACTTGATGACACTTATCTTGTTTGCTACCTATGGAGTTAAGGAGTAGTGCTTAGTAAAAACCCTGGGCAGACACTCAATGAAGGTGTTATAAAATGGTAAAGGAGGACTAGAAAATTCTACACTATATAACTTTTCCAGACCAATCTTGGAAATTAACAGTTTCCTTTGCCATTCCATTGCCTAGACATGGCCCCTCAAAGATACAAGTAAGAGCGTTAATTTTCTCCTGTCTCCCTCCTTGAGCTGCAATGTTTAACTATAATTACTAAGTGTACTAACAAATGTTACTATACTGTCACCATGTATTACTGGTAATATATGACTTGCAATATGAAAATCTTTAACAAATTCTTATTAATTTTACCCAGGACCAAGAGAGCCTGGGTCACGTGGCACCTAAGTACCATGAAGTCTGCTGCTGATCAATGGAGAGATTGTGAGAGTTAAATTCCGTTTCACTGCTGGTGGGAATGCAAATTAATACATTCCTTTTGGAAAGATGTTTGGAGAACACTTAGAGATCTAAAAATAGATCTGCCATTCAATCCTATAATTCCTCTTCTAGGCACATACCCAGACGACCAAAAATCACATCATAACAAAGATATTTGTACTAGAATGTTTATTGCAGCCCAATTCATAATCACTAAGTCATGGAAAAAGCCCAAGTGCCCATAGATCCACGAATGGATTAATAAACTGTGATATATGTACACCATGGAATATTATGCATCCTTAAAGAAAGATGGAGACTTTACCTCTTTCATGTTTACATGGATGGAGCTGGAACATATTCTTCTTAGTAAAGTATCTCAAGAATGGAAGAAAAAGTATCCAATGTACTCAGCCCTACTATGAAACTAGTTTATGGCTTTCACATGAAAGCTATAACCCAGTTACAACCTAAGAATAGGGGGAAGGAGGAAAGGAAGAGGAGGAGGGGGGAGGTGGGTGGAGGGAGGGTGATTGGTGGGATTACACCTGTGGTGCATCTTACAAGGGTACATGTGAAACTTAGTAAACGTGGAATGTAAATGTCTTAACACAATAACTAAGAAAATGCCAGGAAGGCTATGTTAACCAGTGTGATGAAAATGTGTCAAACGGTCTATAAAACCAGTGTATGGTGCCCCATGATCGCATTAATGTACACAGCTATGATTTAATAAAATAAATAAATAAATAAATAAATAAAGTAAATTCCATTTCACATTTACTTCTTGAATCTGTCATTAGACTTCAGGATCATCCAAAGGAATTAGGCAGTTCTCAGTATGATCTCATTATTGACATTTACATTGATGCTGGCTCTTACAGAATTAGAATCTGAAGATCAATTCTCTTATTACATTCTTTCTCACTGCTGCCATAATCATTTTATCACACAGGCTGCTGCTATCAAATGCTGCTTTATCACCATGTAATGGGACAAGCTAAATCAGTTCCTATGGTTTGCTACAAGAAATAATAAAAAAAAAAATTCCTGGTTTTAAATCTCACTTCTCTCAATTATTAAGAAATTCTCTGATATTTACATTTATAAAGAGGTTAATTTGAACTTATTCTTCCTTAAAACTATGCTCCATGGGAGACCAATGTTGAATTCTAAAAGAATGTTCACAGTGCACCTTGAAGCCGTTTTCCTTTCCTCGTACAGGGCTTCAGATATCAGATTATAGAACAGGTACCATCCTTGTGATAACCCTGGTCTGCTCAGTAGAGCAGATAATAAAGTCAGTGTCCCTGGTAGGGTTCAACATCTGGCCAGCTAGCTCTGCATAAGAGGGAAAAAAACCCTCCAAGGCTGTTTTGCTCTATACAAGTGGTTATAAGGGGGACGAGAAAAAACAATGTGGCTGTCTTCACAGGACCCATCCCTACCCCTCAGAAGACAACTCAGGGTATGCATTTCACTAATGGTCAGGAATAGCACCAAATATGAAGCATATTCCTCCAAATATTTTCTAAACGTTAATACTAAACTCTGCATGGGAGAAAAAGTACAAGTAATTGTTTCATATCTATATAGACTTGCAATTTCTAGGAAATGAATAATACAGACTCTCAGGGGGTCTTAACATGGACATAATTGAGGGCACTTGTAAACTTGGAGAGGAAAAACTGCATCTTTAGTTTCACTAAACATGAACTAAGATTTAGCATTTCCTTCAGTTATGAATGTAGGCATCAAACTACAGTGGTATAAAATTTGTGGCTTGTTCTGCAAGAGAAATCACAGACATCTTGTCACATTACAGTTGTTGAAAATGTTTCTAAATATTGTGTATGTACATCATTATTTAAAAACTAAGTTAGGTTGGTTGCTGTGGCTCACACCTGTAATCCTAGCATTCCGGGAGGCTGAGGTTGGAGGCTTGAGGCCAGGAGTTCGAGACCAGCCTAAGAGGAGCAAGACTCCCATCTCCACAAAAAATAGAAAAATTAGCTGGGCATGGTGGCATGCTCCTGTAGTCCCAGCTACTTAGGAGACTGAAGCAATTGCTTGGTCTAGGAATTGAGGCTGCAGTAGCTATCTACGATGATGCCATTGGAACAGAGCTGGGGTGAGAGAGCAAGACTCTGTCTCAAAAAATCAAAAACAAAAACAAAAAAACAACTGAGTTATTTGTTATGATGTATGTGTTATCAATATTTTGCTAACTATACTTCAATATAATTAGTTTCCTTTTTAATTCTATGTCTTTTATCTTATGCATTTAAAAGCATTATCCTGAAAAGGGACCATCAGCTTCCCTGATCTGAAAATATGGTCTATGGCTAATAAATGGTTATGAACCCAAATTACCTTGCTACTCCCCAAACCTCTATCTCACGGTGGCTCTAACTCTTCATTCAGCCATGTTGAGTCCTGTCGTTTACCTCCAGAACCTGAAGGCACTGGCCTTACTATGACGAGGAATATATGTTAACTTGAATCTCCACTAAAATACACTAGCTTTCTTTTCATTGCCAAGCTGAGCGCTACAGCTATGATAGTTATGTATTGTTGCAATCTGGACCTTAATGGCATTTCAGCCCTGCAGTGGGTTCATGAAGAAACTATTCCCAAACTTCAAAAGGCCATTAAAACATGTGCAGATGTCTGGAAAATTAATACTATTATCTAACTCTCACCCTTTGCCTGTAGGAGGCAAAGAAGAGACAGGGCTCAAGAAAGATATTAGAGATCAATACATGGTCGTAAAGCAAAGAGCTGTCCTCCAGGGAGCATGGTGGGACAGGCGAAAAATCTGACAGTGATTTTGAAGAGACTTTCTCATTAGATTTTTTTGTTGGTGGTGTTGAAATCATCCACTTAATCTGTTAAAAATGTAAAGATAGAATGGGGATGGGATAAAAAGTGTATGAAAAAAGAAAGAGATAAAGATAATTTTCAGCCACCCTACTTCAATTTAGATTCTCAAGGTCCTGAATTCTTAAGTGGAGGCACTCATTCATTCACATGACAAAACTTGAACCTGTCAAGGTTAATGTGGAGCAAGTTCTAGTTTCTGTTCTAAAGTGTTTTGCATCTTAGAAGATTTCAGCTACATTCTGTAAAATTCTCAGTGTAGGTCAATATTCTCATGGGTAGTTCTAAAGCTTTTATAAAGTTTTCAGAACTACATTATATTCTCTTCCCTTCCTTTATTTTATTTCCAACAGATTTTATCCTGTAAGTGTCCCAGGTACCCCCAAAAGACTCAAAAACAAGACTTCAAATTTCTTTTATGAGAGAATGAAAGCTTTATGTTTTTATTAAAGGCTTTCTTAGAGAAAGTTCTTCAGTTTTGAAAAAGGACAGAGAAACATTATAAAAAACATTCTAAGCAGGTATTTGTTTTCCAGATGAATGTAGCTGACCAATGGAAATGGACCAGAAACTTTTAACAGAAAGTTATAGACTCGTGTTTCTAGATATTCCTTTGTGAAAAAGAAAAACCCTGAAAACATTTACGGATTGTGGGTAACACAATCTTTCTGAATTCAAGAATAAGCAATACTACATCACTTAAGATTGTACCTACATTTCAGGAGCAGAAAAAAATGACTTTCAGTGGATTAAACATATAGGAATTTGTTTTTCTCACCAAGTAAGAAATCCAGAGGTGGTGGTCAAAGGGACTTTGGGGGATGTCATCGCATCATAACACAGCCTATCCTGCCTGTTAAAGTGAGCCAACATGAAACGTCAGCCAAATGGACAACTGGCAGTTCATTATAAATAAGGATTATCACAGTATTCTATTCAGCTGCACCTCCCCCCAAGGCCTGAGTTAAGGTGACTTAACCTTATAGGGGTTTGTATTTCTCACATGGCAGGATGCCCAAAGGCAGGCAGCCTGGGGCCAGTGTAGCGGTTCACTGACGAGGTCAAGGAAACACTGTTCCCGTCCCTGCGCTCTGCGTCATCTGGGTGGGTCTCATGCCAACATGGCGGCTGTGCATGTCGGTACTGCTTCCGCCTTCCAGGTAGGAAGAAGGTGGAAGAGAAACGAAGAATAACTATAGCTGTCTCTGTCCCTCCTTTATCCGGATGAGTTTCTATTTAGGTCTCATAAGCCAGAGCCTGTCTTATGAGAAAGGGCTTTCTAGTCTCTGAAGTAGAGGACAGAAGGGGGAAGGGTGCTGTTTGACTATGGTGGTGTGAGCGCCGTCTGTCACATATGTCAAGCTCTCTCTTCTACGGGGACTATGTCCACTTGTGCTTCCTGACCCTTTGGTGCTTGGGTGAGGCCCTGTGACTAGTTCTGGGCAATGAATTGTGAGTGGAATGCATCAAACCAGAGAATTGTGAATACTGATGTGAGAACTCCCCACCAGAGCTCTCTCCTCCCTGACCTAGTGACTGTCCATATCTGAGATGGTGACTGGTCTATTACCAACATCTTCTGAGTATCTAAAATGTACACAACTCTCCTACTGACTCGCAAAGGACATGCAGATGAGCAAGGAATGTACCTTTGCCTATGAAGCCTAGGAGATTTTGTGGTTGTTACCACCCTATCCTGACCGATTCAGTGAGTCAACTTGAATCATCAGCTGTAAGGAACCCGTTTGAGAGACTAAAGGAGTATTAAGTAGGCCTGTGTAGCAGAGAACTCTGAAACAACACTGATCTCTGTGGGACGATGTCCGGAAGCTAACTTTATCTACTTCAAGTGCAGTTAAGTGGACTTTAATTCATAATGTTACAATTGTCCTTGTACTGCCTACAGGGCACAGACAAATTATTCCTCTCTCCTGTGTCTCTACACAGGTGAGTGGCTAATGAAACTGTGTTCAAGGTAAGCCACCAAATTTAATATGAACTTCCAGGATGACCATCCATGAAAATTAAATGGAGGATAATAAGGGATGGCAAAGTTTATGACAAGCCTTGTTAATGACACAGTTCCCATCTCTGCCCTTAATTGAAAAGACAAAAAAATCAGGAGGGGGCAGGGAGGTGACTATGAGTTAAAACATTAATGGCCTCTCAGTTACATTAAGTGTCTGATTTTATCTCTAAATACACTATTTCGCATCCTCAGCAAAGTCAATAGGAATGCATTCAGTAGTGACAGGGCTTTTCCCTAAGGAGCCCAGAGCTACCAGTATCAAACCACTGCAACTGAGAGCAAGTCACGCGGGAGGGAAAAGAGAACATTAGTAGAATTCAATAAAAAGGAGGCAATTGCTTAACTAGATGTTTCATGTTTCACTGTTGCTTGAATTTCATTGTAACTACTATCCCTGGTCTTATCACAGGATGGGAGAAGCTAGCTCTATGGATTTATGCCAGCAAAATGGTTGGCTCCAAAACAGATGGCAACCAAGAATCTTATATGACACACTCGTGTGCTAAAAATCACTTAACATAATTTTAGTCAAGTTCATCTGGCTTGACATGTGTGGAGAGGAGGACACGCAGCTAGGAGGTCACTAAATGGTGACAAGTATAACTACTGGTGCATGCCTTCCAGGGGTCGTGCTCCAGGGCTCACCTGCAAAGGGCCAACGTTAGTTTGGCACCAGCAAGGGAAGAACAGAAGGATGTTCACATACTGCTACACTCCCATGCAGTTTTCAATTGTCCATTTAAAAGGGAGGGGAGGGGGGGAAGGGGGGGAAGGAGGGGGATTAATGGGATTACACCTGTGGTGCATCTTACAAGGGTATATGTGAATCCTAGTAAATGTGGAATGTAAAGGTCTTGGCAAAATAACTAAGAAAATGCTACAAAAGCTATGTTAACTAATGTGATGAAAATGTGTCAAACGATCTATGAACCAAGTGTATGGTGCCCCACGATCATACTAATGTACACAGCTATGGTTAATAAAAATAAAAAAAAATAAAAGGAGGCAAAAGATAACTAAAGATAACTTCCTTTTGTAAAAGCTGAGTACGGACTGCTTTACTGTTCTTGAACATGTACATACCTCATTTTATGAGGCTGTCAACTTTGTTTGAGGTGCCCATTTTTAACGTAAAAATAAACATGGCATATTTAGGGACGTTAATAATAATGGTAATAGTTATGGTTCCTTTTACAGATTTCAATGGATTCTCACTCCATCCTAAAAAGCATAAACCCTTTAAGTCTCTGAATCATTTAATTTTATGCATTCTTTTGGCTTTCCATTTGGGAGTTATGGGGTGTGAAATATGCACCACGATGAGAAAACAATTAACCAGCACACCTGTTGTTGATGTACATTATATTCAGGAAGAGCCTGCTGGAGCTATTATTTTATTCCACAGCATGGTGTCAACCAAGGGGCTATCAGAGGTGACCTGATGACATCGAATTATATTTTTATGTGTATTATATGCCTTACATTTTGCACTCATGTTGGAATGATGACTTGGTTTCCAAATCAAAACAACCCGCAGTCACAGTCAGTAAGATTTTCAGCTTTAACAGAGAAATTAGAGTTTGGATTTGCTACAGTAAGAGTTAAGTAGTGATAGAATTAGGAGAAGTGCACAGGCAAACACCATTTAATGAGGATCTACTGTGTCTAGGTAAGTTTACATCTCAATTTACAGATTAAGATGGGGAGAAAATAGAACACCCTGGGATTTTCAGAATTCAGGAAAAGAAATACTCTTTTTTCTACCTTTCCATTAACAAACTCTTAGTGAGGAGACCTTCCACTTGGTTCCAAAAAGCCTTTGTAAATGTCTACAGTGAAGTGGGTGCTGGGCACGGCATGAACAATAAGGCAAGAGCAGAGGTTGGGGAAGGGAAAGCACCTGTACGTTAGGGCAAACTGACACTGTGGGTACTCACCGAGGTGCTGACACACAGAACAGGAAGAGACACATGGTGAAGACCACGTTGCAAGGTGGGAAATGCCCCGGGTACCAGTCATTCAGATGGGAATAGATGTGGAGAAACAAATGGATACAATGACTGGGAGTTCACCACCTGACAGGCCTGACCAAGTCTTTATGTATTATTTCAATCCTCCCAACTTTCCAATGGGGTGGATATGATTATCCTCATTTCACTGATGAGGAAATGGAGGCAGACTAAAATATTTTGTTTAGGGTTAAAAACCTAGACAGTCCGGCTCTAAAGCAGGGTGCTCTTCAGCTCTGCACTACTCAACAAGTAGTTACAATTGTACTAAAAAGGCCATAGGTTTCTATATGCTCTGTGTTTTCTCACAGCCTTGATTTCCTTTTTACTGAATCTTGTCTTGGAATAAGAGCCTTTAAGACAGACAGGTCTAAATGTATTTCAGCTTTGATGGAGCTGCCACTTGAGTTTTTCAAAGGTGGTACAAGGCCAAAGATTGACCCCGTATCTGCTGGTGGTCCTCAGGGAAAGTGTTATAATAGGTAACTCATTGGCTTTGAAATCAGACTCAAGTTCAAACCCACACTTACTCATTTGTAAAATAGAGATGAAGTTTCTTAATTGTAGCCACTGCATCTATCGATATGTTGGTCTTGGGCTTTTCAGCTTTCAGAACTGTGAGAAAATAAATTTCTATTGTTTATGTCTGTGTATTTTGGTATAGCAGCAGAAATGGACTAAGGCAGGCACTTAAAGTGGTATGTGGATCACAGGGAGTGTGCAAGAAATGGTCATTGTCATCACGAGTCCCCACACAGGGCACATGCAACTCTCTCTCAGACAAGCCCTCTACGGCCTTCCAGAGGTAACTGCAGGCAATGACACAGAGAGGCAGGTGTTTTCCGTTGGCATTTTCCTATCCAACCTGCCTTGGGAGCCCTGCCTCTGGCCATTACTCTATGACAGGACCATTCTTTCACTTTGGTTTTTAGCAATATGATGGTGTCATTTTAACTTTCAGCTAGGGGACTCGGTAATTTACACAGAAAGTGGAGATGGGATACTGAGGTAACTAGCAACCATAGGAAAGTGCCCTGGAATTTGTTTTTACAATAACTAAAAGAATAACGTCGTCAGCTCACCAAAAGAAGAAAATGTCAATCGAATTTTACTTATTGAATATTAGCAAGAACAGCTACAATGCAATTAGTTTAAATTTATTTAAACATCAATGCAAACAGCATGGTCTTTGCAGTAAAATAGAGTTTGAATCCTGGGCTTGCTAATTGCATGCCTTGGGGAAAGTTTGAAGCTCATTTCAGCATCTATAAGATGGGACAACAATGCCTACATCACAGAATGCAGGAAAAATCAATGAGATAATTTATAAAAAGCATCATACCTGCTCTCTGGGAGAGCCTCAATAAGTGGTAGCAGTTGTTATCCAGAACAAGGATTTGCAAACCACAACCAAAAGGCCAAATTCCTGTTTTTGTAAATACCATTTTATGGGAAAACAGCCACTGTCATTCATTCATGTTGTTATCTTCAGCTGCTTTCCTACAACAGGATAGGGGCAGCCGGACAGAGGCCTTATGGCCTGGAAAAACTTAAATATGTACCATCTGGAAAAAACTTCCCCACTCCGTGATCTGGAGTAGGGGATCTTAAACTGTAGCTTACATCACAATTACCTAGACTAGGGCTTCATAAAACTCGAGCTGCTGGATAGTTTCTGAAGGAGGAGGTCTGGGGTGGGCCTGAGAGTTTGTATTTCTAAACGTTTCCCAGGTGATGCTGATGTTGCTGGTGCAGGGACATAGGAATGATTGACTATGAGAAACTTCAAATTTTTCTTTTCCATGATTTCAATAGGATTCTATTCATCACCAGGTTTGCTTTGGGCTGTTGATATACATTTGGTGCTCTGGCCAACTTTTCAGGGCCTTTAAGATTTCATGTCTAGTGACGCTGACTCTCCCCTCCCAGCGGCTGGCACAGTCCAACACAACGAGTAAGAACCAAGCTTCCTGCTCCTCTCACACCAACTCACTCGGGCTCCCTTCGCCCTACAACAGCAGAAAGGCATTTCTCATGTCTGGGTTTGAATTTCCCTCAGCTACCATTGTCCCCCCAATAAGACTTTACTGAAAAATTCATTCATATGTGATCCCTTAGGCGACCAAAAACTCTTTTCCAATTTTTAAAAATTATCTCTAACAGAATGCACAGAAGTATAAACATCTAAAAAGTTCTCTTAAGTAGGACTCTCACTTTATTTTATTTTTTAATGTGGAGGGGTTATGGGAGGAGGCTGGGAGTATGAAATTGGCTCATGGATGCTTCTGGGGACTGTGCTAAGATTTGATAATTGCTTGCAATTTTCTTCCTTATAGTGCTGATAGAGACTCAGGACAGTAAATGGTACCTCAATCCTGAAGATCAAAGAACTGAGATGGAATGGGAGCTCTGTGACCACCAAAAAAGAGGTATGTGGGGGGCATGAGTCACTTCCCAAACATACCACAGAGATAAGACCACAGAAGAGCCTATTCTTCCCGTGTATTGAGCACTTGCAAATCCTGAACATTGCTGCCAGCAGAAGGGAAAATAACACAAAGCAACACAGGTCCATATTCATCATTCATCCACCAGTCACTTCCTGAAGTTCTTATGTGTTAGAAAAAGGCAATAATTTTCAAAAGAGTATGAACAGGAACAGTGACATTTACTGTCTTTAAATGTTTTGATATTATACAAGTAGTAAATGAAAGTATTCTTACAATAAAACTTTAAATAACTTAGAAGTGTATAAAGTAAAAGTGATAATCATTTTTTATAATGCCTTCTCTCCCCATAAAACCGCTGCCTTCAGTTTTTTTTTTTCCCAGAAATATCCATTGTTTGTATTTGGTGTGGATCCTTCCAGAACATTTCTGATGCGTGCAATTTACTAACGTACATTTTTAAAGACGTAAATGGCAGGTGCATTACTATGTGTGGTGTGCTGCCACTCGTTTTACATAACAGAATATCTCGGAATTTCTTCTGTGTCAGTACATGTAGATCAATTTTATTCATTTTTCCTTCTGCATAGAGTTTCATCTTATTGAAGAACCATTCTTTAACCTTTTCCCATTAAAGGCTATTTCAGTTGTTTCCAATTCTTAGTTCTTAAGAACAATGCTGCAGTAACCATCTTAATTCTTGTGTGAGTACATTAAATGCAAGCACTGTGCAGGAGGGAAACAAAGAACTTGACATTCTGGGGCTGATATATCTATATCTGTATCTATATAGATCTATACGTATATATACATCCTTATATTTTTATTAGAAAGAGCCAAATGACCTCCCTTACCCCTGCAAGAAAACCTTTATAACATTCACTGAGCACACTTCATATACTTAATATCAACTTAAAAAAATTGTCAACCAACAGTGTTAACTTGATTTCTGTTTTATTTTCATTTATCTGATATACTAATGACCTCGATTGCTTATTAGATATCTGGTATTTTTTTTCCTATGAAGTGCTTCTATATAGTTTTGTACCATTTTTTATTTATTTTTTTTGAGACAGAGTCTCACTATGTCGCCCTCAGTAGAGTGCTGTAGTGTCATAGCTCACAGAAACCTCAAACTCTTGGGCTTGAGTGATTCTCTTGCCTCAGCCTCCCAAGTAGCTGGGACTACAGGCTCCCACCTCAACGCCTGGCTATTTTTCTGTTGTAGTTGTCATTGTTGTTTGGCAGGCCGTGGCCAGGGTCGAATCCACCAGCCTCTGTGTATGTGGCTGGTGTCCTAGCCACTAAGCTACAGGCACTGACCCTGTATCATTTTTCTTTTGGGTTATTTGTCCTTACTGACTTGTAGTGACTCTTTACATATAGTATGGATATTAATATTAATTTTTCCCTATTGTTTGTCTTTTACTTTATTTATAAGGTCTTCCAAAATAGGGATTTTATTCTTTGGCTGATTGACTTGGTTTTATGTTTAAATACAAAACTCCCATTTAAACATTGCTTCTCTGTTAAAATGTCCATACTACCCAAAGCAATATATAATTTCAAAGCAATCCTTATTAAAGCTTCACTGTTATACTTTAAAGATCTTGAAAAAACAATACTTCATTTTATATAGAATCAGAAAAAAACCTCGAATAGCCAAGACATTACTCACAAATAAAAACAAAGCAGGAGGAATTACGCTACCAGACCTCAGACTATACTACAAATCGATAGTGATCAAAACAGCATGGTATTGGCACAAAAACAGAGAAGTAGATATCTGGAACAGAATAGAGAACCAAGAGATGAACCCAGCTACTTACCGTTATTTAATCTTTGACAAACCAATTAAAAACATTCAGTGGGGAAAAGATTCCCTATTTAACAAATGGTGCTGGGTGAACTGGCAGGCAACCTGTAGAAGACTGAAACTGGACCCACACCTTTCACCATTAACTAAGATAGACTCTCACTGGATCAAAGATTTAAACTTAAGACATGAAACTATAAAGATACTAGAGGAGAGTGCAGGGAAAACCCTTGAAGAAATCGGTCTGGGTGAGTATTTTATGAGGAGGACCCCCCCGGGCAAATGAAGCAGCTTCAAAAATACACTACTGGGACTTGATCAAACTAAAAAGCTTCTGCACAGCCAAGAACACAGTAAGTAAAGCAAGCAAACAGCCCTCAGAATGGGAGAAGATATTTGCAGGTTATGTCTCCAACAAAGGTTTAATAACCAGAATCCACAGAGAACTCAAACGCATTAGCAAGAATAGAACAAGGGATCCCATGGCAGGCTGGACAAGAGATTTGAAGAGAAACTTCTCTGAAGAAGACAGGCGCGCAGCCTTCACACATATGAAAAAATGCTCATCATCTTTAATCATCAGAGAAATGCAAATCAAAACTACTTTGAGATACCATCTAACTCCAGTGAGACGAGCCTATATCACAAAATCCCAAGACCAGAGATGTTGGCGCGGATGTGGAGAAAAAGGAACACTTTTGCACTGCTGGTGGGAATGCAAATTAATACATTCCTTTTGGAAAGAGATATGGAGAACACTTAGAGATCTAAAAATAGATCTGCCATTCAATCCTGTAATCCCTCTACTGGGCATATACCCAGAAGACCAAAAATCACATCATAACAAAGATATTTGTACCAGAATGTTTATTGTAGCCCAATTCATAATTGCTAAGTCATGGAAGAAGCCCAAGTGCCCATCGATCCACGAATGGATTAATAAATTGTGGTATATGTACACCATGGAGTATTATGCAGCCTTAAAGAAAGATGGAGACTTTACCTCTTTCATGTTTACCTGGATGGAGCTGGAACATATTCTTCTTAGTAAAGTATCTCAAGAATGGAAGAAAAACTACCCAATGTACTCAGCCCTACTATGAAACTAATTTAGGGTTTTCACATGAAAGCTATAACCCAGGTACAACCTAAGAATAGGGAAGGGGGAAAGGGAGGGTAGGGAGGGGGTAGGTGGGTAGAGGGAAGGGGATTGGTGGGATTACACCAGCAGTGCATCTTACAAGGGTATACGTGAAACTTGGTAAACGGTCTGTGAAGCTAGTGAATGATGCCCCATGAATATATCAATGGACACAGCTATGATTTAATAATAATAATAAAAAAAAGAATCTGGAAAGCATACTTTTGGGATTTTCTTAGTAATAGGGAAAAATTCTTCCATAAAAAAAAAAATAAAAAAAAATAAACATTGCTTCTGGAAATATTTTTTCATTATTTTTGTACTGTTGAGCTAATACCATAGTGTTACTTGTAACTTACTAATTTGTTCTGAAATTTGATAGTTACTTGTAACTTTTTTTTTTTTAGTTACTTGTAACTTAATAATTTGTTCTGAATTTGAGCTAATGTTCTACTACTGAGATAATACCATAGTGTTACTTCTAACTTAATAATTTGTTCTGAAATTTGATAGTTACTTGTAACTTAATAATTTGTTCTGAATTTGATAGTTCTCCTTCATGTTTTCTGTTCAAAAATTTTCTTCTAGCTCTTGTCAAAGTTTATCAAATAGACAAATGAGATTTGATGCTATTTCCTTAAATTATGGAAATTAATATTGTTAAGTTTTACATTGTTGAGTCTTCCATCTGTGGATGTTGTATCATTTCATAATACATCTCTCTCACTGTGCAGTAAAATTTTACAGTATGTCTTACATATGATTTATAGAGCTCTCAAATGGACTTATTTACAGGTATTTTATGGAGTTTGTTGTGGTTACTATTAAAGCATTTCTCCCCATTACATTTTCTAATTAATTATTGTTGTTGTGTAGAAGTGATGTGGTTTGCTTTTATATTTCTACATTACGTAGTAGAGAACTTTCTTGTTTTTTAATAAAGTTTATCTACTAATATCCTTAACTTGATGCAGCTTGTGGTCACGTATTTATTGTTACCTGTGACCGTTTTACCAAACACAAATCCAGAAAGTGTGTCCTGGAAGTCCCACATCTAAGAAGTGGTGACCCAAGTCTTCAGACTGCAGGCCATGTGGGCCTTCCACTATGCATGTTGCTCAGAACACATTTTTCAGAAATAAGGACAGCTAGGTGTCATTCTTTCCACTATGCATGCCACTCACTTCTTTACTTTTCTATTATATTGACCAGTAACTATTAAACAGGAGCAACATAAACATATTTGTATTTTTATGACGTTAATATAGATGCTTCTTCAGCGTTGAAAACTGTATTTTCTATAGGATGATGACAGACAACTGTATTACTGTATATCTTCTTGCTTGCTAAGATTAAACTCGGTAATGAAGTGTAATTTCTGGCAGCTAATGAAATGAGCGTATAGATTTTTCCCTTATTTTTTAATATATAGAGGATTAAATTAATGGAACCATTACAGTTAGACCTTCCTTGTACTATTGAAATAAATTCCACTTGATAATAATTTGTTCTAACTTTTAATATGTTATTGGAGTGTTGTTTTTTATTGGACTATTTTTAAACAGTATGTTGCCCTTTATAAGAATTGCATTGTAGGAAGTAGGAAGGAAAGTGCTCACCAGTCAGGGGTTGAGAACCTTCATCCCAGTTCCCCGATGCATCAAAATTATAAGGCTTTCTTTAATACCAAACATACCCAAGGCACTCTCTCCCTCCAATTCCCACCTGGTCTCAGAAGTGCCTTGTAATGTACAAGTGAGAGTAGCCTTTTACTCACTAGTATTTTGACCAAAATATTGTAAAGTTGCAAAGAGGTCAAAATGATACATTTGAAAACAAAGAGACTCCTAGAAATTGATATCAAAGTGACATGAAAGTCTATAACGGTTTCATGGTGGCTCTTCAAGGGAATAAAAGATGAGGCCATTTTGTTCTGTTTTATTATGATTTTTTAACTTCTGAAACATGTAACAAAGTTGCATTGAATGTAGCTCAGTAGGTAGGGCGCCCGCCACATATACCCAGGCTGGCGGGTTCGAACCCAGCTCGAGACAGATAAACAACAAAGACAACAATAACAAAAAAATAGCCAGGTGTTGTAGCAGGCACCTGTATTCCAGCTACCTGGGAGGCTGAGGCAAGAGAATCACTTAAGCCCAAGAGTTAGAGGTTGCTATAAGCTGTGATGCCATAGCACTCTACCAAGGGCAACATAGTGAGACTCTGTTTCAAAAAATAAAAAAAAAAAAGAAGGGGCTGATATACCCTTCACTCCCTTCCCTGTCTACATACAGAGATGCACTTATTTTTCTCATGTATTCATTAGGCTTTTTGAGAATGTCATTAATTGCTATCACTATAAGAGGTACTTGAGGGATGAAGGTTGAGGTGGAAGTAAAGAAAGAGAACCAACATCTCTGGTCTTGGGATTTTGTGATATAGGCTAGTCTCACTGGAGTTAGATGATATCTCAAAGTAGTTTTGATTTGCATTTCTCTGATGATTAAAGATGATGAGCATTTTTTCATATGTCTGAAGGCCGTGCGCCTGTCTTCTTCAGAGAAGTTTCTCTTCAAATCCCTTGTCCAGCCTGCGATGGGATCCCTTGTTTTTTTCTTGCTGATGCGTTTGAGTTCTCTGTGGATTCTGGTTATCAAACCTTTGTCAGAGATATAACCTGCAAATATCTTCTCCCATTCTGAGGGCTGTCTGCTTGCTCTGCTTACTGTGTTCTTAGCTGTGCAGAAGCTTTTTAGTTTGATCAAGTCCCAGTAGTGTATTTTTGAAGCTGCTTCAATTGCCCAGGGGGTTCTCCTCATGAAATACTCACCCAAACCAATTTCTTCAAGGGTTTTCCCTGCTTTCTCCTCTAGTATTTTTATAGTTTCATGTTTTAAGTTTAAATCTTTAATCCAATGAGAGTCTATCTTAGTTAATGGTGAAAGGCGTGGGTCCATTTTCAGTCTTCTGCAGGTTGCCAGCCAGTTCACCCAGCACCATTTGTTACATAGGGAATCTTTTTCCCACTGAATGTTTTTAATTGGCTTGTCAAAAATCAAATAGCAGTAAGTAGCTGGATTCATCTCTTGGTTCTCTATTCTGTTCCAGATATCTACTTCTCTGTTTTTGTGCCAATACCATGCTGTTTTGATCACTATCGATTTGTAGTAAAGTCTGAGGTCTGGTAGTGTGATTCCTCCTGTTTTGTTTTTATTTCTGAGTAATGTCTTGGCTATTCGAGGTTTTTTCTGATTCCATATAAAATGAAGTAATGTTTTTTCAAGATCTTTAAAATATGACAGTGGAGCTTTAATAGGGAGTGCGTTGAAATTATATATTGCTTTGGGTAGTATGGACATTTTGATAATGTTGATTCTTCCTAGCCATGAGCATGGTATGTTTTTCCATTTGTTAACATTTTTGAGCTATTTCTTTTCTTAGAGTTTCATAGTTCTCTTTATAGAGATCTTTCACGTCTTTTGTTAGGTAAATTCCCAAATATTTCATCTTCTTTGGCACTACTGTGAATGGGATAGAGTCCTTAACTGCTTTTTCAACTTGACTGTTGTTGGTGTATATAAAGGCTACCGATTTATGGATGTTGATTTTGTAACCTGAGATGCTGCTGTATTCCTTGATCACTTCTAGGAGTTTTGTAGTAGAGTCCCTAGTGTTTTCCAGATACACAATCATATCATCTGCGAAGAGCGAAAGTTTGATCTCTTCTGACCCTATATGGATACCCTCGATTGCCTTTTCTTCCCTAATTGCGGTGGCTAAAACTTCCATTACAATGTTGAAAAGCAATGGAGACAATGGGCAGCCTTGTCTGGTTCCTGATCTGAGTGGAAATGATTCCAATTTAACTCCATTCAATATGATATTGGCTGTGGGTTTGCTGTAGATGGCCTCTATCAGTTTAAGAAAAGTCCCTTCTAGACCAATTTTCTTGAGTATTCTGATCATGAATGGATGCTGGATATTATCAAAAGCTTTTTCTGCATCAATTGAGAGAATCATATGGTCTTTGTTTTTTAATTTGTTTATGTGCTGAATTACATTTATAGATTTACGTATATTGAACCAGCCTTGAGACCCTGGGATAAAACCGACTTGGTCATGATGTATAATTTGTTTGATGTGTTGCTGGATTCTGTTTGTTAGGATCTTGTTGAATATTTTTGCATCTATATTCATTAGTGATATTGGTCTATAATTTTCTTTTCTTGTTGGGTCTTTTCCTGGTTTGGGGATCAGGGTGATGTTTGCTTCATAAAATGTGTTGGGTAGTCTTCCTTCTTTTTCTACATTTTGGAACAGGTTGAGTAATATAGGTACTAATTCCTCTTTAAAGGTTTGGTAGAATTCTGACGTGAAGCCATCTGGTCCCGGGCTTTTCTTTTTAGGGAGGTTTTGTATAGTTGATGCTATTTCTGAACTTGATATGGGTCTGTTCAACATTTCCACTTGATTCTGGTTAAGTCTTGGAAGGTGGCGTGCTTCCAAGTATCGGTCAATTTCCTTCAGATTTTCATATTTCTGAGAATAAAGTTTCTTGTAATATTCATTAAGGATTTTTTGAATTTCTGATGAGTCTGTTGTTATTTCGTCTTTGTTGTTCCTGATTGATGAGATTAGAGATTTTACTCTTTTTTTCCTGATTAGGTTGGCCAGAGGTTTATTTATTTTATTGACCTTTTCAAAAAACCAACTTTTTGATTTATTGATCTGTTGTATTATTCTTTTGTTTTCAAAATCTCAAGACCAGAGATGTTGGCGTGGATGCGGAGAAAAGGGAACACTTCTGCACTGCTGGTGGGAATGCAAATTAATACATTCCTTTTGGAAAGATATATGGAGAACACTCAGAGATCTAAAAATAGATGTGCCATTCAATCCTGTAATTCCTCTGCTGGGCATATACCCAGAAGACCAAAAATCACAACATAACAAAGATATTTGTACCAGAATGTTTATTGCAGCCCAATTCATAATAGCTAAGTCATGGGAAAAGCCCAAGTGCCCATCGATCCACGAATGGATTAATAAATTGTGGTATATGTATACCATGGAATACTAAGCAGCCTTAAAGAAAGATGGAGACTTTACCTCTTTTATGTTTACATGGATGGAGCTGGAACATATTCTTCTTAGTAAAGTATCTCAAGAATGGAAGAAAAAGTACCCAATGTACTCAGCCCTACTATGAAACTAATTTGGGGCTCTCACATGAAAGCTATAACCCAGTTACAACTTAACAATAGGGGGAAGTGGGAAAGAGGGGGGTAGGTAGAGGGAGGGGGATCGGTGGGATCACACCTGTGGTGCATCTTACAGGGATATTTGCAAAACTTGGTAGATGTAGAATGTAAAGGTTTTGGCACAGTAACTGAGATAACGCCGGAAAGGCTATGTTAACCACTGTGATAAAAATGTGTCAAATGGTCTATGAAGCGAGTGTATGATGCCCCATGATCATATCAATGTATACAGTTATGATTTAATAAAAAAGAAAAAAAAAAAAGAAAGAGAACCTTGCTGGTAGTAGCAGCAAATTAGAACTGAAAGCTAGAAAAAGACTATTACGTGTCCTGCTACTCGACACTGTTCAAACTTTGCAGTGGACACCACTCCCTCAGGCAACACATGAAAAGGAAGCCCCCCTCTTCATCCTCCAGACCACAGAGCAGGGAAAACCTGGGGATTCCCTAAAGTCACATCTGTAGTTGGCACTAAAGTCAGACCGACTTTGTTTGGGTGACAGTTTTGTTGTTCATAGAAAGGGACAGACTTGGGATGAAAGATAAGGCTCCATGGGGTGGTATCTGTCACCTTTGATTTGGAATTTTCCCTAAAGGATATTTCGTGATTACACTGTGTTTATCCATGGCCTCTCCTTGCCCAGTTTCAGTATCTGGATTAGAATGGGTTTTGTCTTTGTCTTTTAGAACGGGTTGGGAAACTTTTCACCTGAAATGGTTTAAATGACAACAAAAATTATCTGTGACAAAACGATGGGGTAATCCACACTTTTGAAAGTGTAGCTGCATGGTAAAGGGGTAGATTTTTGCCCTTCTTCTCTGGTCACTGGTTGGCTAAGGTTTCCTGCCTCCTCCTGAGATGATTTCTGTCTTTCATCTTCCTTAGAACACTAGGCACACAGTTGGTTGGTATGAAATTCTCTTTTTCCATAGTTTACACCATTTCCTAATGTCCAATGTGATTCATCTGCATTTTTACTCTTTTTTCTTTGTCCCTAGATCAGACTTGTTCAAGTTTCTTTCTTATTGGGGGAGAAGATTAAATTAATGGAATCATTAAAGTTAGACCTTCCTTGTACTATTGAAAAACAGTGGGAATACCTGTTGATTTTTTTCCACTTTCCTGCCTTTAGCGATTTAAGTTTTTCTTTGTTCCAATTTTCATTAAATTTATAATCATCACAGTACTATTCTCCGTTTTTCTCATAACTTGTTAATTTTATGTCAATCAATGTTATTTTACCCAGGAAAATATATAAAAGTTTAAAAGTTACATATGACTAAATGGTTCATAATTGGAACAAGAAACAGAAATGTATGACCTGTGCTTCTCTGCCTTCTGGGCCTACATCTCACCAGGTTTCCCCTTAACATATGGGTGCAGCTAAGGTTCATAAAGCGATTACTGCATTTCAGAAATTTTTCTAAAAATATACACCTATTAAATCATTTCATTCCTCTTGTCCTGTTTTACCAGTAGGACAACTGAGGTAGGCAGACATTAAGAAAATCCCTTGAAGTGAGTTGCACCATGAGAATTCAAATCTAGGCAGTTGTACTCTTAACTATTACGATACACTGCCTGTCAGAAATGCTTTAATAACATGCGTCACTGTTTTTCTGGATGAATCAATTTCAGATGTCATCACTGACTTCCCACCAGAGTAAATAAATCCCTTAGTCCACGATGTCTTTCATGAACAACTTTCTCATTTTCCCAGATTTTTTTTTTAAATTTTTCCTGTTATGGTTGTTTTTTCTGAAATCTTTCATTTTTCCTTTAACTTTGCAAATGCCTATCAGTAACATATTCACAAATATATTAGGTTTCCTTTTTTTTTTTATTAGGGATTCATTGAGGGTACAAGATGTGTCACACACTGAGACCCCAGCCCCCTCCCTCCTTCCTCTCTCTGCTTTCTTTCCCCACCCCCTCACTCCTTCTCTCTCTGCTCTCCCCTTCCCCCACCCCCAACGTATCATTAATTGTCATTAATTGTCCTCACATCAAGATTGAATACATAGGATTCATGCTTCACCATTCTTGTGATGCTTTACTAAGAAAAATGTGTTCCATTTCCATCAAGGTTAATACAAATGCTGTGAAGTCTCCATTTTTTTTAATGGCTGAAAAGTATTCCATGGTATACATGTACCACAGCTTGTTAATCCATTCCTGGTTGGGAGGCATTCAGGCTGTTTCCACATACATTACAATTCAGATGGATTCACTGTAAAACTAACGTGGTAGGATATTTAATAGCAAAAAAATCAAAACCATTTATTGATCGTGCATTTATTAAACAATGTATGGTAAGCGCGGAGGATATAATTTGCCCTAAAAAAAGGGGGGATGTTTCTAAAATCAGTTTGTCTCATCAGACTAAGCAAGGAGAATTGAAGACACTGGAAAACCTATTGAAAGATGTTTGGAGAGTCAACCTGCTAATTTTAAATTTTATGTTTGGCGATAGATGACAGCACTGATTCTACAACTATGACTCAACTTGCCATTTTTATTAGAGGTATTGATGATGAATATGTGGCATCATGTTACTGAAGAAATGGCTTCTTTAATTCCATTAAAAGACACAAATTAATCATGAGATTTATATAAAGCAGAAAAATATGTTGAAGCGATTTTCTTCAACAGCAACACTGCCAACATATCTGGTATAGTTTACTGATGGTGCCCCAGCAATGACAAATAAAAGAGCGAAACTTGTAAAATTAATAGATGATGATGTAATTGCTACCCCAAACTCATGTTTGATGAAGTTTCGCTGCAGAGTTCATCACGAAAATTTATGCCCAAAAGCTTTAAAAATGGATAATGTCATGTTAATTGTTACAAAGACTGTGAATTTCATAAGGGCCAAGGGATTGAATCATTACCAATTCCAAGAATTTCTAAAAAGTGTTGATGCTGACTATGGCAACATTATTTACCTTTTGGAAGATGGCCAAGTTAAGGCTAAATGGTGAAAACATTTTATGATTTGTGCCATGTTATCAAGCTGTTTATGGTATCAAAAACCAAATTTGTGCCAGAACTTGGTGATAAAAATTGGCCTACAGATTTAGCATTTTTTACAGATTTTAACACTCATTTAAATGAGTTAAATATGTGTCTTCAAAGACTACTTCCCTGTAGACAACCCTGTGGAGATACTATAAAATAAAGCTGGTTTTGTGCTGTGGTGCTGGCTGCAGCCTTCAGCTACGTCAGACCTTCCGATCCCATCTTTCGTCTCCGTGTCTTTTCTTGTGTTACGTTTTCCTCAATTCCCACCACTTCCACTCTGGTTTGTTCCGCTTCTCTGTGCTGGTTTGCGATATCCACCTACTTTCCCTCTTCCAAACTTTATTGAAATCTCTTTTCTGCTTTTGCTTTCTTCCTCTGTACTATTTTACTCTTTGGGGCTAACAAATACTTTCACTTCTATGACACAGAGTCCCTAAATTTCCATAGCTACTGCCAGCTAGCTGTTCAAAAAGTGTAACACTTCACATACATGGGAGTACCCTATCCATGGTATCCTTAAAAGTGGCATTATTTTCCTCTTTATTACTGTAATATGATTATAGAGATATTTAATCGTTACATAATTTGCATTTACCTGAACACCTGAAGAATCTTTCGAGATGTTTGGCCAGTTGGATTTGTACTTCTATCAATTGCCTTCCCATATATATATATATATTGAGAAAATTGAGCATTATTTGCTCAATTTTCCATTGTCTTATATGTCTCCTTCTTGTTATTTGGTAAGAGCTCTTTGTATATTACACATATTTATCTTCTGAATTCAAATTTTTCTGTCCCCAAACCTACTCTGTGTATTGGCTATATTAATGGTATGTTTTTTATCATACAAAATTTATAGAATCAAAAAAGTTTGATAAGTTCTTTCATAGCTTCTGGAATTTATTTGGTTTATATGACGTCTCAGTAAAAGCTCTGTAAATTGACCATCCAAGGGGCTGTAATAAATTGGTCAACAGACAGAGATGGTCAACACAGGAAACTAGGCCTACTGTACTGATGTGTACAAGTAGCTTATGTCTGTCTATGAGAATTAGGTCAACTTAAGGAGGAGGTCAATGTAGGGAGGTGTCAACTACGGAGTTTCCACTGTACTTTTTATTATCTATCATTTCCATTACATTTAAATATTGTATACATCCATGATTTGTTTTTTAAGTGGTACAAGATAACCAATTATGCCTATTTCCTATATACTTATTTTTGCCAGGTAGATAACTAGTAACATTCAGCACAGTCAATATTTGAACAATATGGGGGTTAGGGATGCTGACCCCCATGCAGTCAAAAATCCATGCATAACTTTTGACTCTCCCCAAACTAAGCTATTAAAATCCTACTGCTGATTAGAAGCCTTACAGATAACATAAAAAGTTGATGAACACATAGTTTGTATGTTATATGTATTATATACTATATATTCTTACAACGAAGTAAGCTAGAGAAAAGAAAATGGTATTAAGAAGACCCTAAGGAAGAGAGAATACATTTAAAATAATGTGCACTATTCATTAGTACTGTGAGTTTACAATGTCTGTTTAAAGGTGAAGTGTCTTATATGAAAGGCCAGCAACTACAGCTGCAGACTTCAATCTCTGGTGCATGTCACATGATTCAACTTTTTGAGGTAATATCATAACTTTTCTCTGTTTCTTGGGAGCACCCTAGCGTCACTAGTGGCACTTCCTCTGGGTCCTATAGTGTTTACTGTATTGCACTGAACACAATGAGAAATATGTGGGAACCAGGAGAGATCACGTTTTACCACAACATGCAATTTACTAAAATGGTCTGTGTCGTTAATCATATCACAGAGCATTTTAAGTGGATACTTGGAACACTTGAACTCACCACAATAGCAACAGAAGGTGGCTGTGAAATTATTCCAGTAGTATAGGATATAGATTACAGTTAATTGTATGCACTTGTGATTTAATACTGTATCTCTAGAATTGTTTGTGATAGTTTACAACTGTTTCTCTAGACTGCTAAAGGCTCCATGTATGGTCCCTATTTGTGTATGTTAGTTTTGATAATTTAACTTTTACAATAAATTTGAATATGCTATGGTAGTAAATGATAAAAGAGGCTAGTACCTACATATATTTTATGCAGTCATGACCTTTCTGACTTCTCAATTTTTTTCAGTATTTCTAAGCTTTGCAGTCTGCATGTTTTTTCTCCGAAACTGTCAAAAATTTCTGAAAAATTTACCAATATATTTATTGAAAATAACACAAGAAAGAGGGATGGAGGGAGGGGGTGGGGCCTTAGTGTGTGTCACACTTTATGGGGGCAAGACATGATTGCAAGAGGGACTTTACCTAACAATTGCAATCAGTGTAACTGGCTTATTGTACCCTCAATGAATCCCCAACAATAAAAAAAAAAAAAAAGAAAATAACACAAGAAGACTTATGCAGTTCAAAGTTGTGTTAAGATAAATCCAATCTTTCAAATAATCCATCCCTTTTCTGCAGAATTGAAATACTGACTTTATCATATATTAGACTTTTATGCACACTAGGATTTATTTCTGAATTCTGGACTTTGTTCCATTGATTTGTTTGACTATTCCTATGTCAATACCATATTGATTTTACATGTAGCAGCCTTACTGTTCATTCAGACATTTGGTTAAATAGGTTGCCCTAACTTTTCTTCTTGGGCATTTTATTCCCAAACCACATTAAGATAATTTAATCCAATTCCATTTTTGTGTGTGTGTGTTTTACCATGTAGTTCAGTACATTTCTTTGAAAATTCATTTTTAAATACATAATAATTTTACTTACTTTGCTTACTATGAAAGGAATTAGTTTGTTATTTCCATTTATAAGTGTTTGTTGAAAAAACAGATAAGAGCTATTAATTTGTATTATATTTACCTTCAACCTATCAGTTAACCATTTTTATACTAAAGTTCATTAGAGATAATTTCTAAGAATATAGCTATAAAATGAGTAAAAGTGATAGTTTTGATTCTACTTTTCTAAAATTTATACCTGGTATTTCATTTTCATATGTTGGCAGGCATTATTGTTTATTTCCAGAATTCAACTGAAATTACTTGTGTTTTGGTCTCCAGCATATTTGCTGTTTTTGTTGCTGTTATATATACTCTGTTATACTTAATAGGCTTCCACCTATCCCATTTTACTTAAAGAGTTTTTATTGGGAATGGGTGTTGAATATTTCAAGTTCATATTCAGCAACTTTTAACCTTGGCCATATGGTTTTTCTACTTACAATTTTTTTTTTTTTTTGGGAGACAGAGTGTCACTTTGTCACCCTTGGTAGAGTGCCATAGTGTCACAGCTCACAGCAACCTCCAGCTCCTGGGCTTAGGCAATCCTCCTGCCTCAGCCTCCTGAATAGCTGGGACTACACGCGCCTGCCACAACGCCCGGCTATTTTTTCTTGTTGTTGCAGTTTGGCCGGGGCTGGGTTTGAACCCATCGCCCTCGGTATATGGGGCCGAAGCCCTACTCACTGAGCCACAGGCACTGCCTGCATTACATTGCTATAGTTCCTGATGTTGAACCCCCCTGGAATTTCGGAAATTGCCTCATTTGTTTATAATGTATTTTTAAAGACATCTCTTTTAAGGATTTACATAGGTTTATTTATTTATTTTTATTTTGGATTAACATGAGGACACATATAGTTAGATTACATTGTTTGTGTTTGTAAGGTAAAGTCCCGGTTGTAGTTGAGTCCTTCAACATGAGAGAAAACACAATTAAAGATATCTCTTCATTCTACTTGCTAATTTTATGTATACATTTAAGTTCATACATGATACTTGTGTATAGTTTTCTTAAGTGTACCTATTTTAACCAGGTTTTGTTATTAAAGTTATGATGATTTCATCTTTTACATAGCCTAAAATAATTTAAATAATATTAGTATTACATGCTTTTAAAAAGGTTACATGAAGCTTATGGGCTTTATGTACAAGCCCATCCATTCCTAGGACCTTTTCAATGGTAGACTTTATTATTATTATTATTATTAAATTATAGCTGTGTACATTAGTGCGGTGAAGGGGTACAATATGCTGGTTTCATAAATAATCTGAAATATTTTCATCAAACTGTTTAACATAGCCTTCATGGCATTTTCTTAGTTATTGTATGAAGATATTTGTATTCTGCATTTAGACTTTTAATCACTTTTGCCGTATACTTCATTTTTCCGTTTATATTTGCTATCCAATAACGTATTTCAAATTTGCTGAGGCAGACTTCATGATTATAACTTTTATTCACTTTTATATCTGTGGCTATTTTTTTTTTCTCATTCTTGACATAGCTTAGCTTTTCTTTTGGTTGATCAAATGAGAGATTTAACTATTTTACTGGTATTTAAAAATAATTTTTGGAAATATATCTACTAATACGTACAAATACAGGGTAGACATAAAGTTCATGTGCAATTTGCTATGTTAAACTATTTTAAATTACACATGAACTTCAGGTCCACCCTGTATATACACACATACATATGTAAATCTTTGCTTTATAAATTATAGCTTCTGTTGTTATTTACTCTTTCCTTTGTTTTCCTGTTGACCTTTCCTAATCTCTCTCTCTCTTTCTCTCTCTTTTTTTGAGACAGTCTCACTCTGTCCCACTGGGGAAAGTGTGTGGCGTCATGGTTCACAGCAACCTCAAACTCTTGCCTCAGCCGCCTGAGTAGCTGGGACTACAGGCATCCACCAAAATAGCGCTGGGCTATTTTTAGAGACTGGGTCTTGCTAGCTCAGGCTGATCTTGAACTCTTGAGCTTAGGCTATCCACCTGCCTTGGCCTCTCCGAGTGCTAGGATTACAGGCTTAACTTTCCTAATTTCTTAAAATGAATACTGTCACTTTATCATTTTTATTTTTTAATACTAAAGACATCTGAAGATATCAAATTTTCATTCTTTCTATGTCCCATTTAAATTTTTGCTGTTGCCATTTTCTATAGATTTTGATGTTTTGATTTCACTTACATTTGATTTTATTTACATAGTTTCCAAGATAGTGTATAACATCACATTTGCTATCCTCTTTGATACAAAGATTGTCTAGGAGTATACTTTTTAATTTCCAAGCAGTAAAACTTTTTGGTCACTTTTTTTATTTACAATTTCATTAGATTACTAGACAAGTGGGCTATACAATCTATAATTTTAAAAAATTGTGTAGCTTTTTTGGCTCGGTGCCCATAGCACAGTGGTTGCAGTGTAGCCATGTACACCAAGGCTGGTGGGTTCAAACCCAGCCCAGGCCAGCTAAACAACGACATCGGCAATAAAAAATAGCCGGGTGTTGTGGCGGTCACCTGTAGTCCCACTTTGGAGGCTGAGGCAAGAGAATTGCTTAAGTCCAAGAGTTTGAGGTTGCTGTGAGCTGTGATGCCATGGCATTCTACCGAGACATAGTGAGACTCTGTCTCAAAAAAAAAAAAAAAAAAAGTGTGTAGCTTTTTCGTGGTCCCAAGGAATAACTGGTATTTCTAGATCTTCTATAGACATAAAAATCACAGATATCCCTTATTGAAACAATGTAGTGTTTTATATAATTCTATTAAATAAAGATTAGTGATTGTATTATTACTCACATCTTTATGTTCCCTACCTATTATTTGTCTATCAAAATTGCCCAGCCTCTAAAAGAATCTGTCTTTGTGTTTTGAGTTTCTTCCTGTAATAGTGTGTATTTTTTTTAATGGGTTCACACTACACTTAAGTTTTTGCTTTATATATTTAACTACTGTGTGGTTTTTGGAGCTTAACATTTTATTAAATTTTATAATTTATTAAATTTTTATTCATGACTTATAATTTTTGTACCTGACATCTCTCTTTATCTGTTTAAGGCTATTAGCCTCAAATTCCACTTCATCTGTTATAATTTCTCCAGTTATTTTATGTTAGCATCTTCAGGTATCCTTACTCATCCATTTATTTTTGCCCTTTTTATCACTGTATTTTTTTAAATAAACAGCTTACCACCGGATTTTATTTCTAACCTAATCTACAATCTTTGATTTGGTTCTGAGCACTGGCTCTAATGTTATTTCTCTTCCCAGCCATATATCTCAATGTAATGTTGGTGTACTTAATTTTATTCCTTTTACAATATTTTAGATTTTTATTTTATATTGTTCTTTCATCTCTTTCCAGTTCAATATTTTTACTGGTTTAAGTTGCTATTTTTTCCCCTGTTAACATAAAAGTTCTACTATTTTTTGACCCTAAACATCACACATATCCCTCACACATTTTAAGAAAACATGGTTAACAACTACTTGCCCTACTGAGACACACGTCCCTGCCCACCACCTGCATTTCTCCAACCTTGTAAGTTAAAACCTTAAGATCACTCTCACCTGCCCCTTCTTTGCTCTTCCTCCTTTCCCCTTCCACCAAATCTTTGGGACATTTTTAGTCTTCCCTTCCCTGACCCAACCCAGCCAACCCCCACCTGGCTTTAAGGTTTTACTGAGGATAGTTTACCATTCTAAGAGCTAGATCATAGATTTCTCATGAAATTATCTGCAAAACAGAAATGAGAAAATGTAATGTGCTCTGTTTCGAGACTCTTTATAAAACACACTACATATTGTCATGCGTCTATCATTATAAATGCATATGTGTGCTTGTATGTGTGCATATATTTTACTCCATATTTATAAACCTTTCCTGTCATTGTGGCATTGTTATCTAAATTTATATTTATTAGAAATAATTTTCAACTGTATAACATGAATACATTCTCCCTGCAAATACTTCACATAAGAATTCTACAAAAATCACAAAGTCCTACTTGGCTGACCATCACCCTATCCATCTCCTTAAAAGACAGCTACTGTATCAGTTTGGCATACATTTTTCCAGACTATTTTTCATGCATTTATATATAGAGAGATATTTATACATTATTCATTATTTTGCTTTTGCGTGTACTTTTAACATACATTATATCATGTTATCTGTATTGCTTTGAAACTTTATTTTTTCACTTAATATACTTTAGAGGTCTTTCTAGCTTAGTAAATTCATGTATAGTTTAACTTGAGCTTTTAAATTGTGGTATAATTCAGTAGAACCTCTGTAGGGCGAGGCCCGAAGGGACTATAACCAACTGGTCAACTTAAGGAATGAGGCCTATTGTACGGGACAGGTGATGCATGGCCAGTCAACGACAATTAGGTCAGCTTAAGGAGATGGCTGATGTAGGGAAGTGGTCGGTGATGGTATACTGTATACAGTAGCTAGATACTGCGTAGTTATTTGACAGATGTTTAGGCTATTTCTACTAATTTGCTGTTGTAAACGGTGTCCAGCATCTTACATGTTACCTGCACATAAATGACAGTTTTGGTAAACAAAGCTATGTGGAACTGCTAAGTGAAAAAGTAGATGTTTTTACTACTAAATTGCCACCCAGGAAATGCTGTAGTTACTTATAAAGTTAACAGCAAGGCAGGAGGTTTATATTTTCAACAGTTGTACATGACATTATTTGTTCTATTTTTGACAGGACTTAATATTACCAGTTTTATTTTATATTTTAATTCACTGATTGGTACTGAGGTATCTTTTTGTAACTTCATTCGCTATTTGTGTTTCCTGTCCTGTCAACTGCCTGTCTCTGCTCTGATCTTCCTTTGTTGTTATATATGTTAAAATGTTTTCTCCTAGTCTTCAGTCGCCTATCTTTGCCTATGTATACAAAATATTGAGCCCACCAAAATTTTTCAATTTTGATTTAGTCCAATTTAATAATCCTTTCCTTTATGAATTCTTGGTTGATGCCCTATTTGAGAAAGTATCCAATACCCTGAAATTAAGAAAAAAATGGTCTGTGTATTCTACAGTTTTTATGTATTTTTTTGGGGGGGGCATTATTTAAAATATTAACCCATATAAGCTGGGCACAGTGGCTCATGCCTATAATCCTAGCCCTTTGGGAGGCCAAGGAGAAAAGATAAACCAGGAGTTGGAGACAAGCCTGAGAAAGAGTGAACCCCCGCCTCTACCAAAAATAAAAATAGAAAAGTTAGCCAGGCTGGGTAGCATGCGTCTGTAGTCCCAGCTACTCTGGAGGCTGAGGCAGCAAGATTTCTTGAGCATAAGACTTTGAGCTTTCAGTGAGCAACAATGATATTTCTGCCCTTGCTGCCCTCTAGCCTGGGTGACAGAGGGAGGTTGCCTTGAAAAAACTGTTAACCCATATAAAATTTATATTTGTTCATGAGGAGGTAGGATGCCATTTATCGTTATTATTGTTATTATTATTTTCAAACATACTGCCCAATGCCCATTGCCAAAGGCCACTTTTATTATCAAATAATAAAAATAGACCTTTTGGACTCCCTTCCATCACTCTATTTACCTCCTCTTGGTTTGAATCTGTACAGTTTTAATACAACTTTGTAGTATATTTGAAATACCATCAGGTAATTTTTCTACTCAACACTTCTGTGTAGTTCTTTAATTTCAAAGTTTTCTTGGCTATTTGAGAACATTTTTAACTTCCCAGATGTATTTGATAATCAGCTTGACAAGTCCCATGAAAAATTCTGTTGGATTCTGATTGAAAAGCATTTAATTTTAGATTGGCTCTAGGGATTTAACATTTTCATAACATTTACTTTTCTCATGTCATGGATAGGTAAATTTCCACTTATTCATTTTATTCCTTTCTTTTCCTATTACATTTTTCTGTTTTGTTCATTTAAATATTATATATTGCATATTAGGTTTATTATTAGGTAGCTCATATTTTTTATTTTTATTATGGATAGAGTCTTTTCACAATTACATTTTCCAGTTGGTTGTTACTGACATAAGAAACTTACTGGCTTTTGTGTGTTGTTTAGTATCAGTCTACCTTGGGGCAGCGCCTGTGGCTCAAAGGGGTAGGGCACTGGCCCCGTATGCCAGAGGTGGCAGGTTCAAACCCAGCCCCGGCCAAAAACTGCAATATATATATATATATATATCAGTCTACCTTGGTTAACTGAGGTTCAGATTTTCAGAAATTCTTCATGATTTCTTTCCTGCTAATGAAAACCTTCTTATTTTCTAGTAATGATCATTCAATTTGACATAATGAATATAGAAGTAAAGTTTTATGTGCATTTAACTCCAGAGCCCTTGTTCTGCCTTTTCTATTGCGCTTACTTTCCATAGAATCCAACTAGAAAGATACACACATATTATTCCATTTGGCAACACTGCATGACTACACCAAATCCCAGGCTAACATTTTTAAGATTAATTGAGACACAAATACATCTCTTGCCAAATAGATTGTTACTGAACATTCTCCAAATCACACATCAAAAATCCAAAATCATTGTGGAAGAATTCCTGATCCACACAGCTACATGGCTGAATATCAAACATACATGAAGTAAAATAAGCCAGATAAAAAGAAAATATATTATCAAATTTCATTTAAATTAAACTCTTGAAAAGGAAAACCTAATTGGTAGTGACAGAAAACAAATCAGTTGTTTTCTGGGGCTATGGACGGAGGAGGATTGACCAGAATGAGGGATGGAGACTCTTTGCAGGGGGATGAGGGATGAAGCGAATGTCCTCTAGAAACAGGGGACAGCCAAATGTAGAATGCGTTGAATGGTTCCTCTTGACTGGGGTGAGGACTAAGATCCACTAAGAAATTGCTTTTGAGGAGTTACAAGTCAATAATGTTATGTAGATCTTCAGTGTTTTAGCAATGTGGTTAGCACAGAAGGCACACATGATCATCTCACATGTCTGTTTTGGTAAGGAATTAATGCAGTGAGTTACTTTTTTCTTTTTAGCAGGGTACATAACATGGTAATGAGAAGACAGTTTTGCGTCTGAGGCATTAGCTTTAGGCACTACGTGTTTCATTTCAGCTTTCCTCATTTTTATGGCAAATTCTGCTTCGATAATAATGGTAATGGTTTTGTACACTCAAATTATCATGAGATCTTTAGGTTAATTCACGGATCTCAATGCCTGCCTGGAACAACATTAAATCTAGCAATGAAATATGAGCAAAACTTATTGGAAAAAGAATCTGAATTCATCTCACATCAAAAAATGTGCAGTATGTTCTATTTTGAAATTCTGATTTCTTCACAACATAAATATATTTATTATGGCATATGATTTCTGAGACACAATCCTGATCCTTTCCCTTTCAATATTTAGCTATTTGGGAGGGAAAAGCAATCATAAAAAGGATAAGCTAGCCGGGTGTGGCAGCTCATTCCTTCAGTCTCATTCCTCAGGAGGCTGAGACAGAAGGATCACCTGAGCCCAGGAGTTTGAGGCTGCAGTGCTGCATATTTGCACCTGTGAATAGCCACCGCACGCCAGCATGGGCCACACAGCAAAACACTGTCTCTTAAAGAAAATTTTAAAAAATAATACAAAGGAAAAACTAAAAGTAATTTTCCCTTTTAGGGAGATTTGTACTTTGAATTTACCAAAGTGGGTGTTTGAGATCTGGCAAAGTTGGTAAAGATTTCAAAGCAGACCTGAAGGAAAGAAAAGATATAAAATAGAAAGTGTACAACACCGTAAATACCAGATAAAAGGACAGTTACGTTGCAGATGATGATCATGGATTACATTTTAATTTTAGACTGATTTCTTAATTAAGGAAGTAAATAGACAAACTTTACAGGGTCCCTGAACACCTTGAAATTATAGGAAAAATTTTTTCTTAATGTGGGATGAAAACCAATCGCCTTGCTCAGATTTTCAAAGGACGATATAATCCGTCCATGGCCCCATTTCTTTGCAAGGTGACTACCAGATCACATACACAGCTTAATCCAGAATATGTCCATTGCCTCCTACTGCAGCGTATCTCATATGGATATTCTTGCTGAAACATTTACTCTGAGTCAATTAACTAGAAGCTCACAGAAGTTAAATATAAATTCCAAGTAAGTCCAACAGCAACAAGTCAATGGTGAATAGGAACTGATTTCATACAGTCTCTAAGGGGCCAACATCTCATTTTCTGAATTCATAGTTTCTCAAAAAACCTTGCTGAGCAATTAGATTTTGCCTTCTCTGTTTTCCTTCCATCCAGACCGAGGCCAGTAACCTCCCAAGGGGAAAAAAAAAATAAAAAGCCCATTTGACTGAAAGCACATTTCTTGTGCCAACCTCTCCTTCCTCCCAGACACCCTGTGGCACAGCTGACGGGGCACGAATCAGGGAGCCAGGACTCCTGGACTCCGGCCTCCACTCTCCTCTAAACAGACAAGGAGCCCCTCCACAAGGTGCGTATCAGTCTGAGCCCTGAATAACTGGGGGCTGCAGGGTAGATTACATGATCTTGAAAGCTGACATAACATCCAACCATTCTACTAGTCCTTGACAAAAACATTTTTAGGGCAAGTGATTTTATCCCCAATTTATTAGGTGATTAGATTCACACCCTTATTTGAAGAGATATCTACTATGGAAAACACAATGGTGTTCTCTACAAGTCAGATTATTAGGACACCACTCAAACGTATTTAAGTTGATCTGTCCAAAGCATAGAACAGCACCTCGTCCAAACACTTAATGCCTTTTAACTGGCTGATTTGCTGAAAGCTGTTGTAATATCCTTTTCTGGTGCAGGCTTGGGAAAAGTCATGAAGTAGCATTAGGAAATGAAGACTTAGGCAAGCAGTGGGTTCCTTAGGCAGGAAGCTTAGGACCAGAAGATGCAGCAGCTCACAGGGACTTCATATTCCTATTGTAAAAGAGCAATAATACTCCAGGCATTCAGTGGACGACTCCTGCTCGCTAACAAGGTATAGAACAATCTCAAAGCTTTATTATGGAACTACGTGGTATTTGGAAAACTCCAGATTTGACCACAGCTTTCAGCCTACCCAGTCTGAGAAATACTCCTTGCAGCCTCAGTATGGCACATGCTCAGCTGGCAGAACCACATTTCCCTAATGTGACACCACTGACAAAGACTCTCCTGCTCCTCTCCTTTGCATGCTTTTACAGGTCTTTGGATCCTTCTTCCCTCCTGCCTGAGGTAGGATAAGACAGAGATTGACCAACCACAGCATATGGCTGGAGGCAGTGATGACATATTTGTGCGGCCCATCTCAGGTCTCCAGTGAGTCAGCAGTGGCTCTGCCTTCCTAACAGGGTCTGTAACACACAGGACAATGTCTCTCATTCCAAAGAACCTCCACACAGGCCAGTGGCCTGACTTTCAGATTTTTTTTTAGAAAAATTGAGCATTATTTTATTTCTTCATTTTGAGACATGAGTTTACAGGGATTGACAGAAACTGACCCAGGTAAGAGACAACGACTACTTTAAAGGCAGAACATAATTGCATAAAGCTGCCTTTGTGAACAGCAGACTCGGCAATATTTCCTGGGCTTCCCATCCTGACAGAGGTGCCCAACCCTCTCACTTACCTGAAGAGTTCTATTAAGGTGCCTGAAAATTTGACCTGGCCCTATATGTGCCTTTGTATATGGTAGGAGGTGGGAGTAGGGGTGTCTTCTGCCCTTGAAGCTGGTGCCAACTCTTCTGGTGCAGCCACGTGCAAGCAATAAATCAAAACATCAGGTTATGAGAGTACCTTGCCCTGGGAATATTTATCTTCATCTGATCATGCTGGGGGCTACTCTGAGCCTTGTCCCAGCAGACCTTGTGAGCCAGGCACAACTGCAGGCTAAGCCCTCGTGTCTCTAAGGTCTGGTTGTCCAGGGCAGCAGGAGCTTCAGTGTCCTTCCTGACCTTCTCTCCCCAAGGAGGCTGGGACTATTCTGGGTGGACTTGGCCAAGAGCTCCTGGATGCTCCTGTTTATCTCCTTGGTGTCTAACCGCCCCCACTCCTCCTCTCCTCCCAGCCTGTGCAGCCAGGATTCCGGACTTCAGGATGCTCCTCTTCTCTTCAGCCTGACAGGCTGAAGACTTGTTCCTGAGTCTCCTGGCAAGTCGCAACAGATTGCGAATCACTGCCCGGTTTCAGAAAGCTGCTCCTGAGTGTGTCAGGGCAGCTCTTAGATAAGTGCGCCCTGGTGGTAAGAGAGGTGACAGAACACAGCCAGAACTGCTTTTCACTCCTGGAAACACTGGTCTTTCATGTCAGAGTTTGAGTTACTTAATCTTTGTGTGCCGGGAATAAGATTTCCCTGGTGTGACATCCACTGATAGCAATGGACATTCCACAGCTTCCAGGGCCAAGAAATTAATGCTCCAATCTGCATAATCAAATCTCCAGGTAAACATCACCATTCCTTTCTCAGTACTTCCCAAACCTTGCATTTTGAAATCCTTATATAGATCCAAAATTCGTGAAAATGTAATGCTTAATAAGAATTTTTGCTGGAGGAGTTTTTGGGGTTACTATGATAAATATTTACTGCATGAAACTTTAAAAATCTGGTAATATTAGTTTCTCTGATGTGACCGAAATATGAAAAAAAACATAATCTGAATATTGCCTGCTACAAGGTACATTTCCTGAATTTGCATTTTAATCACTTAGCCTATTGCAATATAATACGATATATTTTCAGGGTTTGAGCCTCTATTTAGTTGGAATCCCGAAAACAAATCTTAGACATTGAACACTCTTTATTTTTTCATCAGATTTCTTAATTCAGCTTAGCTAGATTCTTCCTTAGATAAAAAGCCAGAAAGAACTGTTGAAGATCACAGTAGCAAAAAATTAACCCAAATAGCACTCTTCATGGTTTTTGTTTCTTGACAGAGCTTAATTCAACACTGCTGAAAGGGAACTGCTAAATTATCTTAAGAAAGTTTTATAATATCATAGCCCATTAGTAAATCAAGGACCTGGGATCAATGTGAACATAAATTTCAGAGTAAGTTTAACCCTAAATTTATTCCATTAATTGCTTTTATGGAATCTTGAAACCCTAACAAACTCCTATTTATCCCTCGAACTCCAGAATATCTGTAACCACCTCCTAGAAGGCTTCCTTTGTAGGGAAGACAGTTTTCATTACTCTTTCCTCTGAGGACTTCTGAAGGCAAATGTTTCTGCTGCACTTGCTGCTTTATTACATAATTGTTCAGTCAGTGTTTCTGTCTCCTTATTAAATGAAGACCTCCTCAGGTCTGAAACTGTGTCTTAATCATCTCTATGTCCTCAAGAGCTACTATACTACCAAGCACATAGTACCAAGCACAATGAACTTTTGCTTAAATAATAAAAATAAAGCAATATATTCCCCTCCAATGAATATGACCATGAAGCCCAATACCAACGTGTTCTGTGCACATGAACCACACTTTGCTTTTTAGACACAGGGTCTAGCTCTGTTGACCAGGCTAGAGTGCAATGCTGTCAGCAAAGCTTGCTGCAACCTCAAATTCCTGGGCTCAAGCAATCCTCCTGCCTTGACCTTAGCATTCAAAATGCTAGCATTACAGGTGGGAGCCACTATGCCCAGCCTTATACCAAGTTTTAAATTAAAAACCCATAACCACTAGGGCAGAGAAAGAAAAGCCAGATGCAGGCCAATCTTGGCCCACAGATGTTTTATTAAGTTTCCTCAGGTTTATAAAGTAGTTGAATCGGTGTCAGCTGCCATTTAAAAACAGAGATTAAAGGCTAGCTGGGTCATAGATGAGATTAAGAAGGAAATTGCCAAATTGTTGAAACAAAACAACAATGAAGACATGAATTACCAGAACCTCTGAGATACCGCAAAGGCAGTCTTAAGAGGGAAATTTATAGCACTGCAAGCTTCCTCAAGAGAACGGAAAGAGAGGAAGTTAACAACTTAATGGGACATCTCAAACAACTGGAAAAGGAAGAACATTCCAACCCCAAACCCAGTACAAGAAAAGAAATAACCAAAATAAGAGCAGAGTTAAATGAAATTGAAAACAAAAGGATTATACAACAGATCAATAAATCAAAAACTTGGTTTTTTGAAAAGGTCAATAAAATAAACAGTTGGCTAACTTAACCAGGAAAAAAAGAGTAAAATCTCTAATCTCATCAAACAGAAACGACAAAGACGAAATAACAACAGACTCCTCAGAAATTCAAAAAATCCTTAATGAATATTATAAGAAACTTTATTCTCAGAAATATGAAAATCTGAAGGAAATTAACCAATACTTGGAAGCACGCCACCTCCCAAGACTTAGCCAGAATCAAGTGGAAATGTTGAACAGGCCTATATCAAGTTCTGAAATAGCATCAACCATACAAAATCTCCCTAAAAAGAAAAGCCCGGGACCAGATGGCTTCACGTCAGAATTCTACCAAACCTTTAAAGAGGAATTAGTACCTATATTACTCAACCTGTTCTAAAAGGTAGAAAAAAAGGAAGACTACCCAACACGTTCTATGAAGCAAACATCACCTTGATCTCCAAACCAGGAAAAGACCCAACAAGAAAAGAAAATTATAGACCAATATCACTAATGAATATAGATGCAAAAATATTCAACAAGATCCTAACAAACAGAATCCAGCAACACATCAAACAAATTATACATCATGACCAAGTCGGTTTTATCCCAGGGTCTCAAGGCTGGTTCAATATACGTAAATCTATAAACATAATTCAGCACACAAACAAATTAAAAAACAAAGACCATCTGATTCTCTCAATTGATGCAGAAAAAGCTTTTGATAATATTCAGCATCCCTTCATGATCAGAACACTTAAGAAAATTGGTATACAAAGGACATTTCTTAAATTGATAGAGGCCATCTACAGCAAACCTACAGCCAATATCATATTGAATGAAGTAAATTGAAATCATTTCCACTCAGATCAGGAACCAGGCAAGGTTTCCCATTGTCTCCACTGCTCTTTAACATTGTAATGGAAGTTTTAGCCATCACAATTAGGGAAGAAAAGGTGATCAAGAGTATCCATATAGGGTCAGAAGAGATCAAACTTTCGTTCTTTGCAGATATGATTGTATATCTGGAAAACACCAGGGATTCTACTACAAAACTCTTAGAAGTGATCAAGGACTACAGCAGCATCTCAGGTTACAAAATCAACATTCATAAATCGGTAGTCTTTATGTATACTAACAATAGTCAAGCTGAAAAAACAGTTAAGGGTTCTATTCCATTCACAGTAGCGCCAAAGAAGATGAAATACTTGGGTGTGAAATTTGGGCTTTTATCTAACAAAGGATGTGAAAGATCTCTATAAAGAGAACTATGAAACTCTAAGAAAAGAAAAAGCTGAAAATGTTAACAAATGGAAAAACATACCATGCTCATGGCTGGGAAGAATCAACATTGTTAAAATGTCCATACTACCTTGGGCGGCGCCTGTGGCTCAGTGAGTAGGGTGCCGGCCCCATATGCCGAGGGTGGCGGGTTCAAACCCAGCCTCAGCCAAACGGCAACAACAACAAAACAAATAGCCGGGTGTTGTGGCAGGCACCTATAGTCCCAGCTGCTCGGGAGGCTGAGGCAAGAGAATCGCGTAAGCCCAAGAGTTAGAGGTTGCTGTAAGCCGTGTGATGCCACGGCACTCTACCGGAGGGCGGTACAGTGAGACTCTGTCTCTACGAAAAAAAAAAAAAATAAAATAAAATGTCCATACTACCCAAAGCAATATACAATTTTAATGCAATCCCTATTAAAGCTCCACTGTCATACTTCAAATATCTTGAAAAAATACTTCATTTTATATGGAATCAGAAAAAACCTCGAATAGCCAAAACATTACTCAGCAATAAAAACAGCAGGATGAATCACGCTACCAGACCTTAGACTACACTATAAATCGATAGTGATCAAAACAGCATGGTACTGGCATAAAAAAAGAAAGGTAGATGTCTGGAACAGAATAGAGAATCAAGAGATGAACCCAGCTACTTACCATTATTTGATCTTTGACAAACCAATTAAAAACATTCATTGGTTAAATGGGGGAAAAGATTTACCTACTTAACAAATGGTGCTGGGTGAGCTGGCTGGTGACCTGTAGAAGACTGAAACTGGACACACATCTTTCACCATTAACTAAGACAGACTCTCACTGGATTAAAGATTTAAACTTAAGACATGAAACTATAAAAATACTAGAAGAAACTGCAGGAAAAACTCTTGAAGAAATCGGTCCGGGCGAATATTTTATGAGGGGGACCCCCCAGGGCAATTGAAGGAGCTTCAAAGATACACTACTGGGACCTGATCAAACTAAAAAGCTTCTGCACAGCCAAAAACACAGTAAGTAAAGCAAGCAGACAGCCCTCAGAATGGGAGAAGATATTTGCAGGTTATGTCTCTGACAAAGGTTTAATAACCAGAATCCACAGAGAACTGAAACGTGTAAGCAAGAGAAGAACAAGGGATCCCATCGCAGGCTGGGCAAGGGACTTGAAGAGAAACTGCTCTGAAGAAGACAGGCACATGGCGTACAGACATATGAAAAAATGCTCATCATCCTTAATCATCAGAGAAATGCAAATCAAAACCACTTTGAGGTATCATCTAACTCCAGTAAGATTAGCTCATATCACAAAATCCCAAGACTAGAGATGTTGGCGTGGATGTGGAGAAAAGGGAACACTTCTACACTGCTGGTGGGAATGAAAATTAATACATTCCTTTTGGAAAGATGTTTGGAGAATACTTAGAGATCTAAAAATAGATCTGCCATTCAATTCTATAATTCCTCTACTAAGTATATACCCAGAAGACCGAAAATCACATTATAACAAAGATATTTGTACCAGAATGTTTATTGCAGCCCAATTCATAATTGCTAAGTCATGGAAAAAGCCCAAGTGCCCATCGAACCACAAATGGATTAATAAATTTGTGGTATATGTACACCATGGAATATTATGCAGGCTTAAAGAAAGATGGAGACTTTACCTCTTTCATGTTTACATGGATGGAGCTAGAACATACTCTTCGTAGTAAAGTATCTCACGAATGGAAAAAAAAGTATCCAATGTACTCAGCCCTACTATGAAACTAATTTATGGCTTTCATATGAAAGCTATAACCCAGTTATAACTTAAGAATATGGGGAAGGGGGAGATGGAGGGAAGTGAGGGGGGATGATGGACAGAGGGAGGGTGACTGGTGGGATTACACGTATGGTGCATCTTACAAGGGTATATGTGAAACTTAGTAAATGTAGAATGTAAATGTCTTAACACAATAACGAAGAAAATGCCAGGAAGGCGATGTTAACCAGTGTGATGAAAATATGTCAAATGGTCTATAAAACTAGTGTATGGTGCCCCATGATGGCATTAATGTACACAGCTATGATTTAATAAAACAATCAAACAAAAAAACCCCTGAGAGATTGTATACACAAGTCCACACTCTAGCTTATAATCTCTACAGCTAACTAGCATTTCCATTCAGCCACGACTGGCTGGAGCTCATGACACAGCACACAGCTTCTTTTGCTTATTACAACTGCCTCAGCCCCTTAAGGCACTTGATTTTAAGGCACAAGATTTTTCATTATTTCTGCTGAGAGGATGGTGTTAAGTGGAGCCAACCATGTGCTCTTAAAAACAATACACATTTGGGTCATATCTAATTTTAGGAAGATACAAAGAACAGAAAGTTAGGTATCTTCCATTAGGAAACTTAAAATTTGGGTAGAAACTTGTAATGTGGCAGATATAAACTTATACCCATGAAATGACACAGAAACTTCAGTTTCTCTGAGTGAGGGACACCCGTGTTACCAAGTTCTCTACAGCCCCAGGGAGCCAACAGTTCCAAGATGTCCATGAACCCATGTCTGAGGTCTCACTGGCAACAGGAAGAGATAAGACAAAAGCAAAAACTAAAAGGAAAACAAAATGAACAAGAAAAAAAACCTGAAATGTCTTTAAAAAGAGAGGTAATCCCCCAATTGTTTTGATCATCTGAGCATGTTACTTCTAAGTCTGCCTTCTTCATGGTACATACACTGCTCCCTAAGGACTGTTCTCCTTCCTTTCTCCTTGTTCCTCCCTAGAGTCAACTTCATTTGTGAAGCCTTCTCCCTCTACATCCTCTGTCACAAGCTCTTCCATTAGCCTGGGAGGCTCCCTCCATCCTTAATTCACTCAACAATTGTTGAGGCTCATTTCTGTTCAAGTTATGTATTGGGAGAATTCAAAGGTCAGTAAGGTAAGGTTCTTGTTCCTAAGAAAATAAAGGCCAAAAAAAGCAAGTGAAGGGTAGGAATCCTAAGTCGCTCTCCTTAGACTACATCACCGCTGTAATAATGCTTGTGATAAACTCATCATTTAGTCGTGATGGGTGGACTGCTGAGCTCTGGGTCTCCTGAAAAGAAATACAGCCCTTAATTGCTTTGAGAACGAAGAGCAATTATGTATTTAAAAAGAATTGTAGCATACCTAAAAGGTAACATTATCGTCACCTGCTGGGATGGCTGGGAATGCATGGGTTGGATATGTGTAAGAGATTGAGGGAGGGGTTATGATCTTAATGCAGGAGCACAAAGCATGTGGATTTGGAAGCAGACCCTCCCAATACATAACTTGAACAGAAATGAGCCTCAACAATTGTTGAGTGAATTAAGGATGGAGGGACCCTGCTTCCAAATCCACATGCTTTGTGCTCCTGCATTAAGATGCGCTCCTTTTGGTCGGCATTTACGTTCTCCCTTGTCCACCCGACTCACACACTGGCAGGGCTTCCTCTGTTCAGCCTTCCCCAAGGCCCGCACCCCTCCAGCCTCCCACATGCCTGCGACCACAGGATTTTCACTTTCAGGCTTAACTGCAAATGGCTCACAGGTGCTGGGGAAACGCATCTTACTGCTGACTCCTCAGCACAAACATACTTGGGGTGCTCCCGCTTTGTGAAGAAGAGTGGAAGGGTGGGGAGGGCGGGGGGAGCAGCATTTTGAACAGAGAAATGACATAACAGTCGCACTTTCATAAGTGAAACAACTGAAGAAAAACCGACGTCATGCTTCTGGAATGAAAGTTATTTCTGTTTGGTTGAAATAAAGAATTTGTGTCAGGGGGGAAAAAAAAAGAAAAAAAAGAAAGGAAGGAAGAAAACTGAGGCTGTTGCGGGTGAAGCAAGCGTACAGAGGGTCTTGTGTTATGAAGCAGGGAAGGCTTGCCTGGCCATGACACTGGCAATTCTTTCGCATACTCTGTGCAGCTCTTATTTGATCCCAAACAAACCTCATGTGTCGCATCTCATCATTGAAAGCCCTGTCCTGTAGGAACCCTGTGATTTTCCAAAGTGTCCCTTACCCCTCTCAGGGAGCACTTTCTGCATCTCTGACAAGTTGAGATCCTTTCCAGAGCTTAGTTCAGGAACCCTGCTGCACATTCTCGGAACGTTTTCACGTTTGACCTATACCCACAGTGAAGCCCCTGTAGTCCCCTGATGACACAGGATGGCAGAATCATCCTCTGGGCCTAGCGGATACTCTACCGTCTAGGACAAGAGTCACTCAGCCTGAAACATCAGCAGGCTTCCCGGTGGGTCGTTCCAAATTAGACACCCAGAGTGCAGGGCACAGCCGGGGGTGCCTGAGTGATGCACACACACCGGCAGCCAAGGGGTGGAGCCAATCAATTCCTGAAACTCGCAGGAAAACTCAACTTAGATCCCAGCAACATGGGAAGCCAGGCAGACACTATGATCGTGCGTGGATTCTCCTCCTGACTCTTCTCTTGATTCTTTCTTAGCCTGGGGCTCAAGAGAGGCCGTGATCAATCAGATTAAAAAGCTTCCATCACTAAAACCAAGAATCTGTGTCCTAACCTGGCCCTCTTCCCTCTTCCCCCCTTGTGGTCTCACCATCCAGTGCCCTCTTAATGATTTCTTCTACTTTTCATCCTTTGTCTCACTTTTGCTATCTCTATTTAAAAGTACTCAGGGCAACCAGCACCTCTCGGCACACAGGCAGTGCCTCCCGAGAGGGGCAGGGAGCCGGGGCACGGGCTGAAGCAGCCCCAGGAAAACAACAACAGAGCCTTCACGCTGGCAGGGGCTCGTGGCAGCCCACGGAGCCCCAAACTTCATTGCGGGGAAAGTCACTATCATATGACAAAGGCTTTGCCGCAGTTCATCTTCCTTCCTGTGTACTTTCCATTTGCCTTCCTGGGAGACAAGATGGCTGACTGAAGCCAGCTTTCCACAGAGGCTCCCGTCCAGTAGGAGAGCTAAAGGACAAAAATTCAGCAAGTAACCTGGTGGATTTGAGCTGCACTAAGGGAGAAGGTTGAAGAATGCACATCAACCCTGCTGAGGCAAGCTGCAACCACAAGGATACAAACAAAAGCTGAGACTTCAATCCAGAGTATCTGTTTCACTAGGTTGGAACAGAAACCAGCTGAAAACAAGACAGAACCACTTAGCCCCACCACACCAGACAGGGCCCCAGTTTCTCAGGCCACAACACTGTACAGGCCCTTGACAAAGCCCCAGGGGAAAAAAATCAAAGGGAGTAAAACAACCATAGGGCGGAATCAGCGGAAAAACTCTGGTAACATGAATAACCAGAATAGATCAACCCCCACAAGGAAAGATATGGCAGGTGTAATTGAAGATCCCATTCATAAACAACTGGCTGAGATGTCAGAAATCAAATTCGGAATTTGGATTGCAGACAAGATTAACAAAGTGGAATTAGGAATTCGAGGAGAAATTCAAAAGTTGTCTCAAGAATTTAACGAATTTAAAGACAAAACCACCAAAGACTTAGACACACTGAAGCAAGAATTTTCAGCCCTCAAAGATATGAAAAATACAGTAGAATCCCTCAGCAACAGAATGGAGCAAGCAGAAGAAAGGATTTCTGACATTGAAGATAAAGCCTTTGAACGCTCCCAAACTCTCAAAGAGGAAGAGAAATGGAGAGCAAAAATGGATCATTCTATCTGAGAGCTCTGGGATAATTCGAAGAAGGCAAACATCCGAATCATTGGAGTTCCAGAAACAGATGAAGTCGCCTTGCTGGGCACAGAGGCCCTTCTGCATGAAATTATGAAAGAGAATTTTCCAGACATGCCTAGAGATTCTGAAATTCAGATAGCGAACAGCTTCAGAACCCCAGCACGACTCAACCCCAATAAGAAATCCCCAAGGCATATCATACTTAACTTCACTAAAGCTAATATGAAGGAGAAAATCCTCAAAGCTGCCAGGAGAAAGAAAACCATTACCTTCAAAGGGAAGAATATTAGAATGACTTCAGATCTCTCTGCTGAAACTTTTCAAGCCAGAAGAGGGTGGTCACCGATTTTTCATCTCCTAAAGCAAAATAACTTTCAACCCCGGATCTTGTATCCAGCTTAACTGAGTTTCATTTATGAAGGAGAAATTAAATACTTCAATGACCCCTATGTTGAAAAAATTTGCCATAACCAAACCAGCTCTTCAGGATATATTCAGACCTATCCTCCATAATGACCAACCCAATCCTATACCACAAAAGTAAACTCACTCAGAAACTTTGGGTCAAACTCCAACTTCCACACTGGCGAAAGGATTAAAAATGCCCACTGGACTTTTGAAAAACTCAATACCCAAAACTTCACCATACTGATCAATATTCTCCATTAATGTGAACGGCTTAAACTGTCCTCTAAGAGGCATAGGTTAGCTGACTGGATACAAAAACTCAGGCCAGATATTTGTTGCATACAAGAGTCACATCTTAACTTAAAAGACAAATACAGACTCAGGGTGAAAGGATGGTCATCCATATTTCAGGCAAATGGTAATCAGAAAAAATCAGGTGTTGCAATTTTATTTACAGATACAATAGGGTTTAAACCAACAAAAGTAAGGAAGGACAAGAATGGTCACTTCATATTTGTTAAGGGTAATACTCAATATGATGAGATCTCAATTATTAATATCTATGCACCCAACCAGAATGCACCTCAATTTATGTATAAGAGAAACTCTAACAGACATGAGCAACTTGATTTCCTCCAGCTCCATAATACTAAGAGATTTCAACACTTCTTTGGCAGTGTTGGATTGATCCTCCAACAAGAAGCTGAGCAAAGAAATCTTAGATTTAAACCTAACCATCCAACATTGGGATTTAGCAGACATCTACAGAACATTTCATCCCAACAAAACTGAATATACATACTTCTCATCAGCCCATGGAACTTACTCCAAAATCGATCACATCTTAGGTCACAAGTCTAACCTCAGTAAATTTAAAGGAATAGAAATTATTCCATGCATCTTCTCAGACCACCATGGAATAAAACTTGAGCTGAGTAACAACAGGAATCTGCATACTCATACAAAAATATGGAAGTTAAATAACCTTATGCTGAATGATAGCTGCGTCAGAGATGAGAAAGAAAGAAATCGCCAATTTTTTGGAACAAAACAACAATGAAGACATGAACTGTCAGAATCTCTGGGACACCGCAAAGACAGTTCTAAGAGGGAAATTTATAGCACTGCAAGCCTTCCTCAAGAAAACAGAAAGAGAGGAAGTTAACATCTTAATGGGACATCTCAAGCAACTGAAAAAGGAAGAACATTCCAACCCCAAACCCAGTAGAAGAAAAGAAATAACCAAAATTAGAGCAGAATTAAATGAAGTTGAAAACAAAAGAATAATACAACAGATCAACAAATCAAAAAGCTGGTTTTTCGAAAAGGTCAATAAAATAAACTTTTGGCCAACCTAATCAGGAAAAAAAAGAGTAAAATCTCTAATCTCATCAATCAGAAACAACAAAGACGAAATAACAACAGACTCCTCAGAAATCAAAAAAATCCTTAATGAATATTACACGAAACTTTATTCTCAGAAATATGAAAATCTGAAGGATACTGACTGATACTTGGAAGCATGTCACCTTCCAAGACTTAGCCAGAATCAAGTAGAAATGTTGAACAGGCCCATATCAAGTTTGGAAATAGCATCAACTATACAAAACCTCCCTAAAAAGAAAAGCCCGGGACCAGATGGCTTCATGTCAGAATTCTACCAAACCTTTAAAGAGGAATTAGTACCTGTATTACTCAACCTGTTCCAAAAGGTAGAAAAAGAAGGAAGACTACCTAACACGTTCTATGAAGCAAACAAAACCCTGATCCCCAAACCAGGGAAAGACCCAACAAGAAAAGAAAATTATAGACCGATATCACTAATGAATATAGATGCAAAAATATTCAACAAGATCCTAACAAACAGAATCCAGCAACACATCAAACAAATTATACATCATGACCAAGTCGGTTTTATCCCAGCATCTCAAGGCTGGTTCAATATACGTAAATCTATAAATGTAATCCAGCACATAAACAAATTAAAAAAAAAAGACCATATGATTCCCTCAATCGATGCAGAAAAAGCTTTTGATAATATCCAGCATCCCTTCATGATCAGAACACTTAAGAAAATCGGTATAGAAGGGACATTTCTTAAACTGATAGAGAAAATCTACAGCAAACCCACAGCCAATATCATATTGAATGAAGTTAAATTGGAATCATTTCCACTCAGATCAGGAACCAGACAAGGCTGCCCATTGTCTCCATTGCTTTTCAACATTGTAATGGAAGTTTTAGCCACCGCAATTAGGGAAGAAAAGGCGATCAAGGGTATCCATATAGGGTCAGAAGAGATCAAACTTTCGCTCTTCGCAGATGATATGATTGTGTATCTGGAAAACACTAGGGACTCTACTACAAAACTCCTAGAAGTGATCAAGGAATACAGCAGCGTCTCAGGTTACAAAATCAACATCCATAAATCGGTAGCCTTTATATACACCAACAACAGTCAAGTTGAAAAAGCAGTTAAGGACTCTATCCCATTCACAGTAGTGCCAAAGAAGATGAAATATTTGGGAATTTATATAACAAAGGACGTGAAAGATCTCTATAAAGAGAACTATGAAACTCTAAGAAAAGAAATAGCTGAAAATATTAACAAATGGAAAAACATACCATGCTCATGGCTGGGAAGAATCAACATTGTTAAAATGTCCATACTACCCAAAGCAATATATAATTTCAATGCAATCCCTATTAAAGCTCCACTGTCATACTTTAAAAATCTTGAAAAAAAAATACTTCCTTTTATATGGAATCAGAAAAAATCTCGAATAGCCAAGACATTACTCAGAAATAAAAACAAAGCAGGAGGAATTACGCTACCAGACCTCAGACTATACTACAAATTGATAGTGATCAAAACAGCATGGTATTGGCACAAAAACAGAGAAGTAGATATCTGGAACAGAATAGAGAACCAAGAGATGAATCCAGCTACTTACCGTTATTTAATCTTTGACAAGCCAATTAAAAACATTCAGTGGGGAAAAGATTCCCTATTTAACAAATGGTGCTGGGTGAACTGGCTGGTAACCTGTAGAAGACTGAAACTGGACCCACACCTTTCACCATTAACAAAGATAGACTCTCATTGGATTAAAGATTTAAACTTAAGACATGAAACTATAAAAATACTAGAGGAGAGTGCAGGGAAAACCCTTGAGGAAATCGGTCTGGGTGAGTATTTTATGAGGAGGACCCCCCCAGGCAATTAAAGCAGCTTCAAAAATACACTACTGGGACTTGATCAAACTAAAAAGCTTCTGCACAGCCAAAAACACAGTAAGTAAAGCAAGCAAACAGCCCTCAGAATGGGAGTAGATATTTGCAGGTTATGTCTCCGACAAAGGTTTAATAACTAGAATCCAGAGAACTCAAACGCATTAGCAAGAATAGAACAAGGGATCCCATCACAGGCTGGGCAAGGGATTTGAAGAGAAACTTCTCTGAAGAAGACAGATGCACGGCCTTCACACATATGAAAGAATGCTCATCATCTTTAATCATCAGAGAAATGCAAATCAAAACTACTTTGAGATACCATCTAACTCCAGTGAGACTAGCCTATATCACAAAATCCCAAGACCAGAGATGTGGCGCAGATGTGGAGAAAAGGGAACACTTTTGCACTGCTGGTGGGAATGCAATTCATACATTCCTTTTGGAAAGAGATATGGAGAACACTTAGAGATATAAAAATAGATCTGCCATTCAATCCTGTAATCCCTCTACTGGGCAGATACCCAGAAGACCAAAAATCACATCATAACAAAGATATTTGTACCAGAATGTTTACTGCAGCCCAATTCATAATTGCTAAGTCATGGAAAAAGCCCAAGTGCCCATCGATCCATGAATGGATTAATAAATTGTGGTACATGTACACCATGGAATATTATGCAGCCTTAAAGAAAGATGGAGACTTTACCTCTTTCATGTTTACCTGGATGGAGCTGGAACATATTCTTCTTAGTAAAGTATCTCAAGAATGGAAGAAAAACTACCCAATGTACTCAGCCCTACTATGAAACTAATTTCGGGTTTTCACATGAAAGCTATAACCCAGTTACAACCTAAGAATAGGGAAGGGGGAAAAGGAGGGTAGGGAGGGGGTAGGTAGGTAGAGGGAAGGGGATTGGTGGGATTACACCAGTGGTGCATCTCACAAGGGTATATGTGAAACTTGGTAAACGGTCTGTAAAGCTAGTGAATGATGCCCCATGATATATCAATGTACAGAGCTATGATTTCACAAAATAAATAAATAAATAAATAAATAAATATAAAAAATAAAAGTACTCAAAAGGCAGATGCTTTGAAAAGCAAAATACACACAATTAAAATATATAATATGGGTGACATCTTCCAGTTCCTCTGAATGACCAAATATTCTAGAGGAGATGCTTCCAATTGGTTCTTCAATTGATAGTTTAGTTCCCCATAGTTTTGTGTGACTGTATTTATTACTCAATGACAAGTTCAGAGGCAGCAAAATAGGGCAAATGCCTAAAAAATCTCTATTTCTCAGAAATAAATAAAAGAATTTAAAATGTATGAATTGGGTACTTAGATTTGTTAATCAGGGTTGGTAGAAAAATACATGTAAGTGGACAGAAGGAGCTACGTTCATGTCACCAAGAGGACTGTAATTTCATTGCATCCCCTTTCCACCAAACTAAATCCCAGGAAAAAGATGTATATAATTAAATGTTAAGCCATCAACTAGTACACACCTAATATGTACTATGAACAGTGATAGTATCTGGGTGGGTAAAAAGTAACATTGAGCATAACTCTTGTTTTCAAAGAGATTACTACTGAGCTGAAATGAAAAGTTAGTTAGAAACCCCTGGATACTTGGGCTGCACCAGATGGCCCTTCTCCCACAGGAAGCTAGGATTCCATAACTCTGTGTGGGGCCATGAATTGCCTACTTGTGTGCAATAAGTCACTGATAGTATGTGAACTCCAGCAAGGGTGAAGTTCAGTGAGGACTGCTATGATCCTGGATGATTCCTGATAGGTGATGGAATCAGGCTGCGTCTCAGAGAGGGAGGCACTGCTTGTGAACAGGAGGAGAAGTGAGTGTGCAGTGTCCTGCTAAATCAGACTCATGGACAGATTCCCAGTACACTTTGAAAATAAAGCCTTAGGGGCGGCGCCTGTGGCTCAGTCGGTAAGGCGCCGGCCCCATATACCGAGGGTGGCGGGTTCAAACCCGGCCCCGACCAAACTGCAACCAAAAAATAGCCGGGCATTGTGGCGGGCGCCCGTAGTCCCAGCTACTCGGGAGGCTGAGGCAAGAGAATCGCTTAAGCCCGGGAGTTGGAGGTTGCTGTGAGCTGTGTGAGGCCACGGCACTCTACGGAGGGCCATAAAGTGAGACTCTGTCTCTACAAAAAAAAAAAAAAAAAAAAGAAAATAAAGCCTTGGAGGAGAAAAAAAATAAGTAAGAGGAACAAGGAGAATTTTAAAACTCTCTCATCTCATCAGAAATCATAATGTAAAACACTAGGAAAAACAAAAAAAGTCAGCACTCTAAGAAGTGAAAGCAAATTTTTGCACCTTGGTTCTAAGCTGTCAGGCCCTGTACTGTTTACGTGAATAATCTACAGTTTAACACTCTTTTCTTCCGATCTTAGCCTAAGGGTGTGGGTATGAAGACCCTTTGAAATATCGGATGAAATACAAAAGAAAAAACTGTCTTAGGCTGAAAATATAAGAACAATGCCCTATCAGGATAATGATAACACAGGTGTTCAAAATGAGACACAGACAGAACATACAGGGAAGAGAAAATCTTAGATTCTACATTTCGTAAATGTGTAAATATGGCAGCCTTTGTGTGATTACTGCACTGTGGAAGCCTTCTGATCTAACTTGGTCACAGGTGGGCCTGTTAATAATAATGTCACTGAGAGTAGGGTATCAGAAAAATGGTCCTCCTGCTCATTCACGTCCAATGCAGGGGGAGCACCAAGTGGAGACAAAAGAAGGGGACTTAATTTCACCAAATTTTCATGTTTAAATCCTTGCTCTGCTGAACACCAGCTATTAATTTAGCCTGTCTATGCCAAGGTAAAATGAGTGCAATGATAGGTCCTACCCCACAGGACTGCAATCAAAATTAAATTGGTAAACGCCATAAAGATCGTGGGACAGTATTTTAAACATGGAAACCAGTATGCATTTGTTACATAACATTTTTTGGTAGGGCCAAAGCTGCTTCTTTGCCTAGAAATCCTATCATTAGAGTCTTCCATTATTTTAGGGGAGGGGGGATCAAATACACACTTCCTGCATTATCTGTGATTCCTAGTTTTTTTCCCTTAACAATGAAAAAGAATGTACAACCATTTGAAGAAAAGTTCGCATGTAGAATCCCTCTACATTTAATACAATCCTTTGGTTTCCCACAATTTTTTTTATAGTTAGGCACCTATTTTAATTTGAATCACCAATTTTTTTAGCATCCTACTTTATAGAAGCTTTTGGAATATCCATATTTGTTTTATAGAAATAATCCTCTTTTTACATCATAGTTCATTGGTTTATAAAATACATAAAAAATCGATCAAAATTATTTGAATTATATAATTACCATTACAAGTAGTATGTGAGTGAGACTACTGAGTTACAAATGTAACAGGTTCTTGGTTAGCATTCCACTCACCGAGAGAGAGAAATAAACACACTTAGCAGAGAGCTGCCGATATTCTATGTTGGGGATAACAAGAGGAAATGGTGAGCATAGGGTAATCCGGTTAATTAGGTTAAAATGTGATTGGTTAGAGGCACCAGTCCCTGTAAGAGCTTTACTTTCAGAACTTCTTTGCTATGCGGGCTTCTCAGTTCTTTGGAATTTAGCCTAATTGCTGATTTTAATGGGGGGGAGGGGCGAAGAGGTTTAAATATGATTTGTTATCACCCACAGTCTCAGAGACATCATTCTAGGAACTGGAATCAGTAAAGAAGTCTTTTGTCAATCTTAAAATTTTAACTTTAAGGTTAGGCCTTTATTTTCTTTCCATCATGGATATGGTTCCCTCTCTTAATTCACCACAATTTGCCAATTAATCCACAGAGCTATCCTTTTCTGTTTCTCTGACACAACGATTTGCTAAATGACATTCACTGTAACTTCTTATTTCCTATTTTCAAGGTACAAAGAGTTGACTACTACTTACATTTTCTTTTCTTCCATTTACAATTTGTCCCAATGACAAAGTGTTAAAACTGTTCTGTCTATATTTCTCTTCATATGCTACTTTAGATTATAGAGAATCATTAAGTTGTATTCAGCAGATGACAACAAACACAGCTTTCTAAGATATGCAGAAAACTACTAAGAAAAGTGCTATCCTGAATCTGCAGTCCACGGAACCTGGGTCCAACTGCACAGTAGGAGATGTGCTGCATGTGCCTGCCACATCCTTAAACAGTCTGGGCTGGACCCACATGGCTGCGTCACGTCCAAGAATCCACGTAAGACAGGAAAATGTTATAAAAAAAGGTGGGGCATATGTTTATGCAAAATAATCTCCCAACTTGAAGAATGAATTTATCATTTATTCATTTATTCCATTCAACAAACAATTACCAAGCATCCATAAACCAAGCTCAGACTGCTTTTATTTCAGCTCCATGGTATGTCTTTGTTTCTCAATTAAACCCAAAAGTACCATCAGAAAACGAAAAGCCACAAGAGAAATAATTAACGGGCTACTTGAGAAGCCAGCACCTTCCTCTGTGATTGTGAGCTCTAAGATGTCAGAGGGCAAGCAGCCCATTTCCTATCATTATTCTTCACAGAACTATTAATAGCCCATTCTTTATAAATGTTATTTAAATTAGAATAGCTCCTGGAAGTAAGGACTATTTGGGGAGGAATATAAAGTAGGTTGGCTGAAAACACCCAATGAATAAACACTGAGTTCTACTGTTAGCATACATATCGTCCCTTGCCATTTGGGTATGGATTTAAGAAATCTGTGACAGCCAATGTAAAAGCTTAAATATCTGCCACATATGTGTTTACTGTGCAAATAAATTATCATGATTCACAAACAGGGAATGCAGATCCTTAAACATTCTTCCAGAAAAGCCAAGTTAAACTAGGCAAAACAGAAAAATTCATAAACATGCAACAGCTTTTAAAAGTAATTATAATATTGGATCTTGATTATGGGATTGTAAAAGCAACACAACTTTTTACAAACGCAAAATCCCCCAGGACAAACATTTTTGGTGTCAAGATCAGGACACTGAATGGAGATAGATTACTCCCCCCTACACAAGTTTTGAGTCATAAATTATGAATTATGTTCCACCAGATAAAGCAGAAAGGAAATTAATTTGAGATGAGATCTATTTTGTAATTCAGAGAACTGTTTTATTTTAATTTGGGGGGCAAATTACATTTTGATGTTCAGCTTTACCAAACATCTTTCTTTCTCTGAAATGAATTGCAATTTCCCATTATTTCTCTGAGGACTCCTAAGATGTTTATGCCAAAATTGACAGGGCAAATTAGCAACCCAGTCTCGACCATTTGGAAAAATCCTGTCCAGAATAGCTTTCTATGTTGATGGAAATATTTCCCTTACACACTGTCCAACATGAAAGCCGTTGGCTACATGTGGTTTTTGAACACTTGAAATGTAGCTGGTTGGACACAGAACTTAATTTAAATTAAAATTTAACAGCCCTCCATAGCTAGAGGTAAAAGTGCTAACTTCCATCTAGACGATCAGAGGGTGGAGAAAGCCCTTCCTCTCGGGCAATCAGACCAAGCAGCAGTAGGTTACCCTTTTCTTTGTATACTGCAACACTGCCCCGTGAAACCTCAGTGCAGCCTTTGACAGCTCCCAGCCTCACGAAGGCTCCAAGGGAAGCTCCAGGGAGCTTGTTTGAGCAAATATACACATTAATTGGATCAAAAAAATCAGAAACAGCAAAGGTCAGTCCTCCAGACCCTTCTCCCAATTCATGTGTTTCCCTGGAGTGGGACTTATTCTCCAGTGCTTTGCCACAAACAGCTTCAAAATGATTCAAATGGTTTGACTTTTCACAACTTTCCGTTTCATGAAGGTAAGTAAAACAAGAGTTTAGTCTTTGTCTTAGACAAAGACAACCTGTAAAAATGCTGAGATAGAATACAAGAAATGTGTTGTGAGGAGAAAGTCTGCAAAGAGAGAGATATGAAAAGAAACAAACCCCGGCTTATTTTTGATTAATAAACAGTTTGAAATAAAAAAATGTGCTTTGGTGTTGCATAAAACGTTCACTTGCTTGTCACAGAACGCAAGAATATTAATACTGGTCCCTAGAGCAATCAATTATTTCCGAACTCCATTCCATGCTTCCACTTAGTTGACTAGAGAACTCAGTTCTGAGTGTCCCTTCACCCAGATGTTCTCTGTTGGTACATTTCTTTATCTGCACGTAGCTTTAAAAAGTCAAGAATTTAGAGATGTTCATTTTTAATGATATCTCCCCAGAGAAGACAGAATTGGGGTTCTGGTGAACCATGCCTTGCTCATGGAGACACTGGTAACTTCTGCACTTAAGTAAGTTCCTATCGATAGGATTTCAGTAGCAAAGATAGTTTTCCAGACAACACGTACCTGCAGGAGCAGATCCGAAGTTGGTCTGACACGCTGTTGGAATAGGATGCTTAATGTTCGGTTCTGTTGTTCCAAATCAAACACTCTTGTTTTCAACTTTACACATTCTTCTCTTAGATCCTACAACAAATACAGTGAAGGGGCAGAAGTCTATAACTGAAAGATGTCTTTGCATATTATCACCATATTTTATATGATTTTTCGGATACATTAGTAAAAATAGCATTTTTATTCTTCAAAGGTCCCAGAAATAAATCACACAAAGCATTTTCTCCCACAGACCATGGTCTGATAGAACTATTATGTGCAAGGAAGACCTTTTTTTTTCAAAAAAGCACCTTGAAATCAGAAATGCATTAATCTAGCATGCTATTTTTGAAGACAGTAAATCTCAGTGATACAAAGTCAATTTAAGTTTCTACCTATATATATCGCCTTTTCACTGTCTTCATAAAAGCAATCATAAAGCTCAAACCACAAGGACAACAATGTTTCTGCAGTGAATAGAAATTTGATGAACTAAAGAAACTATCACTTCTGATGGAGTCTTTCATAGTCATTTGTGGAAACAAGTTGAAATTCTTGTCTCTGTGGCTGATAGAGTCAGTCAGGCCTTTTGTGGGAGAGAAGTAACTCCCTAAAGTGAATGCTTTTAAAAGGCTGGTTGTAACCAGCACATCCCCTGAACCTGCAGATTTCCATATCTTCTGGGGCATTTGGTCTCAGTTCTGGGGAAGCAGCACAGTAACCCTACCTTGGCTGGCATTCTTTTGGAATAGCTCTTTTGAATAGTTCAAACACCAGAGACCTTTTCCCCAGCTCATAGGAGGAAGGTGACCCAGGGGCACTGCCTTCCAAACTGAACGTGATAAGGGTACTTGTGGTACTTAAATGTCCATACCCTCTTTGATGGGGTCAAGATAGACTCAGGATAATAAAACCCAAATTCAAGGTTCTTAGGAAGCTGACCCTATTCTACATTTCAAACTTCATCTTTCACTATTTCCTGATTTTAAGTCTTCTGTTCTCACTATGCAGAAAGTGTTGTTCTGCAAAACTATGCATTCCTGCCAACCTCTCCCCTCCTCCACTTCACCTTTCCTCCTCCCCCACCTCCCTCTTCCAGTCCATCTCTGGCACTTTGACTGACATCTAATTCAAACCATAACACCTCTTTGATGACACTTTACGGGGCACCCTCTGAGGCCTGCCTCCTCTTCTGCACTCCAGTCAGCCCTCAAGGCCCCTTCTATGACCCTCAGCAAATACTGCTTTGTATTCATTTCATCTTTTGTGCTCTGGTCTTACCTTGTCAATTAGAAGACATGTTCCTCACCAGGAAAGCACAAGAAGATGCGGAAATCAACAACCACACAAGTATATTGCCCTTATGTTCTTTTTATTCCGTCACCCATCAGAGTGCCACATAATATAGGAGCTTAATAAGCATTTGCAATTATTTTGCTAAAGGGAATTATGATGACAAATTCCACTCTTAAGTGATTGGTGAAATAAAGAGAGTTTAACTTTCCCAGTAGTTGTAGTTTGCAGATCTCTGATATTCTGACGTGGGGATATTATTGGCTTTACTTAAGACTTTGCAGGCAAGTGAGAGCACCAGTCAACAGTTGTGACCTCTCCCCTCTAGGTCTACATAGCAGTCACAGAAGGGAGTGGGCCTGTTCCACAACCTTGCATCAAACTAACTTTGAAGCTAGAGAGATCTAGCTTCTGAGGCTTTAGCTGAGCATGCTTCATTATATCCACGAGTCGAAGAACCAGGCCAATGGGTGCCCCAAAACACATTTTCTACTTTCCTCACCTTTGTTAGTTAAATGGGTAAAGCTTATGCTTTCAACCAATTGGTCCCTACAAATTGAAACAAAAGAAATGGTGGGTTTGGAATGAGGCACATGGGTATAAGACCTGGGAGGGCAGGGACAGGCATGGAATGAGGCACATGGGTATAAGATCTGGGAGGGCAGGGACAGGCATGGAATGAGGCACATGGGTATAAGATCTGGGAGGGCAGGGACAGGCATGGAATGAGGCACATGGGTATAAGACCTGGGAGGGCAGGGACAGGCATGGAATGAGGCACATGGGTATAAGATCTGGGAGGGCAGGGACAGGCATGGAATGAGGCACATGGGTATAAGATCTGAGGGCAGGGACAGGCATGGAATGAGGCACATGGGGATAGGCATGGAATGAGGCACATGGGTATAAGATCTGGGAGGGCAGGGACAGGCATGGAATGAGGCACATGGGTATAAGACCTGGGAGGGCAGGGACAGGCATGGAATGAGGCACATGGGTATAAGATCTGGGAGGGCAGGGACAGGCACGGAATGAGGCACATGGGTATAAGACCTGGGAGGGCAGGGACAAACATGTGCCTTTTTTCTTGCTGGCACACACATCACTTGGCAGAGGGCATCTGGGGCCTACCCACTGATCAAATTAAAAGCCTAAATTTGTTTTCTTTATTTAGAATTCAATTTCTCTCTGTGTCTGTCTTACGCTAATTTTTGTTCTTAGTGTGTATATAACACTCTTGGTTCCCAAGCACTAATTGTTTTCAGTACTGCTAATTAAGTCATTAATAAAACTTCACTGTGAGATAGATAAATATTAATAGTACCTATTGGGTAGGAACACAATCACTCTCATTTGCAAGGTGAGGATATGGAAACAGAAGCACAGACGTGTGGATGTGCAAGGGAAAGGGGGACCTACAAGCTCCAGCAACCACAATTTTTAGCAGCAAAACAGAATAACCAGATAAGTTCTTCAGATGTGTAAAGGAGAAAAAAAAAAAAAGAATGAAAAAAAATCAATATGCTCTGTAGAGTTTTTATACAAGTGCCCAAATTTCAACGGCTGTTACTGTTATTGAAGGTAAGGCAAAAGTTCATTAGTGGGCACACAAGTTATTGACCCTGAGAACTCTGTTCATCATTTGTTGCCTTGTTCAACTCAGTACATGGCAGAGGGGAGATGGAAGGCTTTAGAAACGGGACACTGGTCTTACAATCATTAACAAAACAATTGCTTGCATTGTTTTATAATATTTTCATTCTCTTCAATCAAGCTGTGGACGGTAACTGAGGGCAGCTGTAACAGGGACATGTGCAAGAGCAGCTATTCTGACCCTATCAGTTACAGAGGCAATACCTAGCCTTGTCCCTCAGGTAAGACGTTAGAAATGAAAGAACTCTCCCCTGTGTTAGATGTCACAGTCTAGAACTATGGCTCTTGGGAGGACCTGGACCATCTGCCCTCCCTCACAAACCTTTTTCTTCTAAGAAAGAAACAAACCTTGCTAACAGGTCATAGCTCTCAAAAAAAGGACCTCACTGAAAATACATGGTTAATTTTTCTGATAGAAAAAAGGCAGCATGATGGTATCATTTTGTCATGGGAGAAAGAAAGCCAAAGGTCTGACTACATTTAATCTCAAGTTAAAAAACAATAGTATAGTGGTGTCGGGGTTCAAGACCATAGCCAGACGTGTTTTCCTCGGCTGTGCATGTCATTACCAGTTAGCAGCAGAGACTAAGGCGCTGCAGTGAAGGTGAGAGGAGCAGACCACATTGAGGAATGCGACACACTACGGGGCCTCTGGTCATCTTAATGATCTCAAACCATCACTTCCCCAGAGGATCCACTGTCATTCTGCTAAATTTCACCTGCACTTGGGCTGGAAAAGATTCTAAAACCACTGCTATCAGTACCTATGGGTGTATAGTTACTTTACATACTTCAGAGTAACACTATTATTAACAGCATCAGGGTGAAGGAAATTAGAGAAAATGTTGATTGCTTATACACAGAAAATATACTGATGTTACCACTTGAGTACTGCTGACAATTATTTAAAACTGATTTTATCAAGTAAAACTGACAATACAGTGGTATGCTCGAAATTTCAGAGGCAGTGTCTATCATGAGAATACACAGGATTTGGGGTTGGAGCAGGCCTGGGCTGTGACCTTGAAGAAGTGGTTTATTCCAATTAGGCTTCAGTCTCCTCACCTGTAAACTAAGGCACTACACAAAACTGGGCTTGATGTGTCACCTGCTTCATGGGATGGCTTGTCAGCTGCCAGGTGTTCCTTCCCTGGAGTTTAATGGCCACCAAACCCACCGGCCCCTCTGGGCACATCACTTCCCAGCAGTTTTTATTGATAGATGCGTATCTCTACCATAAGCATTAAGACTTCTGTTAAAAGAAAAGCCATTTCTGGAAACGGCTGGTCACATCTCAGAGTGACCAGGTGCTTAACAACAGACACCTAAAAAGGCAAGCAGGTGACACAAATGTGTGACTGAACTAGAATAATGCCTAGGAAGGGGCAATTCCTGTGGCAAACTGGGTACTAGGAGCCTTCATCCTCAAGGCATTCCGATTAAATCATTTCTAATCTGGGTAATAGCTAAACACTTTACAGAATTTTGGTGAACTGAGCCCATTACCAAAGCTAGTTGATAATTGCAGGATTAAAGGCTTGCTAAGGTCCCTGGCAATTGTGAAATTCTAGAGTTCCAAATACAATTGCTTCTGAGAAAAGGTGACTTCAAATTTACAGTCAGTTTTATTCTACCCATGTCAGAACCTGAAAGTTCTTCTTGTTGGAAAATACCAGCAATGGGCTTAGGAAGTCGCTTGCCCTTTTGTTTTGTTAGCTGCAAGCATATCTAACCACTGGATTTCAACCCATCTGTTGATTTTCACGGCTTCTCTCTACTACCAACTACAGTGGAGAAAAACAGTAAACAACTGAATGGATCTCAGAGCCTGTGGTTTGCAGTGCACCAGCCATAGGTTACAGTGCAGGCTCTGCTGGCGCCAAGCAAGTGGAATTACGGGCAAATTATTTTCTTAGTCTACCTCACAGGTCTGTAGTGAGAACAAAATGACTTAATGCATTTAACATGCTGGGTGTGGGGTCTGACTGTTTGTAAGTGCTCAGTAAATATAAAAAAACCCTCTTCAGGAACCAGATCATACGTGCAACATTGTGATAGAAGGGGACAAAGACGGTCTGACTGCCCCTCCTGTGAGGGAAATCTGTTGGGCTTTGGAGTTCTTTCAGCTACAAGCTACAAAATTGTTTTCTAGTTCTATCCAAATGGCTGTACTACTTACGCCAGGCTTACTCCATTATGGGTAAGAAAAAAATACCAGATGAATATTTGGTTATTGCAAAGGACATGCAAATAAGACTGAGATTGTTGATATAGAGAAATTAACTGTGGGAAAATGCTTTCCTTCCAAGTTTGATCTTACAGGCAAACAAAACCCCCCACAGAACAAAAACCACTGAAAAACCTAGGAGAGTTACATTATCAGCAAGCATAATTGATGTAATAAAGATAAAATATATTTAAGACAAAAATATGGGTTTAGCTTGAAATATTGATTTCATTTGGACTGTAGACTTGGACTTATGATTTGGAGGCATAATGGGAAGAGAGCTGGGTTTAATATTGTCACTTTAGCATTACTGATCTAAGGGAGTAGAGTCTGCTCTTAAGGAAATCTACAGATTTTTGAGATAAACTGAATTACTAGACTTAGGACACCATCTGCACATTTAACAGGAGCTGCTAAACTTATGGAAATAAATTTTTCTCTATCAGTACAGGCAGACTCTATTACTGCAGGATACCTGTCTGGGCCGATTCACAGTATGTCATGAGAAAGACTCCTTTGGTTGCCTAGTGAAGAGCTGAAGCTATGACAGATTTGCTTTTGCGTCTTAACAAATGATATATTCTAAAACTGCATGGTTATGCCTGTAATTTCACCTCAAGGATTTTTTTGTGACTAGAATAAATCACTCATGATTTCTGTTTTCCTCTGTGCCATCTATGTCCGTCTTTAGAATTTGTTTTCTCATCTGCATTTGGAGTACATCTTATTTCCTGTATTGTGGTGTTCATTAAAAAGAAGTTTTAGTCTTTTTGAAGCAATTTTACAGTCCCTATAAAAACTCCAAGGCACACAATTCTGCAGAAGGTGATTCTTCTGGAATCTCCGAAAGGCCCCGGCACCCTTTCTGCCTGGTGGTGTCCGTGAGGGACGCTACCTTGTGGCGGCAGGTCCTTCTGTGTCTCACTGCTTAACGGTACCAAGCTAGATTTATCTCTTTACTAGTTATTATTTGGATTTGTGTAGCTATTTTTTGTGGCTGACTCGAAGGGTCCCGTTTTCCTTTTTATTGTACCAGACAGCTTCCTTGTCTCCATCCTGGGGCACCATTAAAAAGGCAGGTGTCAGGAGTCTTCCAGCAGTTGCACGCGGAGCTGCGACACCTGCTCCCTTTCTGCCTTAGGTTTGTGATTAAATGAGCATGGACTTTCCAACAGGAGGAAAATAATCGAGAAATTAAAGCCTTTGAAAAAGGAAAGGCATTCAAAAATGTTGCAGCAGAAAGTTCAAGTTGTTTTCCTGTGTCTGTTTCTCACCTTCTTCCATATTAATGTGACAATCAATTTTCACTTGGGCACAACCCAGAACAGAGATTTCTTTGCCAGTTTCATTGGGTGTGGGCTGTGACTAAAGTCTGCCCAAAGAAGCAGGGATGCATGAAAGCTTTGGGAAGTCTCCTCTAAAAGACAGCTAGTATCCACCCTTTACCCTCTTCAAATTCTTTAGCTTTTTCCTTCCTGATGATTGGAGGATGGATATGATGACCAGAGCTAGAGGAGTCACTTTGCACTATGAAGTGACCTTGGAAATGGGGACCACATGGAATAAGACAGAAGCCACAGACTCTATAAACATGATGAGCAGAGCTACCATACAATCCTGTACTACCTGTGTGCTGATTTTTGTAAGAGAAAGAACTAACATTTTAGTTTATTTACCCTACCCCCTATTTTGGATCCCTGTTACTCATGATGGAACCTAATTTTAACCCACATAAGTATACTCAAATCTCTTTATTTATGTGATGGTAGTGTAAAATTTGAAGACGTTAAGATTATTTACAAAAGGAAACATGACATTTTGACAGAAGTAGTAGGGGAGGGAATCTGGAAAAAATGTTATCATAATGCTTGTATAGTATAAATTAAAAATAATGTTTATTTATCTGCATGAGAAGCAGCCAAACTCTAACAAAATTATTTTCAACCGAAAATGCCAAAATGGTATAAATTATTTTTCTCTCAGTCACATCCTCCTGAATACGCTGCATGATCTAAGATTTCCTTTTGGAGAAGGAGTCTCAGTTTCACAGAGAAAAGAAATCAAAATAAACAAAATCTGAGGAATAATGTTAACCACTGGGATAAAAATGTGTCAAATGGTTTATGAAGTGAGTGTATGATGCCCCATAATCATATCATTGTATACACTTATGATTTAATAAAAAAATTAAAAAAAAAAAAAAAAAAAAAAAAAAGAATTTAGCTCCTCAAAACCATTATGGCAAGAGATGAGAAACATTCAATCGAATTCATCAAATAAGCCAAATTTGGGCAAACAGTGGTCTGCATTTATCCTGTGTGCCCCCCAAAGGTGACCTCATGTTGTGTGAAACAAGAGAACAGGAAGATAGCAGAGGAGGAGGTCTCAAAATTCCACGTGTAGCAGTTGCCATTTATTTTACAATTACCACACCCTGACTCCTATAGGAACTGCACCAGATGCTTCCTTTCATTTATTACCACAGCCATTGTGGGGGTGGGGGGTGGGAATTATTATCCTCACTTTACCAAAGAGGGACTAAGGCTCAGAGAAATGAAATAACTTACCGACTCTCAAAGATCTCTTGCTATTTCTAATGCTGTCCAAAAGAGGATATCCATTTGATGGGAATAGGCAGACTCACCAACTTATTTAAAGTTTGCATTTACTAACTAAAATTGATAAGATTGGCTACTCTTCTTGGGTACATGGAAATCTTTCATCTTCAATGGCTTTCTATTACTTTACCAAGAGTCTGAGTTTCATGATTCTATTTATCATTGATGTTACTCATGTAGCATCTAAATCCACATGGCTTTTAACTTACACGAACGAACACAAAAGTATCACATTCATCAATCACAACTTCTAAGTCTGACAACATGAGTTCCAATCCAGCGAAATGAGCACCCCAAAAAACCAAAGCCAGAAAGTGACCTACCTTTTGAGTGAGCAGAGCTTGAACAACTTGGTTGGCTATCTTAAAAAAATAGAGAAAAAAGTCACCATAAATAATACTGAAACTTTGCATATATGGACTCTAATTTGCCTATAAGTTTCCCACCGCTCATGGTAGCTAATTAGCTCCTCAATTGCCTTTTCCCTCCACTTCCAGAGGATCAGACTCTTTTCATAATAAACCTATTCTTCTCAGTAATATTTTGCTTTTTCCAAAGGTGACCTTGTTGCTAATTAAGATGGTTAGGCTCGAAAGATCATTCATACCTTGACTTCCACGTTTCCATATTTAGAAAAACAATATTCAGCTATTAAAAAAAATGGAGACTTTACATCCTTTGTATTAACCTGGATGGACGTGGAAGACATTATTCTTAGTAAAGCATCACAAAAATGGAGAAGCATGAATCCTATGTACTCAATCTTGATATGAGGACAATTAATGACAATTAAGTTTATGGGGGGGGAAGCAGAAAGAGGGATGGAGGGAGGAGGGTGGGGCCTTAGTGTGTGTCACACTTTATGGGGGCAAGACATGATTGCAAGAGGGACTTTACCTAACAATTGCAATCAGTGTAACTGGCTTATTGTACCCTCAATGAATCCCCAACAATAAAAAAAAAAAAGAAAAAAAAAAAAGAAAAACAATATCCTTTCACATGTAAAGTACTCCAAAAAGGCCAAAATATGACAGGGCAAAACACAATCCTAATAATCTGTACACAGTTTCTACACTTTGCCGATTAACCACGTCCTTTGCCTTCTATTCCTTTGCTGTCTATTTCATTGCTTAAAATTACCTGCAATAGAGATAGGCTGAATGGCTGAGAATTGGGACAACTCGCTGTGCCTTATATGCCCTGCTTTTAACCTCAGTGTCTTTATTTATGTCACTCTCTCGTCATTGCTACCTGTTGTAACAGATCCTGGTAGTTATTTACTCTGACATCCATTTTCCCCTTCTTCCTGAGTAACCAACTCCAATTTTTTTTTGGCTGGGTACATTTAAGTACATTTCCCAGCCTCTCTTGTAGCTAAGTGTCTCCATGTGACAGAGTTGTGGCCAATAACATAGAAGCAGACTATTTTCTTGGATTTACAGGAAGTCTTTAAGAAGAAGGGGCCTTACCCTTCTTTTTCCTTTTCCTTTCTGGGACACGAATTACAATTATGGCTGGAGCTTTAGCAGCTACCTTGATAATCAAAGTCACAGATTAAGCATTTCTGGGCAAAAAAAATAGGACAAGCCTAGTCCTGACGATATCATGGAACTATACTATTTACAGAACTTCTATGTGAGAAAGAAATAAAAGAGTCACCATTCGTTTGAGTTCCTTTCAATATACAACCAGATATAATCCTTACTAATATATTAATAACCCTAACTTTCTTCGGGTATTAGATACCTTAGGACACAAGTACAAGCTGGGTCCCTCCTCAGCCCAAGGCAGTGAATCTTGATTCATCTAAGCCAATCTTGGCAATTTCATTCCTTTTCAGTGATTGGTTTAGGACTAGGCATATAACACAATCTCAGCTAAGGGCCACGTGTAAAACATACCATATCCCTGGTATTTCAAGGATCTGGCATTTTCTCCAGATAACCAATCATCTGTGTATTTGTGATAAGATTTCTATTTCATCTACAAACTTCAAACACTTGACATAGAACTACCTACCACATGTCAACATATGTACCCACACAGCTACTATTGATAATTAAGGTAGATGGGTAAAGTAGGTGGTCTATTTTCAGCAATCCACAAACTGTCAACATTTCATGGGATAACTGACACTGATAGCATTAAAGACCAAGTCAGAATACCCAACCGTCCTAGATATGAGGTGCTTCTGATTCATTAATTCCTTCCTGCATTTATTTAACATCAATTTTCTAAGTATCTACTTGGAAAGCTAGAAGATTGAACTCTGGTTTTTGACTTCAAAGAGTGACAATGGGTAGCAGGTTGGCAAAAACACAGTTACAACACAATGTGATAAATGCCTAATCATCATAGTAACTCTCACATTCAACCAAAAACTGAGGGACACACTTTCATCCTCTTTTTCCATGGCAGCAAATTCATTTTTGGTGAGTCCAAACTATTTGTACTTATTTCCCCATCTAGTATAGTGGAACAGATTATACAGTAAGAAATGTTTTCATGGAGCTTAATTGTTTCTTGACTCAATATTGACAAAACAGCACATCCTTAACGACAGTTGGCTACTAGTAAGTCTCATAGAAAGTTACGACACAGGCTGTCATCAACTTTTGATCAGGAGGCAGTCACACCACAAGCAGTAAATGACTTTAAATAAATCAGATTATCCATAATTGATTAAATTGTATGCACAAGAGAGATTTCTTTTTCTATCAGAAGTCTTTCCAAATTGACACTGTTGTCATTAAGTATAAAAGAAAGGACTTTCTTAGGTATTTTTTTCGGTGAAGCTTAAGTTAAAGAAAGATACTCAAGAACTGGCAGTGACCAAAAGAAACCATTCTTTCATTAACTGGTGTGTTCTTTTGCCTTTATCACTTTATTTATAAGTGATCACAATAGTGATAAGTGTTATGCAGCCCATAAAATTGACCAACAGCATAATTGTGAAAATCTTTCAGTTTTTATACATTTATTCCAACTCATAAGAAACTAAGAATTTAAAGTCAAACTATAAGTCACCTATTTTATTGTTGGCAAATAAAACAAAACAGAGAACTGAACTATTCATGCAGGTTGAATCAGTACCAAAGTTACTTCATACCATATATAATTTACTTCTTCTGGATATCAAACTTTGGATTTGATTTACATTCTCATAAAACTGTCCAGTATCAAGATTTTCTTTTCTTTCTCCCAACTGGTCTCCCATTTAAACCATTCTGTGTAACTGCAGTCACATAAAATAGCTCTACCCATGATTTAATAGGTGACACAGACTAAAACCCTAACTGTAACAGCCCACGGGAGGAAATAATGTTATTTGTCTATGATCTGAGCAGTTGCCTTTAGGTTTACAAACTACATCTGAGCTCCTTCTGGCATATTCTTTGGACACTTGTCTGCTTTACCTGAAAATTGAACAAAGATACACAAATGCATTATTTCTTAACCTATGGACATATTACCCAGGAGGACTCGAAGGTTCTTTGCAGAAGAGCAGGAAGGTTGTACACATGCTTCCTCTGTATTGTCTATAACGGCAGTGTCCTAAGTTTTGTTACTATTTTTAATAGCTAACTTCGCAGATATATCAATAGAACAGTTGTTTGGAATACGTGTCTGTAACCTCTAACAGCCTCACAGGATGATGCTCAAAACGGGCTTCTTCCCTCCTCCCGGCATTATGCCCTAAGCACTTGGGTTGCTAATAATCACATATCCATATACCCAGCTAATGAGAACAAATCACTTCCAGTATCATCTGCCAACTTTCCTCCACAAACAAAGGAAAAATGGCAGCTCTACTGAGCCAGAGGACTCGAGCTGTACAGAGCAAAGCTGGTTTTCCTGAAGCCCTTAGTTTGTCTTGTGCCTTCCTTAGAATATCAGGAGATGGAGCAGGAATGCAGGTGAGACACAGATGCCCAGGAGAAGGCCTGAGAACACTGCCTGCCTCTTTCTCAGTAAGAATTCTCTCAGACAAGCCAGCTCCTCTGATGCCTGGCTGCTCTTCTTCCTGGCCAAATTTCCAGGGTTCCTTATTCCTCCACACACCTCCCTGGAAGGGGGCAGGGCAAAGGAGGAAATGTTGCGGCTATGGAGCTGTCTGTCATTTTATTGCCAAACAGTTTTTGGGACTGAATGAGAAGCCGCACTAGGGCGCTTATTCAGAGGAGAAACTAACTCCCACCACTCTGAGAAGACAGCCAAGGCCGGGGTACAGGGTGGGGAGCTTCAGGGTGATGGGTGGGGGAGTAAGTAGCTCAAAAGGTCTTGGACAGGATTCTCCTCCTGCCTGGGGTCTTGCCTCCATGCTTTCATGGGCTATTTCATCATGCAAAGTAACTGTCACCATCAGCAAGGTCACTTAAAAACCTGGGCCCAAAATCATGTTTTTGAAAATGTGCTTTGAAGAGATTTTCTATGCTTCTCAGCTGAGGTAGCTGGGGGAAAGCATGAGAAATATTGACCAGATCACAACAAAGACTTGGGTTAATAAAACTGGCTGTGTTAATTTTGTATACTGCCATCTACTGGAAGGGAAAGCAGACGGACTTTTCTCAGCCACAAAACGGGGATTGTTTACCTTTACAGTTGTGAAAAACTCATCAGATGATAGACATAATCACCACCTAGGACAGCACCTGACAGATGACAGGACCTTGCACCATAAATGGTAAGTGTGAATCAGGCCAGTCAAACTTCAGAGAACACATTTTCAAGCAAGCAGCTTAAGAATAAGAAATTTTATTGGTAAGGGAATAAGGCGTGTGCATGCACATGTATGCACACATAATATACACATTAAATATGTCACTACGTATCTATGTTGATGTACCTTGTATTTTATAATCTGGTAAGATACAAACAAGAAACTAAGAAACTGGAAGAAGTAAATACACCGTCCCCTGTGACACGAAAATAGGGTGGCTGTAACAGCATCTGAACCCCCGTCTTCCCGACCCAAAGCCCCTCTGGTCTCTTCTAATTAAAATCAGAGTCTTTTAAGAGGCTTGATATTTTTTCCAGGTGATTTAGTCTTTGGATTATTTCGGGGGTTGGCACATAATAAATGAGAGTTCATCTTTGAGAAGGTAACTGAAGAAGTTAGTCTAAATATGTCTGTGGGATTTGGGGAAAAACTAATTTGGAAACTAATTTCCTGCTGATATTCTCCATTCACTGATACATTCACTCAGTCATTCAACATATATACATAAAGCACTTAGAATGGGCCAAGAATCTTCCATGTCCTGGAGAAATAATGGGCAACAGAATGTAGGTGCTGCTTCACAGTAGTTAGAGTTGGGGGCAAACAAGAAGGAGATAATTGGTTAATTTCTTTCTATGTCTATCAAGAAATTAATTTTAAAGATTATGTGGGGCTTAGGTGTGGGATATACATAAGAAGGTCTGGGTTCCACAAGCCAGTCTAGGACCAGAGGGACAGATGAAAACTGTTCTTAACAACTGACTTCTGCCTTTATTTAACCTAGGTTTACAAGAAATTCTGGTGTGTTTTTCTATTTCTGAGCTATATCCAAAGGTCTACTCGTCCATGCCGTTGCGCTCTAAAGTGTGGAAATTGGGGAACTTGACTCTGGCACCCTTGCTGACTATAAGGACTTGGGCTCGGCTCTGATGATCTGAAGAGGAGGGCGTTTTCTACAACTTTGTGTGCAGAAGCTCCCTTTGCAATGTTCGTGAAAATCGCCGATTTCCTTTCCCCACATAATGACTGGAAAGGGCTGAGTGAAATTTAAGAATGCTCATTTTTAGCAATTGCCACACATTTTTTGTTTGTTTATAGTTTTGCATTAACTCAGACACTGTTGAAAAATCAGCAGTGTGCCAAAATCGCCACACAGGTCTGTGCTCCTCTAGCCTTGCACCTAGGCTTGGGGACAGGGTTTTCATCCTCCTCCTGAAAATTTCTGAAACTGTTTAAAACATAGTACTCAGAGAATCTAATTGCAAGTTTTTTAGCCTTTGCTGAATATTACAACCCCCGCAGTACTTTAAAAAATTTGAATGTCCAGGTTCTACCTTAGACCAGGATCACTCAGCCAGCAGAGTTTAAAGGTCTCCAGGTAAGTCCACCAAACAGGTTAGGATGAGATGTACTTGCCTTCTGGATCTTGAACCTCACTTATTCTAGCTATTTCTGCTGAAGACACCTTTCCAGTTCTGTACCCTTCCCTGCTCACACACCCAGGGCTTCACCTGCCTTCTACTGACTGCACTCCGTGTTCCCAAAGTTCCCAGTGCACCTGGTTTGCGCTGTGTGTTTCTGTCACCTCATTACTCTGTAACTATACAATCCTCTCTACTCTCCCACCAGGCTGGGAACAACATGGAGCTCCCAGGGCCTGTGTAAGGCTGACAGCCAATAAAGGTTTATAAGATACTACTGAATCTCTCTAAATGCAATGCAGTGATCAGAGATGTTATTTTACTGATTTTATGATTTAATATGTTTCATTATACGTGTGTGTGTGTGTGTGTGTATGAGACAGAGTCTTACTCTCTTGTCCTGAGTAGAGCACCATGGTGTCATTGTAGCTCAAAGCAACCTCAAATGCTTGGGGTTGAGCAAGCAAGTCCTCTTGCCTCAGCCTTTGGGACTACCGGTACCTGCCATCACTCCTGGCTAGTCTTTCTATTTTTTTTTAGTAGAGACAGGGTCTTGCTCTTGCTCAGGCTGGTCTCAAACTCCTGAGCTCAAGCAATCCACCCACCTCGACCACCCAGAGTGCTACGATTATAGGAGTGAGCCACCACATCCGGCTTCATTATACTTCTTTACATGGGTATAGTTGGTTTGAAAGAAACTGTGGCCAGCATAATACTGTGCATAAATAGAAATTCAAGACTTGCTAGTAAACTGTCAAACAGCTATACTAAGAAATTATATTTAAACATAAAAAACTCCAAACTCCCAAGGGAAATCGAGCTAATCCTTGGTTCAGCATCCCTCACCTCTCTGTTCCTGGGGTTCTTGGTCCAATCAAAGTTTAAGGCAAGAAAAGATTCTGCAAGAGTTACCCTCAGTTTTGCCTGGAAGGCAAGGAGATAGGATAAGGGGCAGCAGAGGGGCTGGTGAAGAGTGTGTATGTCTAGTAAGTGAGGGTGTGTGTGTGTGTGTGTGTGTGTCTAGGAATGTGGATCTGTTTCCTTCTGAATAAATGAAACCTTTTATTAGAACACACAAAGGGAATTTCAGATTCCAAAGCATTCCCTTCCCAAATCCTCAATAGGTTTTTCATTTCCCAGAAAATAATAATCAGTGCAAAATGATTGAAGAATGTTTTAAACTGACATTTTATCCACTCCTATGTTTTATGAAACCCACTAGCAAGGAAATAACTTACATGAGGCCTTACCTTGTTAGTTTGTCTAATTAGTATAAAAAGCCTTGGAAAGAATTTCCAGTTGGCATTATTACTACATTCAACTGCCCCTTTGAGAGTGTTTTCTTACAATGCACAGAAATGGATGGTCTACGCTCATGCAGTTAGTTACCAAACAACTGGCAAGTGGAATCAGGGGCCAGTGTTCATAAATACAAAACATTAGTATTGCTCAGAGGTGGTTTTTGCCGCAAGTCCCCTCTTTGGCAACCATTAATTTTTGCAATTAAGAACAGAGGGACTTTTCCTCTAAAATGTCTGTCTTCAGTGGAAATATTATATGAGATGATTTTGTAGGCAAAACTTACATTTTGTCCCACAAACTTTGAAAATCCTACAGTACGCAGCCATGGAGCGCACGCAGAAAACAGGCTCTCAGTTTCTATAAAATGTTATGAGCTTTTAAGGAAGGTTTTGGGGGGGGTGCTGTGTCAGAATTGTGACAAATAAAAAGTTTCTGTGGTGTGAATCACATAAATTTGGCATCTGAATACAGATTAAGTCTCCTTAGGAATTTCTGTGCAGGAGGTTACAGTGAAAGTTTGTTGATCAATACATATGACCCAAGGGCACTGTGTGTTCCTTTCAATATCCTTTGATCTATTTAGTCTGCCTTGCCCTAAACTTTGATGGACCAAGAGCTCAAGGAGTAGAAGTGAGGGATGCTGAACTGGCCTCACCAGACTCTGAGCCATGTCAGAGACAATTCATTTTGTCATTCTTTTAACTTTGGGTATTGTAAAGATTATTCTGATCTTAAGTTCTGAAAGGACAGAGTATCGCAAACACTCATTTTACCTGAGTAACCAATATGTATGACTGGGAATATTAAACAATTAAAATATCTAATATTAAGTAACTAGATAATTTTCTGGGGATGTTCTGTGAGTTCTTCAACCACATAGAAGTAACTCATATAAAGTAGTCTGTGTTATGTGGACAGTTGCGCAAACTGGCAAGTGTATCAGCGTCATCTGGAGCACGTGTCGACACACAGGTCACTGGGCCTCACCCCAAAGGATTTCATTCTGTAGGTTTGGGGCAGGGCCTGAGAATCTGCATTCCTAACAAGGTCCCAGGGAAGGCTGATGCCACTGGTCTAGGGATCACATTTTAAGAACCACTGGTGTGGGGGCAGTACCAAGTGCCACCAAACTCAGAGGAGAGAAACCACGTCTGGTTTGGAGGGACCAGAGATGTTTCAGTGCTAGATTCGTGCCATAGCTGGGATTTGAGCTGGAGTTCTTTATTATCCACCCCACCAACCTCTGGAACAGTGCCTGGGAGCACTGAGGAATGGATAGGGTAGGAAATATCAAGAGGAATTTGCTGGAAAAGGTTTTCCTGAGGTTAACAGGGAGAAAAAAAAACAACATATATTGGTAATTCCCATTGTTAAAGTAACAGAACCTGATTAAATAGTTTTCTTTCCTTTTCCTAAATTATGCATCAGCTACTTGTTACACAACTCAAACTGAACCTCTCAGAACACTGTGAGTTTTAAGGTATTGGATAGGTTACTAAAGAAGTTATCCCCGTAAATAATGACTGCAATCACAGACAGGTCTCAGGTGAAACCTGTCAGGGAGGTGAACGGCCAATGCTAGTAGGAAAACAGCATGAATTGTCGGTACAGTCCCTGATTGTGTGAGGGAGGAAGAGGAATCTGTGCACCCTTCAGTTTTCCCCTTGCTTCCTAGCAACTCTCCAACATCTTAGCCCTCATCTCTTCATTATTAACAAATAATATTTATAAAGTTGACTCATGTGTGTGGCCCTGTCTTCTTCCATTCTACTCAAATTTTCTTCCTCACTTCCCATTCTCTTCCTGGCATGTTCTCCATCTACTGATTTTTTCGCTCTGGCTGTCAGCTGTGAATACCGTTTCCAACCACTCTATCAAGAACTTGCTTTTTCATAAATGGTGTCCAACTAGAGATGCAACATGCCCTGACTTGGTTTTCCTCATCTCATTCATAGGGAAAATGCTTATTGGACAGAGGAACTTATCATACAGTGAAGCATACCCCAACTGTGGCCCACAAATATTTAACAATAGCCAAAGGAACATATAAATGCCTGGCTGGGATTAGGAATTTGGGATGGAGGGAAGCAGACTCATGCATGCAAACACACACACACACACTCTGATCCTTTCTTCCTACTGGCCACATGTTGAAAACTCACCTTTGCTCTGATGTTCTGTGGAGGCTGGTAACACACATGTACTAATATCTGATAAAGAAGACCCTAACTAGTCCAGCCTCGGATCAGGAGCCTCTCCATCCTTCTTACCTCATCGAGACATCTTTCATACTGTTCTCTTTGATTTTCATTTTCCAAAGCCAAGGCTGAATTCTCTGCCTGCGGTAACATACAAAAATAACACAAATAAATCAATGAAATGTTGTGTTATGTGACAACTTATTCAATACAGTTACTAAATATATCTCCTCAGGATCCAAAACAATCTTTTAGAAGTACCTTTGACAAGTTGATCTAAGTACTATCATAAATGTCTCAGGGATGACTTCTGCCTTACCGACTTGCTCACGAGAATACATAATACTTTAAAGAAACACAAAACTTGGTAGTCTGAACAGGTAGAAAATCAAATCATGGCTTGATGTGAGAATGTTCTGTAAAAAGATTACCATGTTTATTTCATTCTATGAAAATGTAAATGTAAGAAATGCCTTAATCCACTTCATTAAGATGTGCCACAGTCACACAGTCTAGTATTTGTTTAGGCCACAGAAAGATATCACAGGTAAAGTCCTGAAAGCATAATTCCAAATGCAAACTAAATATGTTATTTTCATTGTTAATCAATGACTTTGAACATAAGAAGATAATGAGAAATGTAAGACTTGAACTATACTCCAGTATCCCTCTCACCACTCCTTCTTTGTTAAAATTGCTGCTTTCATATTTCTCAGAGCCATGTAGGTAAGTGGATATTGAATATGGTTACTAGGTTACCCTGCTGAATAGCAGGGGGAAAATAAAAGCAATCCCAGGCTTTAGAAGGAGCACAAGATGGCGGTATGAGAATCTCTTTCCACATCTACTGAGCTGTTTCCACTGTAGCCATTGAAGGCTCCTGTCTGAATTCTGAACCGTGCAAGGTAACCCCTCCCTGTGCTGTATCAAGGACCACCTGCCCCAACCCCTTGAGCACATTTGTTTCCAAATAGCCCTTCCCTACATCTCTCCTTGAAATTTGGAAGTTGGGGTACTGAACTTCAAATCAGAATTTTCAAAAGTATAGTATGATTTTTAGGTGGTACCCAGATCAATATTTATTTTCATAATTTCTCCCCACCAGTTTATTTTTATTATTTTTACTTTTTTTAGAGACAGAGTCATACTTTATCGCCCTTGGTAGAATGCCATGACATCACAGCTCACAGCAACCTTCAAATCCTGGGCGATTCTCTTGCCTCAGCCTCCCGAGTAGCTGGGACTACAGGCACCCACCACAACGCCCAGTGATTTTTTTTGTTGCAGTTTGGCTGGGGCAGGGTTTGAACCTGCCACCCTCAGTATATGGGGCCGGCGCTCTACCTACTGAGTCACAGGTGCTGCCCTCCCCAACAGTTTTTTAAACTTTTTATTTGAAAATAATTTTAAAGTTATAGACAATTTGCAAGAATAGTATAAAGAACTCTCATACACCGTTTCTGAGATTCCCTAATTGTTAACATTTTTGCCACATCTGCCATTCTCTCTCCCTCTCAAATTGTTTTCCTGCACCTTAAGAGTAAACTGCAGACAAGATGCCCTTTATCCCTAAATACTTCCGGGTATTTCCAAATGACAAAGACATTATCTCACACACCCACAGTATAGTTGCCAACTTTAGGAAATATAATCTGATCTCTAGTCCTCGCGCCACTTTCGTCAGCTGTCCCAGTAATGTCCTTCATGGCTGTTTCCAGCCCACAGCCATGCCCTGCATTCAGCTGTCACTGCTGTTCGTCCAGCATCCTTTAATCTGCTATCTTGTCTTTTTATACTGTTGATTACCTTCTTCCCTTCTCCGTCCTTTCCTTTCCTTCTCTTTTTCATTCCTCTCCTTTCCAAATAGAAGCCAGTTATTTTGCAGAACATCCCTTAATTTGGGTTTATCTGAAGCTCCCTCATGTTCACTTGGCAGGAATAGCACAGCAGCGAGCTGGGCTCTTCTCAGGGAGCTGTGCCAGTCACCTGGTGTCCACGCGTCCTGTGCTGGGCATGTTAACCTTCAGGGATCTGCTACATCTCTCCCTTGAAGAGTTACTGTCTGTACTTCTATAATTAATAAGCAGTTTGTGAGGACATACTTCAAGACTATGAAAATACTCTCTCGCTCATCAAACTTTCATTCATTTCACCCACAGCTACCACTGATGATTCTCGCTGAATCTATGATTACCTCAGTCACGAATGGTGATTTCTAACTCCATTCTTCTATCTTACACTTACGAGTTTACACTCTACCGTAAGGAAGCGTTTTCCGCTATGTATTTATCAGTATGCATCTATGGGTTCTTCTATTACAGGGGTCCTGAGTCGTTACTATTAATTTTGATGTTCAAATTGCAATTGCCCCAGTTTGGGCAGGTGAGCTCTTTTAAGCTGGTGGTATCCGTCTATTTTTAACATGCTATCCATCATTTTAAAAAGACTTTCTTTTTCAGCACACGGAGATGTTCCAGGCCCCTCTTGTTTTTCCTTGCCCTATCCTTGGAATCAGCCATTTCTCCCAGGAATTCTAGTTTCTTTTAGTTGAGAAATGCTATTTAGAAACCAAGATCTAGGTTTTAACTTTCTCTAATTGCTACTGAGGAATCAGTTTCTACCTCCTCTCAGTGGAAGGATTTTTCCCCCCACCATACGCACATGTGCACACACATACACACTCAGCCCCCAACCCCCCCAAATCCCACAAAATTCATCCTCAACTCATTCTTTCCACATTTGTATCTTTCTTCTTGTACCATAAGAACACAGGATCCCAACATCATTGTATTTACTTTTTTCAATCCTGCCATGTGTACAAAATTGTTACACTACATAAAGAGAGTACTAGAAGAGGTCACATTTCTTTCTTTCTTTGGACGACTTTGTTCGAAAGCTCCTAGATTAGTTCTTGCCCTCGTTCCCCTTTAGTGTGGGTTATACTACTCATTTGAAATTCAGTTTAGTTCACTTTTTCTGATAATAATCAAATTTAATTTCTGCTTCTCTTGATTTCATTTTACTTTTTTAAATATATAAAACATTAACACGATTCCCAAGGTCAAACTATACTAGAAGGTACACGCTCAGTGAAGTGTCACCCTCTCCTACCCTGCTCCTGACCACCTCTTGCTGGTGGTGTCACTATCTTCGTTTTCATCTTCCTACATCTGTTATTGTCTAGTTAAAAATCATGTCCTTTGACTCCCTCTCTTACATGCGCAACAATCACCTTTTCTTCGTTTTCTGCTCCCATTTTCTCAGGTCACTCTTGCTGTTTTATCAGAGCATGTTGTGTCCACAACTTCCCCTCTCCCCCTTGTTTGAGCCTCCTGAATGGCTGCTGGCTGGGGAGGCTGGCCTCCGCTCTCTTCTATCACCACTGCAGCTCAGATCCCCCCTTCTTTTTCCCATTCACAACCACATCTCCCCATTGCCCCTACTCTTTTCCCTTCAGCTCTGATTCCGCAGGCATGTACTGCTCTGAGACAGACACCTGTGGTCCTCACACCCCCCCAGCCTGCCCGACAGCCAGCACTGGAACTGTCCTGTCTCCCTCTGCCTTTGGGGTGGGCCACGCAACCGCAGCTTTCTGATTCCAGGTGTTTTGTCCTTGGTGTCCTCTGCTCCCACTGGGGTTTATTTTTCTCCTTCAAGTAATTTGGAACTTGAGTGGTCCCTTTTTTGGATAATGCAGAAAGCATGGGTTTTGTGTGGTTTTATTTGTTTTTCCTGGTGATTTGAATGTCTTCTTTGGCAGATGCAGGAAAAGTTTCCAGTGTAGCAGTTTCTTACTTGAATCGACAATGAAACTCAGGAAAAGTGGACCAGAATGGGGCACAAAAGTTAAGGAAAACTGCTGGGCTTTCCCAGTTTTCACCATCTAGTTCAAGGTCAGGTCATTTCTACCTAGTCACAGATCGAGTCTCAGGAATTCTCAACACCATGTGTTATTCAGGCTTTAGATTTAATCCTTGGGTTCATCCTCATTCTGTTGGGCCTGAATCCTTCTTTGAGTGACTGGCCCCCAACCCAGCAGTCTCTGGGGTGGGGTCCTGACACGTTTTCCAGTTCTCAGCAGGGACAGATGCCTGACACACAGCCTGCTCCTTCTGCCTGCAGGCCAGTACCCGTCTGGGCTTGAGGCACAGTTATTCATCACCCCTAGACTGTTTCTGCTTTTTATTCTCCACTCAAACTAAGCTGACTTATTGCTGTTTCCTTCAGGGATTGCTTCCGGCCGGTCGCACTGACCCTTGTCTGTACCTGCAGCTCGTGGAAGCCCTCCATTCCCCCCAAGCCCAGGTGGAGGGAAGATTCAGATTCCAGTTTTACTGTTGTAGTTTTCACTGGGCAATGTCAGGTTGTGTCATCTTAGCAAGTCATTTAACTTTGCTGGCTTTACAGTTCTTTAGTTAATAAATGAAGAGACCAAACTAGCCAATCTACAAAATGACTTCCAATTCAAATATTTGGATACCATGAATCACAAGGGGAAAATGCTAACACTGCAGTAATACAAAGTCATTGATTTCTTTGGAGAAATTTAGCTTTTGTGGGGTCTGCTGGTGTTAGTCAGGCAACAGCACAAAGGATAATAGGAAGAGATAAAGGGGAGAACGGCAATGGCACGTTACATTGTTTTCACTTTAAATGTCTTGGAAAAAATATGCAAGCAAATAAAGCTGAAAATGGGAATTTATATGAGATGTCTATATCTCATTCCTACCCCACAATATCACGTCGCAATAACACTACGATCGATCCATTCAGATAATTACCACGATTATACCGTTTACATCACTTGCCTCACGTTTACTGCTCCGACAATCTATTACAGCCAGGCAAATTAAATACCTAACGGGGGCTGATGAAGACACAGTAGTCACTTCTGGTTACTGTGTTCAGTTACACAGACCAATTTAATTGATGCAATCCTGCGTATCCCAGGGGACAAAGAAGATATTAACAATTATGCCACTGAAGTTAAAATAATCTTGAACTCGTGATTTTCTTTAATCCATTTGCATTTATTAGAGATTCAGGATTAACTAGCTACCAATATAAGACAACAAGGGGAGAAAAGAGAAAGAAAAATATCTTAATTAAAGGTGATTTAAAGAAACAGTGAGTATTTGTGTAGCAGGAATGGGAAAGGACAAGGTGAGAGAGGTAGGAAAGAGAAAATGTAGGTGTCACCAGTAAGACTCCTAGAAATCCCAACGCAAGTTCTTTTCTGCTGGAAGTATGTTAAGGAGACCATTACAACATTTAAGTAAAGGTAACAGTGCATCTTTGCGTTCAGCATGATCTTCCACACCAATCTAGTTTCTGCTAGATTTAGTCCACGATTTAGAGGATTTCTTACCTCTGTGTGGTTTCCCCATGACTCTGAATTACAGTGGTCTATGTATGTTTGTTGTTTCATCTCCTAAAAGCCTTAAATATTCTTATAAAATCAAAGCACACCATTAAGTAAATCCATATTGTTTTGGTTTATTGTGGAAACAGGTCTGAATTAATATATATTTAAAGGAAACCATGTTTCTTTTATGTAATATTTGGACATACTTATAGGGTACATGTAATGTTTTACCACATGCATAATTCTTGATCTTGTAATGGTCAAGTTGGGGTATCCAAGGTGCCCATCGCCTCGTGTGTCCATGTTTATGTGTTGGGAAGATTTTAAGTCCTATCTACTAATTATCATGAAATAATACAATACATTGTCCTTAACTACAGTCCCTCTACCCTGCTATGGAATATCAGAATGTAACCCTTCTATCTAATTGCATGTTTGTACCCCTTAATTAACCTCTCTTTTTCCCACACTCCCACACCCTCCCCAGCCTCTGGTATCTACCACTCTACTGTCTATCTCCATGAGGTTAACTTTTTTAGCTACCACATCTAAGTGGGAACATGTGACATTTGTCTGTGCCTGGCTCATTTTGCTTAGCATTTTGACCTCCAGTCCCATCCATGTTCTTTTGTTGCCAGATAGCATTCCAGGATGTATATATTCCAGATTTCTTTATCCATCCACCTGCCGATAGACACTTAGATTGATTCCTTATTTTTGCTATTGTGAATAGCACTTCGATAAACATGGGGTGAGATATCACTTTGGTACACTGATATCTTTTCTTTTGTATTAATATCCATAATAGGATTTCTGGATCCTATGGCAGTTCTATTTTTAGTTTAGTTTTTTTTGGTTTGTTTGTTTGTTTTTAGAAATCTCTATACTGTTTTCCATAATGGTTATAGTAATTTACATTCCTACCAAACAGTGTATAAGAGTAAAAAGGAACTATGTTTCTTAGAGGTCCTGCTCAGAGAATAGACACGTTGGCCAGGGTTTACAAATGATTAAAGAAATTGATAGTTCTGAACCATTCTGTGTCAATTCCCTAATATATATACTATACTTAAAATGTTTTTATACTATAAATTTGCTTAATACATCCTTTTCCACAGACCAACGATAGAACAGCTCTACATAAAAATCTTTCCCCTGCATAATATAACAGCTCCACTGGAGGCTTTTAACATCTTATAATCTGTCCCCATATCATCCATCAAAACCTATATATCTGCTGCTCCACAGGACACACCACCTCCGGAGTGTGGCCAGCTCTTATTATCTCATGAAGGTCCCACCTTCCAGTACACACCACCTCCTGAGTGTGGCCCAACTCTTATCATCTCATGAAGGTCCCACCCTCCAGGACACACCACCTCCTGAGCATGGCCAGTTCTCATTATCTCATGAAGGTCCCACCCTGCAGGACACACCACCTCCTGAGTGTGGCCCCGCTCTTATTATCTCATGAAGGTCCCACTCTCCAGGACACACCACCTCCTGAGTGTGGCCCCGCTCTTATCATCTTATGAAGGTCCCACCCTCCAGTACACACCACCTCCTGAGGGTGGCCCCGCTCTTATTATCTCATGAAGGTCTCACCCTCCAGGACACACCACCTCCTGAGCGTGGCCCCGCTCTTATTATCTCATGAAGGTCCCACCCTCCAGGACACACCACCTCCTGAGTGTGGCCCCGCTCTTATCTCATGAAGGTCTCACCCTCCAGGACACACCACCTCCTGAGTGTGGGCAGCTCTTATTATCTCATGAAGGTCCCACCCTCCAGTACACACCACCTCCTGAGCATGGCCCAGCCTTATGATCTCATGAAGGTCCCACTCTCCAGTACACACCACCTCCTGAGTGTGGCCCTGCTCTTATTATCTCATGAAGGTCCCACTCTCCAGTACACACCACCTCCTGAGTGTGGCCCCGCTCTTATTATCTCATGAAGGTCCCACCCTCCAGGACACACAACCTCCTGAGCATGGCCCAGCTCTTATGATCTCATGAAGGTCCCACTCTTGCTTCTAGGCTGTGCCTATGGTCCTGGCTGCTGTACCACACAATATGCTTCACTTTTCCATTGGCCTTTCTAAATCCAATTTCTGTGGTTTGGCTCATATCTGGACCTACAACACTTACATGGACACACATGCTTAAATTTAGAAAAATTTGGACACAAAAAAAGCAGCATAAGCATTCTGAAAAATTCCCCTACGCCATTCCTAAGATTCCCCAAAGGTCAACTTTTTAACACACTGACTTTATCATTTGTTTTATGCCTACCTATGCCCAGAGATGATTTTTTAAAAACCACTGGAGAGTGAGGAACAGACACAATTCCCCTTTACCTATTAATATTCGGGTGTATATTTTTTTCTTTTTTTCTTTTGAGACAGAGTCTTTGTCACCTTGGGTTGAATGCCATGGGATTATAGTTCACAGCAACTGCAAACTCTTGGGCTCAAGCAATCCTCTTGTCTCAGCGTCCCAAGAAGCTGGGACTATAGGCATCCACCATAACACCTGCCTAGTTTTTCTAATTTTAGTATATGTGGGGTTTGCTAAGGCTGGTCTCCGGCGTATACTTTCTAAAAATACATTTTCTACATAACCACTGTATAGTAATAACATTCAGAAAATTAACATTGATACAATAACCTCCTACTCTACAGACCTTACTCAAATTTTACCAGTAATCCTTCAAGTAATCCTCCAAATTTTGCCAGTAATCATTCAAATAATGTTACACACACGGCAGAGAAAAACTTGGGTTCAATAATAACTAAACCTAATAAGACAACTAGAACAGAATATTTAAAGCTTGTCGTATGCTGTACTGAACAATATAGGAGACTGAGGTTCTGTTCCTCACTTTTTATGTATGCTGGGATCGTGGCCTGGTTCCAAGAGCAGTGTTTAGTTCTCCTACTTTTTAAGCTCCTGTCATATATGGAACAGTTCCTTGGTCTCTGTCTTTTATGATCTTGACCCTTTTCAAGAGTTCAGTCCAGTTACTGGTGAATGTTCTTGAATTTGCTTGATGTTTCTTCACAGTTCAAGTGAAGTATTCGTGGCAAGACTATCAGGGCAATGACACTGTGTCCTTCTCAGTGCATTGTATCAGAAGGCGCGTGCTATCGATTCATCCTATTATTCCTCGTCCAAAAACCCCAAGTCTGAAATGTTCCAGTGAGCATTTCCTGTGAACATCATGTTGGTGTTCAGAAAGTTTTGTATTTTGAAGCTTTTCAGATTTTTGGATTAGAGATACAGAACTGAGTAAATATATAATGTAAATATTCCAAAATTTGAAAACATTAGAAATCTGAAAAAGTCTAGTCCCAAGCATCTTGGATAAGGAATACTCACTCTGTAGTATGTTAAATTTGATCACTTGGGTAAGGCAATATCTGTGAGATTTTTCTACTATAAAGTTATGTCCTTTTGTAATCGGTAAGTATCTTGTACTCAGAGTATGTGGAAGACACTTACCAACTATGTAAATATCCGGACTACTGAAATTGCAAATACACAACTATCCATACTTTGGTTCACTCATGTTAGCATCTACTAATACTTTTTTTGTTTTGTCTAAACAATTGTTACTGTGGTGGCTGCCAAATAGTGATTTTTAAATCCCACAACTCTTCCTACATTTACTACTTTAAATCCTATCACAAAGAGGGGCCGCACATTTTAACATTTCGTTAACCTCCAGTGGAGGTTGATAGTTTCAAGAGTATTATTAGTCTTCACCTGTAGACTACAGGTCCTTTGAGACTGGGATCATGCTTTACACACCTGTTCAAAGGAGTAAGTTTTACACTATTGCATTTTTACTATAGTTATAGATAAAAACAAAAACTCATAATGATGTTTAGATTTACTTAGTTATCAATGAGTTTGTTGGAGTAGAAGGCACCTCTAGCTGTGTCTTCTCAGTGCTGATCACACACACGGACAAATACTGACTCATCTTTAAAAAAATCATATTTTACAGACAGACGAGAGATTAACAAACAAGGGATAAAGGTTTTTACTCTTTGCAAGTGTCAATAAGAATTTGATTTAATGAGTACATATCACTGGACACTTTTTTTTTTTGAGACAGAGTCTCACTATGTCACCCTCGGTAGAGTGCTGTGACGACACAGCTCACAGCAACTTCCGCCTCTTGGGATTAAGCGATTCTCTTGCCTTAGCCTCTTGCCTTAAGCCTTGAGCATAAGCAATTCTTTTGCCTACTAAGTAGCTGGGACTACAGGCGCCTGCCACAACACCCAGCTATTTTTTTTGTTGTTGTTATAGTTGTCATTGTTGTTTAGCAGGCCTGGGCTGGGTTCGAATCCACCACTCTTAGTATAAGTAGCTGCCGCCCTAACTACTGAGCTACAGGTGCGGAGCCTCACTGGACACATTTTGACAACTGGCAGGATATTTAAAGCTTGTACTATGCTGTGCTGAACAATATAGGAGACTGAGATTTTGTTTCTCACTTTTAAATGTTAATTGCACTTATTATCAGTGTTGTCACAATGGTATATTAAAGATGGCTGCAAATGCTTTGTAACGTACCTTCTTGAACCTGGGCTGGTCTTACTGACTTGACTGACCAACAGAAATGGCTGAAGTGCCATTTGGGGGACTTCCAAGTCTACATCATGAGGCTTTCAGCTTCTACCCAGACCTCTCTGAACACTTTCTACATGAGCTGCCATGTGAGAAGTCTGAGTGCGATGAGGCAGTGTTAAGCCTCAGCTACGTGGAGAGGCTCTGGGGGATGAGCGGCTTCAGGGAGAGAGGAGGCCAGGGACATGGAGAGGCCAGACATGGGGGTGGAGAAGCCCTCGAGGAAATGGGTCCTCTACCCCCCAGCTGATATCACTTGAGTTGGAGGTTAACTAATTATACTGTAGTTTGTCCTATTTTAAATGCCAAATAGTGAGCCACAAAATTGTGAGAAAACTAAAATGGTTGTTTTACATTTCAAAGTTTAGAGATAATTGTTTTCCCAGCAATAGACAACTAGAACATCTGTATTTAGGAGATGAGCTAGAACATCAATTCTTCTATGCCTGCACTCAATTACTGATCTCTTGTCATACTGCAGGGGCTATGAGATGCTAGGGAAATATACAAAGAAAATAAAACATGAGGGCAGGCAACAACAAAGAAGGAAATAGTCTAACAGAAGAAATAAATTAATTTCTCACATTCAAAGGTACAATAGGATCAGAACATAAAAAGCTAACTTTAGATAAGGTAGGAAAGACCTTCCTTAAAGAGGTAACCTTTAACTCAGCTTACTCAACAGGCATTTAAAACAACAAAGGTCCTCATCGGAAAGAATGCAAATAATATAGCTTTGACCAAAATACCAAGAAAATGATATATATGACTTTTATTCAAAAAGTAAATTATCCAAACAGGGTAGATTCCTTTAAATATTGTCAAACTGTGATGAAAGTAAATAATGTCATACACACGGCAGAGAAAAACTTGGGTTCAACAATAACTAAACCTAACAAATTAATACTATACAAGTTATTAAATCACAGAAATTGAAAAGGGGTAGAGTTGTGTGGAGGAAAAGAAGGCTAAAAGAAAGGGTGCCCTATGAAGGAGAAAAAAAAAAAAAAGAGATAAGAAAATGTCTAATTTAACGTAGTTAAAATGGTTGCCTTCCTGTGGCTTTCCCTGCTGCAATAGTTGGTCTTTTTAAGAATGACGTCTCCCAAGTTCTCTGAAAGCCCCTCAATTCAGCAGAGGCAGACAGGTTAGGAGAAGATCAAGAAAAATGTATTTCTCCAAAATCACGGGTCAACCTTAATGGTGGGAAAATGTACTTCTTTATTTTTATGTATTTTTCTTTTCTCTGGAATTTTTCTAGCCAAAAAAAAAAATGTGCTTCTTTATGATTGCCACCCCAAATCAAAGTCCTGTGGCACTCTACTCAAATAACACACTCGACAGCTACAGTGCCGCGCCAGCAACTTCAGTCTGTAGGCCCAGGAACATCAGATTCAGCCTTCTAAGCAAAATACAGAGATCTCCAAAATATCTCTAATTATACTGTAGTTTGTTCTATTTTAAATGCCATCTAAAAAGCATCACGAGGTGAAGGCACCACGAGAGTGGCTAAGCGTGCCTTCTAGGCGAGCACATTTTAATCTAGGGGAGTGGATAAGGCCTCAACACAGAGAACACCAAGGGCCTAGATACTGAATCTCCTTTCCTTTATCATCATCAATTCAAAGTGATGGGGTTCCTTGATTCTTCACCGTATCACATCTGGTCACTGTGGTAGCCCCGTGTGGCAGGTCCTTAGCTGAACAGTGTTTTCACTGATTGCATTCAAAAGCTACAGTCTTCACACCTGGGCAACGTAAAGCGCTGCTGGGCAGGATTTTCATCCTAGAAAATTTTGGTAAAGAATGCAAGCTCTGCCCAGCCAGCACAGGAATAAACATGTGTGCCCACACATGCATGCATGCACCTTAACAATGCCCCTGCAGTCCACAAACATTAGGGATGTCTATTAGGTTTAGAACCAGCACAAGATACCTGGACTATAAATTCAAATAAAATGGTATCTTTGTTGCAAGGAGTTTAGGGTCTATGCAATGAGAAAATGTTATATAGGGCCTGTCCACAGGTCCATCTTTGAAGAGTTGAATAGGAACACCCCATAATGCAACCTCTGGGTACTTGCAGAATCCACAAGCTTGGAGGAGGCGTTAGGCCAGCAGTCCGCAAACCTGAGTGTGCATCCACATCACATGGCAGGCGCTTGGGTCACATATTGTTGGGCACCACCCCGGGTTTGGATTCTGCGTGTCTAAGGCAGGGCCCAACGATTTGCATCTCTAACAAGTTCCCAGAAGATGCTATTGCTACTGGTCTGGGGACCACATGTTGACAGCCAGTGTCCAAGATCAGTCACCTTCAGAATGGAGGCTGTTGTCCCTCACTTTCTTCCCTCTTGCTGCGATCACCCTTGCAATCCTCAGCAATCTTATTTCTTCTCTGGAATTGGGAGTGGTCATGATACAATTATGTACTTTCTCTTATTTCGATGATGAGTCTCCCTCTCTCCCCCTCCACCAGTTATTCTCACTGGGGGAAAGCAGCCTGAGAGGCTCTATCAGCAGTGTGCGCAGGAGTGTATCCCTGTGTGTGTGTGTGTACGCATACATGTGCATAGAACAGAAAAGAATGCATATGATTTGGGAAAACGTTGCTTGATATCAAATTATATCTAGAAAATAATAATAGGTAATGCTTTCATAATACGAACTGAAGAGTAAGCTCAGTAATTTTCTTGAGTTGAGGGATATACAGAGAAGAAATCTGTGCACAGAGTTGGAAAGCAGTAGGAGTGGAATAAGATCTGTCATCCCAAGAGGAAAGTATGAGAATCTAATGGGAGGCAAGAGTGTGCTTGTAAAATTTCCTTTTTATTTTATTTTTTATGATAGAAAGAGGCCTGGCCTTTGAAGTCGAGCAAGCGCTTGTCTGAATCTTGGGCCTGCCTCTCCTTACCCTTGGCCTATTGTTACCTTAGGCAAATCACTTGGACTCTCTAAGTCAGTTTCCTCCTTGGGAAATAGAAAAATAAATATCCACCACAGTGCTGGGTTGAACAAGGAATGTTAAATGCATCCGACACAGAGCTTGGTCCTTTAGAGTCGGTGAATGTTAGTTTCCTCTGTCCTTCGTGTCACAACTGCTGCCTGAAACCTGGGCAGCTCTGGGCTTTAGCAGGAGGAGGTAGCATCGGCCAGGAGAACAGCTGTCCTTGTTGACAGGGGAGCTTTCCGCTAGGAGAAGTGTAACCTGAGCCCTTGGGACTGGGCGCTTTTAAACAGACTCACATGTAGACTAGCTCCAGGCTGGGGCTCTTTTCATCTGATGCCTTCCCTTCCCATCCTTAACTCCTCATTTCCTCTCATCTTTACTCCCACTTCCAAATGTCTATTTATCACTGTAGAAAAACCTGCTCTCACCCCAGCTATTCCTAACTGCATTCCCATTCAGATTCACATGAGTGAGGAATCACTGAGAGAATGTGTCTGGGAAGACAGGGTTAGCAGGGAATCTTCAGTACAGCATTGAGAAGGTAGATGGGTTTGCAGGGATGCGTGGATGGTCTGAAATAGACAAAGCACTTCATTTTACCCTGAGATCGTATCACAGCATCTTTCTTCTAAGGCCTAGTAGGACCTGTTTATGATCATCTGCTCCAAGTCTCGGTAGAGCTAAAAAGCACAATGTGCTATTCACACTTCTTCCCAAACAGTGCAATAAAAAGAAAATGCTACAAAAGCTATGTTAACTAGTGTGATGAAAATGTGTCAAATGATCTATGAACCAAATGTATGGTGCCCCATGATCATACTAATGTACACAGCTATGATTTAATAAAAAAAAAAAAAGTCACTTTTCTGATGTGTGCTTGCCCTGAGCAAGCGCCTGCCCTTGTGCTCCCCAGGCACCCTGCTCACCTTAGTCCCAGCACCCACCCACAGCACTGCAGGGTGCTTGATTATTTTCCCCTCTTTGCTCTTTCCCACACCCTGCACTGTACCTGAACTTGGAAAGGACCCAGTCTATTTATAACTCTGACCTTTTCATACACGATTCTTACATCTGAGGGATGTAGACTACAGCTGTGATTTATGAAAACAGGTATTAATTGGTTTAGGAAGATTAACTTATCCATTGTATGCTTCCAAGTTTCGGGTTCTTGTTTGTACTCAAACTTACGTGATGAGTCCTTGCCACTTGCAATTCCTATAGGTCTGGTATCTTAGCAGATCAGCACAATTACAGATCCTGATCCTCACCCTCCTCAAGCCCCATACAGTATATGATAACTGGAAAGTCCAAGTAAACCCTCTGGACTGACATAGAGTGGATAATAACAAAGCCTTGCTGAGACACAGACACGGACAGTCACTGGCAGAAGAGCGTGCACACACCAGCCTCCCAGTGGTCTGGGATCACATTCTCACCTCAGCAAAACAACAAACTCCCATCTAGCAGGGTCTTGGCAAGTGTTCAATAATCAGCTCTCTGGGAGAGAAGAGCCAGGCTTTGTAGTCTTTGCCAATTTCCCTGGTGTAAACACCCTCTCCATGACTGATTTCAAGCTACTAAGCAGAGGCACATAGTAGAACATCATCAGACAGCATCCCCCCACCCAGGACGTACATCCCAGGTGAGAGCAAAATGTTGTAAACCAATTAGGAAGCGGTAGGTCCTGAGTACGCATTGTCTTTGTCTTTAATAACTTATCTAAATATATGTTTATATAATTTAATTAATAATAATTGCTGTGTTTAATGACTGACACACACAATTCTTGAAAAAGTAACTATTGGTTGTCAAAAGCTGGTATGTAGTGTGAGCTGGCTTAGCACACCATTGCTCCTATTTATCATATACCTTGGGAACAGCTTTCAAATGATGTAAATACACATTTGCATCTGTTAATACAAGAGCTTACTGACTCTGCTCTGCTTAGAATTTCATCCAGGAACCTAGCTGTTTCAACAGTGAACACCATTGATAGGATCCCTCAGTTCTGCCCTCTTCCTAAGGTCTGGGAGGTTTCCCTACTGCTCCTATCTATACGATTAGGTTTATTAATGCAAGGATAAAGCTCCACAAAGCTGTCTGTACTCATACCTCCTCCCTTGTTCATGAGGGTGCTTCCGCTGTCTCTGTAGGTGCTAAGGTAGACAATGCTGATGACCCCTTCTCCATGTGCCCTTCCCCACCACCAGCTATAAGCTCCACAAAGCTGTCTGTACTCATACCTCCTCCCTTGTTCATGAGGGTGCTTCCGCTGTCTCTGTAGGTGCTAAGGTAGACAATGCTGATGACCCCTTCTCCATGTGCCCTTCCCCACCACCAGCTATAAGAAGAATATTGATCTATTCAGCATACAACCCATTGTGCTCGGACGTCAGACTTGTGTTGATTCAGGGGAAGTGAAGCTTTGTATATTTGACAGTGTTTGTTTTTAAAGACTGGTATAAACTTTTCATTATACTCAACACTTAACGGTAATGTCAAATTACATGTTAAAACTGAAAACCTCAGAAATCTTAAACATTACATATCTGAGCTCAAGTGTTTTTCCAATTATAATAAAAGATAAAAATTCGAGTACTCTAAAATTTCTTTGTAGGAACAACCTCTAAACATATTTTACCCACCAGATGTGCTTTCAGATATACCAAATATATGACTTTCAAGCTAAGGGAATGAGAGTGAATTTGTGGTTTTAGAAATTCTATGGAATTGAGAAATATAATAAGATCTGATCATTTTGTTGAGTATAGAATATTTATGAAATTTACCAGTTTAGAAATTAAACTTTGTAGGCTGGTGCAGTGGCTCACACCTGTAATCCTAGCATTCTGGGAGGCTGAGGCGGGTGGATTGCCTGAGCTCACAGGGTCCAGACTAGCCTGAGCAAGAGTGAGACCCCATCTCTAAAAAAATTGCTGGGTGTTGTGGAGGGCCCCTGTAGTCCCAGCTACTTGGGAGGCTGAGGAAAGAGAATCACTGAGCCCAAGAGTTTGAGGTTGATGTGAGCTATGATGCCACAGCACTCTACTGAGGGTGACAAAAGTGGGACTCTGTCTCAAAAAACAAAAAAAAAAAAACAAAAAAAAGAAATTAAATTTTGTAAACTTGACTGATTTGCAGAAAATCCTAGTAATATGTTGACCTCATTATGTCAGGTAATTGAAGGCCCCTACATTGTATGGGACAAATCAGCTTCATTTTTTAGATGAAGAAAATGAGAGACTTTTTATCACGATAAATCCTTTATGATACAGGGATATTTTATTCATAGACACAGTCCTTATTCCTTAGTAAGAACTTAAAAAAGTATTTTGAGAAACAAAAATATAGCTTGAGAAATATCTAAGAGACCAAGTTGTTTTCCCAACTCTACCAAGAAGCAGGTAATTCAGGTTCGGGAAAAGACTAGGAGTTCCTCCAGAAATAGGGATCCTTGACCTCTGAACTATACAGGGATCAAAACACAAAACAAACAAGCCAAAGAACTATGGAATGAAAAAAAAAAAGGCCATACTTTCATGTTCTAGGAATCATTCACCCAAAAGAAGAAGTTACTTAGAAAGCAAATTAAAATTATAAATATATATACTTACATACCCTCTTGGTTAGTGCAAACAGAAAAATCTTATATGGCAGTGTTCGTAAATGTGGAGCAAAAGGAACCCTGCATGTCCCTGGTGAGAGTGAGCAACCACATCCATTTGAGGACAGCTTGGCTCATACTACGAAGGAGAAGATCCCGACAGCTTCTGACCCAGCAATGTCAGTGCTAGGAGTGTCCCCGGTAGACACTGGTGGGCACACGCACCAGGATGGCCATCCACCAGTGCTCACTTCCAGTCTCCACGTGGAAATAACCCAATAAAAACGAACAGTACAATGGAGGGCGGCGCCTGTGGCTCAGCGAGTAGGGCGCCGGCCCCACATGCCGAGGGTGGCGGGTTCAAACCCAGCCCCGGTCAAACTGCAACAACAAAAAAAAATAGCCGGGCGTTGTGGCGGGCGCCTGTAGTCCCAGCTACTAGGGAGGCTGAGGCAAGAGAATCGCGGAAGCCCAGGAGTTAGAGGTTGCTGTGAGCCGTGTGACGCCACGGCACTCTACCCGAGGGCGGTACAGTGAGACTCTGTCTCTACAAAAAAAAAAAAATAAAAAAAAAAAAAACGAACAGTACAATGGATAGTTTGTAGTAAATTTTTGTAATGGAAAACTATATAGGAATAAAAGATAATGAAATGTAGCCACATGTGTAACATGGATAAATCTTGCAAAAACACTGAATGAAAGCAGGACATATATTTAACCACCCCCCACCCCACACATACATATATAATCTGCCAACATGACTCCACATACGAAGTTTAAAAACTGGAAAATTGAATTAAATTATATTCCTATGCATACATAGGAAATAAGACCTTTTTTTTTTTTTTTTTGAAAAAAGCAAAGTAATTATCATTTAAAGTCTACTTACTCATTACCTCCAGTGGGGAATAAGAAAGCAATGATGAGGGAAGAGCCTGGGGGGTTCTAGGCTACCAGCAAAATTTCATTTGTTGATGGTAGCACTTACTCAGTTTTTTGCTTTGTAAGTTTTTAACTGCAAATATATACTTTATGCACTTTTCTGTACACATATTTCTCTCTCACACATATACACACAAAAATAAGTAACAGAACACTAGGTAGGGCCTGAGGGAAAATTCTAGAAGAACCTTGATATACCTGGGCAACCTTGTGCCCCCTCAGCAGGGTTAGAGGGTGGAGAGCAAGGGACAAGTTACTAGTGAGGGGGGAGGGGCCCGCGGCCAAATGTGTGCTTTAGGGACTAATCCTGGCACCAGTGACAAAGAAGGATGAAAAAGAAAGGGGTAGATCAAAAACGGGGGATTATGCCTTCCTGTCGGGACATGCCACCCCAAAATAAAACAGTGGGACGAGGAGAGGGAGACACACCTTAGAGAACTCAGGACATATTCATCAGCTCCTAACTAGCACTTAGTGAGAAGGAGAGCTGAGAGCAGCAGATGACGCGCAGTTTTATATTCTGGGTCTCTGAGAGGGTGATAAGGTCTTTAACAGAAACAGGGAGCAGCAAAGGGAGATAAAGTGTTAAGGGAGATTTTCAGACAAAAGCCCTCTGCTTTGCCATAAACTCACAACGACTGTGCGACCCTTAAATAAGGTACGCCTGCAGTCACTGTGGGCCCTTCCACCTTTCTGTCTGCGGTCTGCATGTTTCCATGAAATTCTTTTGTTCTGGGATGCCAATGGCATCCAACTGTAACTGTCTGTTCTCTTCAGGGAAAAATATTGTCTTTTTGCTTTAGAATGCACAAAGAAAAAGAAAAGAATTCACAAGGCAAATGGAATTAAGCTCCAGGGAGATTGTGATTTAATTTAATAATCAGATATCTCTGCCTTTCCACTCAAGACCACGGCCCTTGTAGCTGGTGGAGCAGCTGGGCAGTGGTGAGCGGACAGAAGCTGCCTCCAAGCTCACCACTTTCATCCCCCACAACACGAGTGAGCCATAGCAGCTCAGGAGCACTAGAACACTCAAAGCCCTTTCTGTAAGGATGGGGCACAGACGAGGTGACAAAATGCCAGTTTTGTGTAGTTTGGGCATTGCCTGTAGCTGAGACTATAAGAACATGACCAACTCTTTGGCTTATGTCTGTCATTTAGCATCCTGAAGTGTTCCTGTGGATTAAAAATATAAACAAGACCTGGCCACGAGAGAGGAATTACCTTTGATTTGTGGTAGTTCAGCAAATTATCTGTCTTTAATGAAATTATTGCTAGCTCAGTTTATACACATGACATATGCCGGTAACTATGGAAGACATCAGCCAGGAGTTTAAATGCAGGTCTAGTTTAAGACAGAAGCCAGGGATAGTAGCTGTGACAGAGAAGACCATGGGACCTATGGAAAATGATGGTGATGATATGAGAGTGACAGTTAACAAAGGCTGCTAACTACCAACTGCTACGCCTTGTGCTCAGCACTTAATAGATTTTATCACATGTAACTCTTTCAGCAAAGGAGGTAACTGCTGTTATTCCCATTTTACAGATGAGTGATCTAAGATTCAGTGGCTTTCTGCAGGCCATACAGAGTAACCAATCAGAAGTACTCTAGAAAACATTAGTAAAGTAATAGGAAGCAGTCTGAACTTCCCATTTCTTTTTTTTATGTAATGAAATTATGTTCCCTTTCTAGAAACTATATGCTTGTTTCAAAGTCTGAGAGCTAAAAGGGGGTGGGCGACACCCTGCTTTTTGTAGAAACCCGGCAAGCAGCATGACTTGCTTTGAAAACCGTAGAGAAATAGGAGAACTAACACTTTTATATCCCACCCTAATTCTTCTTATTCTGGCTTTCCGAAATTCCTCAGCTGCTTTGTGTCTGTGAGTGGGTGGGAGCTGGTAGGTATTTTTAAGCAGTTTCAGCCCTAAGGTGATAAGAGTTGAGAGGAACTGAAATGTAATTCCCTACTGAGGGCTGGATAAAAGGAGAGTAAACATCTCAGCTTACAGCTTGGCTCCCGCTCAGTAACAGACATGTAGGCTGGGAAGCTGGCAGCCGCCAATTTTATTCAACGATTTTTTTCCATTTGAATTACCCATCATTTTACCAAGATAATACTGAATCATTATGTATACTGTATATTTAGTCAATGATGCTACTAAGAAGGTATTTTATATCAAAAAGACATCACATGGAGGTATTTTAAGTATAAGCATAGCATGATATCAAGAGATCTGGCTTTTTAGCAGTACTTTGGCAGTTTTAAAAACAGTTTTCAGAAGCATTGTGTGGCAGGGACAATAGCCAGGAATATGTGGTACAAAGATCCTTCATTTAATTACTGTGTGACACTGATCAAGTCGCTTCACTTCTCTTATTTGCTTTCCCTCATAATCTTACTAGACAAAGAATTTCCAAAGTATCTGCCAGCTATATAATCCCAGATTTATATAAATTTGCAGTAATTGTCCAAGGATAAATAATCATAGATTAAGAGATGACAAAGAGTTTCATCATAGTACAACCATCTCTTTTACAAAATTTTGAACATATATAGTACACATTTGTTCCCTTCCTTGAGTCTATGGGACAGTCAGCAAACTTCCGCTAGAACCTAGGGAGCCTAGCTGGCCTCGTTTCTCTAAACCAGACTTTGATGCAATCTGTTTAGGAGAGAGAAGCGTAACCAAAGCAGAAATGAAGTCTCATTAAGACAAACATGGATAAAATGTCAGGCTATGAACAGCAAAGCTTATTTCTATGTCTCAACAGATGGCTGGGAAAACAATGTCTTGTTGATCTAGTTGGAACAGATTATATACAAAGAAGCCCTCCATATAATGACAGAGTCTGTATGTGTTAATAGTATCTACACATATTCAACACACCTATACATATGTATAAATCAGGATATTTCGATCTTAGTGACAGTGACATTTTAGGTCAGATAATTCTTTATTTTTGGGGAGCTGCAAATTGTAGAATGCTTGACAGCTCTTATCCACTATATACAGCTATACCCTGGAGATACTGTGGGTTCAGTTCCAGACCACGACAATAAAGTGAATATCACAATAAAGAGAGTTACATATTCTCTTTTCTTTTCCCAAGGCATATAAAAGTTATGTTCACACTATATGGTAGTCTATTAAATGTGCAATAGCATATGCCTAAAAACAATGTTTGCACCTTAATTTAAAAATAGTTTATTGCTAAAATTTTCTAATGATCATCTGAGCCTTTAGGGGGTCATAATCTTTGGCCCAGTGGAAGGCCTTGTTGCCATGTTGACACCTGTTGATTGACAGGGCAGAAAGCTGGAGTGGCTGTGGTAATTTCTTAAAATAAGACAACAATGAAATTTGCTGCATGGACTGACTTCTCATTTTATGAAAGTTTCTCTGCAGCATATGGTGCTGTTTGGTAGCATTTCTCCTTTCACCCACAGTAGAACTTTCAAAATGGAAATTAATTCTCTTAAACGTTGGTGCTGCTTTACCAACTAAGTTTATGTAATATTCTGAGTCCTTTGTTGTCATTTAAACAATGCTCATAGAATCTGTACCAGGAGTAGATTCTATCTCAAGGAACCACTTTTTTAAAAGAGGAATTTCTTTTTTCTTTCTATTTTCAGTAGAGATAGAGTCTCACTCTTGCTTGGGCTGGTCTAGAACTCCTGAGTTCAAGTGATCCACCTGTCTAGGTAGTGACAGGGTTACAGGCCTGAGCCGCTGCACCTGGCCTTCAAGAAACCACTTTCTTTGCTCATCCATAAGAAGAAACTTTATCTGCTCAAGTTTTATTATGAGCTTGCAACAATTAAGTCACATCTTCAAGTTCTACTTCTAATTCCTGCCTTCTTGCTATTTCCACCACATGTGTAGTACTTCCTCCTCTGACCACTTGAATCCCTGAAATTCACCCCATGATGGTCAGAATCAGCTTCCTCCAAAGTACTCCTATTAATGTAACCAAACCAGAATGACGCCTCACTGATGTTGCTATTTTAACCTACTCCCGTGAATCACAAATGTTCTTAATAGTCTCTAGAATGCTGAATCCTTACCAGAAAGTTTTCAATTAAGTTTGCCAGATATAGCAGAAGAATCACTATCTATGACAGCTATCGCCCTACAAAATATATTTCTTTAATAATAATACTTGAAAGTCAAAATTACTTCATGATTGCTGCAAAATAGCTGTTGTGTTAGCACATATGAAAATACTAACCTCCTTGGACATCTACTCAGTACTCTTGGGTTATCAGGTACATTTTAATGAGCAGTAATATTTTAAAAGAAAATCCTTTTCTCTACACTGATATGCAGTCATTTCAACTTTTTTGTTGCATTGATAGGGCACAGGGAAAGCAGTAGTCTTAGCATAATTTTTAAGTGCGCTAGAAATTTCAGAATAGCAAATGAGCACTGGCTACAACTTAAATTATATATTAGCCAACTATATTAGCTCCTAATAGCTTGTTCTTTAAAGCTCTGAAGCCAGACTTCTCTCTAGCTATGAAAACCCTGATTACATCTTCTTCCAATATAAGCCTCTTATCTACATTACAAATCTACTTGTAAATGTGGTCACCTTTATCAGTTATCTTGGTTAAATCTAGATAATTTGTCACAGCTTCAACATTAGTACCTGCTGCTTTACCTTGCAATTTCGTGTTATGGAGATGGCTTTTTTCCTCACACCTAATAAGCCAACCTTTATTACTTTCAAACTTCTCTTCTGCCACTTCCTCACCTCTCTTAGCCTCCACTAAGAACTAGAGAGCCAAGGCCTTACTCTGGATTAGTCTTTAAGTTAAGGGAATGTTATGGCAGAGTTTTGATCTTCTATCCAGACCCCTCAAACTCTCTGCAGATTAGTAAAAAAAGCTATTTCACTTTCTTATCATTCATACAGTCACTGGAGGAAACTGAGTAGGACAGCAGAAAAGCAAAAAGCAGAGATCTGGTTTTCTCATCTGTAAAACAGGGACTGGATTGGAGGAAGATGAGATCTCGTCCAGCACTGGTATTCTTGTGTCTAACAGTAAAAGATTTTAACGATTACCATAGTTGGGTAGGTAGTCATTGTTTTATATCTCTGTTTTATAGCACTTTTAATTTCATCTAAGAACTTTTCCTTTGCATTTACACTTGGCTAACTGTTTGGCACAAGAGGCCTAGTTTTTGTCCTCCCTGGGCTTTTGACATCTTTTCCTCAGTAAGCTTAATTATTTCCAGCTTTTGATTTACAATGAAAGACATAGGACTTCCTTTCATTTGAACACTTAGGCCATTGTAGGGTTGTTAACTGCCGTAATTTCAATTCTGTTGTGTGTGAGGGAATAGGAGGCCTGAGGAGAGGGAGAGAGACAGAAGAAGGGCAGTCAGAAGATAATTAGAACACAGCAACATTTATCAATTTAGTTTGCTATCTTATATGGGCATCATTTGTGTTATCTCAAAACAATTACAAGAGTAGCATCAAAGATCACTCAACACAGATCACTATAACAGATGAAGTAATAATAAAAAGTTTGAAATATAGTCAGATTACCAAAATATGACACAGAGAAATGAGGTGAGCACATGCTGTTAGGATGTCACCAACAGACTTCCTTGACACAGGGTCATCGTAAACCTTCTATTTATAAAAATTGGTAAGTAAATACAACAAAGTCCAATCAAATGAGGTACGCCTGTACTAGAGCATCCTCCTCACTAGTTTGATAGCAAATGTTTCTCTAGACATTGCTAAATGTTCTCTGGGAGGGAAACATACACAGACAAATACATATAAGTGCAAATATTCATACATACATGTATATGTCAATGATAACCTATCTAGATCTGCATAGTATTTTCAACTTCATGAATAAGTTTTCTTTAGAATTAGAATGGATTGGGATATCAAGATAGTTTTACAGATAAAGGAAACGGTAGCCCAGAGATATAAAACAATGACTACCTACCCATCTATGGTAATTTATCTTTTACTGTTAGACACAAGAATACCAGTGCTGGAGGAGATCTCATCTTTCTCCAATCCAGTCTCTGTTCTACAGATGAGAAAACCAGATCTCTGCTTTTTGCTTTTCTGCCGTTCTACCCATTACACTGTTGTTTGGGTCACCTGCTCTGACAGACTGGGTAATAACTGAGTCTCAATTTTATCTCTGAAGGCGGTAGAATTTGTGCCCAATTACTGGAAGAGAGAACATTTACAAAGAATATTTCCTTTGATCAGTTAAGTGAAGACAGGTTGAGACAGCCAGGCTCAGGTCTCTCACCTGCTGAGTTCCACTTAGGTCCCATTGCAGCGAGAACATAATTATCTAGTCAACTGTTCTGGAGGGAACATCATCTCCAAAACATGACCAAGTTCACACCACCAGAATTAATCAGATAACTGCTCAAGCGTGATGGTGGTTAACACCTCACGAACTTGGAACTGTCTTTTTTAACCCAAGGAGACACTGTTCACATTCAGCTTGAACACTATTTACAGAAGCTGAGTACCACCTTTGGATGCTAATTAGCAAAATAATACCCACAGTGCAATCCTATTAAGTGTTTCATCTCTGGGTGGAAACGTACTAGGTAAACAAGGTTGTAAATAAAACAAGATTGTGTCAGTAGAATATATTTGCCGCGGAAAAATATTTAAAATCCCTCATAAAAATAGCTCTTCATATTTTTTAAAGCTGTCCTAGAATTTCTGCCTTTTAAAAATGAAGCTTTGTGGTGGGGCGCAGGCCCCATATACCGAGGGTGGAGGGTTTGAGCCCGGCCCCGGCTGAACTGCAGCCAAAAAATGGCCGGGCGTTGTGGTGGGCGCCTGTGGTCCCGGCTGCTCGGGAGGCTGAGGCAAGAGAATCGCTTGAGCCCAGGAGTTGGAGGTTGCTGTGGGCTGTGTGGGGCCACGGCACTCTACCGAGGGCTATATAAAGTGAAACTCTATCTCTAAAAAAAAAAAAAATAATAAAAATGAAGCTTCGGGGGACTATCATGACAGGACTATATGAAGGATTTCTTTAAAAGAGCAAAAAGCAGTGTTGCTGTGTGCGTTAATCGCATGTAAATACACGTCAGGGACTTGGAGGGGTTGGCTGCAGTCTGCAAAGGCTAGTGCTGTACAGGGTTTTCAGCCATAGCAATATTACTTCATCTTCGTATGTTTGAGGACACAGATGCGACGTATTCAAACTTTTAGTTGACATGCCTTTTTCTTGTGGAAACTAAAGGTTTTCATTTTCCATTATCTTTTGAGCTCTGAGTTTCACAGCATTTGAGGATTCCTCAATTTCTGTGCATACTGGGTTTTCTATTCATCAACATTTATATACAGAAGTTTTATGAATCACAATGATAAACAAACCTGATTTTACCCGAAGGTAAAAAGAAATCTATATTTAATCACTATTTGTCTGTGCTGGAATGAAGTATTCTTAAATTTGATAAAGTCAATTATTATTCAAAGAGCAATCAAAACATAGTTTAAAAATAAGCAATCCAAGAAAGCTGAAGATATAAAGGATGCATTTATCAGACGCCAAGAGAAAAGAGAAGGAAGGGTGATAGGTGAAGGGTTCAGTTAGAACTCAACTAGCAAAGCAAATCTCTGTTAGGTATCACTGATAAAGGTCAAGAGGAACAGAGTTATGACAGTGAACTTTAAAAATACTGACAAGAAGCAAGAAAACCAGTCTCCAAGTGTGTTGCCTTGCTACTCACATAAAACCATTAGTCCCTTCACAGAAAGGTTTATTGATTTACACAGACACTCATTTGTCACATCCGATAGAGTACATTAAAAGCTGCCTAGGTATTTCAAATGTACTCAGCAAATTTGCCTTCTCACTTGTGTGCAGCTTGGGCTCTTGACTATGAGATAATTTTCTTTTTTATTTTTTTTTAATTTTTTTTATTGTTGGGGATTCATTGAGGGTACAATAAGCCAGGTTACACTGATTGCAATTGTTAGGTAAAGTCCCTCCTGCAATCATGTCTTGCCCCCATAAAGTGTGACACACACCAAGGCCCCACTCCCCTCCCTCCGTCCCTCTTTCTGCTTCCCCCCCCCCATAACCTTAATTGTCATTAATTGTCTTCATATCAAAATTGAGTACATAGGATTCATGCTTCTCCATTCTTGTGATGCTTTACTAAGAATAATGTCTTCCACTTCCATCCAGGTTAATACGAAGGATATAAAGTCTCCATTTTTTTTAATGGCTGAATAGTATTCCATGGTATACATATACCACAGCTTGTTAATCCATTCCTGAGTTGGTGGGCATTTAGGCTGTTTCCACATTTTGGCGATTGTAAATTGAGCTGCAATAAACAGTCTAGTACAAGTGTCCTTGTGATAAAAGGATATCTTACCTTCTGGGTAGATGCCCAGTAATGGGATTGCATGATCAAATGGGAGGTCTAGGTTGAGTGCTTTGAGGTTTCTCCATACTTCCTTCCAGAAAGGTTGTACTAGTTTGCAGTCCCACCAGCAGTGTAAAAGTGTTCCCTTCTCTCCACATTCACGCCAGCATCTGCAGTTTTGAGATTTTGAGATGTGGGCCATTCTCAGTGGGGTTAGATGATATCTCAGGGTTGTTTTGATTTGCATTTCTCTAATATATAGAGATAATGAACATTTTTTCATGTGTTTGTTAGCCATTCGTCTGTCGTCTTTAGAGAAAGTTCTATTCATGTCTCTTGCCCATTGATATATGGGATTGTTGGCTTTTTTCATGTGGATTAATTTGAGTTCTCTATAGATCCTAGTTATCAAGCTTTTGTCTGATTGAAAATATGCAAATATCCTTTCCCATTGTGTAGGTTGTCTCTTTGCTTTGGTTATTGTCTCCTTAGCTGTACAGAAGCTTTTCAGTTTAATGAAGTCCCATTTGTTTATTTTTGTTGTTGTTGCAATTGCCATGGCTTTCTTCTTCATGAAGTCTTTCCCCAGGCCAATATCTTCCAGTGTTTTTCCTATGATTTCTTGGAGGATTTTCATTGTTTCATGCCTTAAATTTAAGTCCTTTATCCATCTTGAATCAATTTTTGTGAGTGGGGAAAGGTGTGGGTCCAGTTTCAGTCTTTTACATGTAGACATCCAGTTCTCCCAACACCATTTATTGAATAGGGAGTCTTTCCCCCAAGGTAAGTTCTTGTTTGGTTTATCGAAGATTAGGTGGTTGTAAGATGTTAGTTTCATTTCTTGGTTTTCAATTCGATTCCAAGTGTCTATGTCTCTGTTTTTGTGCCAGTACCATGCTGTCTTGAGCACTATGGCTTTGTAGTACAGACTAAAATCTGGTATGCTGATGCCCCCAGCTTTATTTTTGTTACTAAGAACTGCCTTAGCTATATGGGGTTTTTTCCGGTTCCATACAAAACGCAGAATCATTTTTTCCAAATCTTGAAAGTACGATGTTGGTATTTTGATAGGAATGGCATTGAATAGGTAGATTGCTTTGAGAAGTAGAGACATTTTAATAATGCTGATTCTTCCAAGCCATGAGCATGGTATGTTCTTCCATTTGTTAATATCCTCTGCTATTTCCTTTCTGAGGATTTCATAGTTTTCCTTATAGAGGTCCTTCACCTCCTTTGTTAGGTATATTCCTAGGTATTTCATTTTCTTTGAGACTATGGTGAAGGGAGTTGTGTCCTTAATTAGCTTCTCATCTTGACTGTTATTGGTGTATACAAAGGCTACTGACTTGTGGACATTGATTTTATATCCTGAAACATTACTGTATTTTTTGATGACTTCTAGGAGTCTTGTGGTTGAGTCTTTGGGGTTCTCTAAGTATAAGATCATGTCATCAGCAAAGAGGGAGAGTTTGACCTCCCCTGCTCCCATTTGGATTCCCTTTATTTCCTTGTCTTGCCTAATTGTATTGGCTAGAACTTCCAGCACTACGTTGAATAGTAAAGGTGACAGAGGACAACCTTGTCTGGTTCCAGTTCTTAGAGGAAAAGCTTTCAGTTTTACTCCATTCAGTAAAATATTGGCTGTGGGTTTGTCATAGATAGCTTCAATCGGTTTTAGAAATGTGCCACCTATGCCTATACTCTTCAGTGTTCTAATTAGAAAAGGATGCTGGATTTTATCAAATGCTTTTTCTGCATCTATTGAGAGGATCATGTGATCTTTATTTTTGCCTCTGTTAATATGGTGGATAATGTTTATGGACTTGCATATGTTAAACCAGCCTTGCATCCCTGGGATGAAGCCTACTTGATCATGATGAATGACTTTTTTGATGATAAGCTGTAATCTATTGGCTAGGATTTTGTTGAGGATTTTTGCATCTATATTCATGAGGGAGATTGGTCTGAAATTCTCCTTTTTGTTTGGGTCTTTTCCTGGTTTTGGTATCAGGGTGATGTTTTGCTTCATAGAATGTGTTGGGGAAGATTCCTTCTTCCTCAATTTTTTGGAATAATTTCTGCAGTACAGGAATAAGCTCTCCCTTGAAGGTTTGATAGAATTCTGGTGTGAAGCCATCTGGACCAGGGCATTTTTTGGTTGGAAGATTTTTTGTTTCTTTGATCTCGATGCTTGAAATTGGTCTGTTCAGGAGCTCTATTTCTTCCTGGCTGAGGCTAGGGAGAGGGTGTGATTCCAAATATTGATCCATTTCCTTCACATTGTCAAATTTCTGGGCATAGAGTTTCTGGTAGTATTCAGAGATGATGTCTTGTATCTCTTTGGGATCATTTGTTATTTCCCCTTTATCATTTCTGATTGAGGTTACTAGAGATTTTACTTTTCTATTCCTCGTTAGTCTGGCCAATGGTTTATCTATTTTATTTATTTTTTCAAAAAACCAACTCCTTGTTTCATTAATTTTCTGAATGATTCTTTTGTTTTCAATTTCATTGATCTCTGATTTGATTTTGGATATTTCTTTACTTCTACTGAGTTTAGGCTTAGATTGTTCTTCTTTTTCCAATTCCATAAGATCTCTTGTGAGATTGTTGATGTGTTCTCTTTCTGTTTTTTGAATGTAGGCATCGAAAGCGATGAATTTTCCTCTCAAAACTGCTTTTGCAGTGTCCCACAGGTTTTGGTAGCTTGTGTCTTCATTGTTGTTATGCTCAAGGAAGTTAATGATTTCCTGTTTTATTTCTTCCCGCACCCATCTGTTATTCAACAGAAAATTGTTTAATTTCCATGTCTTTGGGTGGGGTCGAGCATTTTTGTTAGAGTTGAGTTCCACCTTTAGTGCCTTATGGTCTGAGAAGATACAAGGCAAAATTTCAATTCTTTTGATTCTGTTGATATTTGTTTTGTGTCCCAGGATATGATCAATTTTGGAGAATATTCCATGGGGTGATGAGAAGAATGTATATTCTTTATCCTTGGGGTGGAGTGTTCTATATGCGTCTGTCAAGAACAGTTGTTCTAGGGTCTCATTTAAATCTCTTATATCTTTAATTTCTGTTTAAAGGATCTGTCCAGGTCTGTAAGAGGAGTGTTAAAGTCCCCTGTTATTATGCTATTATCAGAAATCATATTGCTCAGACTGAGTAAGGTCTGTTTCAAGAATCTGGGAGCATTCAAATTGGGTGCATAGATATTTAGAATTGAAATGTCTTCTTGTTGTATTTTTCCCTTGACCAATATAAAGTGACCATCTTTGTCTTTTTTGACTTTAGTTGCTTTAAATCCACATGTATCTGAAAATAAGATTGCAACTCCTCTTTTCTTCTGAATTCCATTTGCCTGAAAAATTGTCTTCCAACCCTTGACTCGGAGCTTTAATTTGTCTTTTGAAGCCAGGTGTGTTTCTTGCAGACAGCAAATGGATGGCTTGTGTTTTTTAATCCAGTCAGCCAATCTATGTCTCTTCAGTGGGGAATTCAAGCCATTAACATTTATTGAGATAATTGATAAGTGTGGTAGTATTCTATTCATCTTATTTGGTGAGAGTCCATTGCTTAGTTTTATCTTTTGCATCAGTGTGGAGGTTAGGTTCTGTCCTTTAATTTCTGAGTTCTTACTTTGCTGCTGATCCATTGTGATGGTCAGTGTGCAGAACAGGTTGAAGTATTTCCTGTAGAGCTGGTCTTGTTGTGGCGAATTTCCTCAATGTTTGTATATCCGTAAATGATTTGATTTCTCCGTCAATTTTGAAGCTTAGCTTATCAGGGTACAGAACTCTGGGCTGGAAATTGTTCTGTTTAAGTAGATTAAAGGTAGATGACCATTATCTTCTTGCTTGGAAAGTTTCATTAGAGAAGTCTGTGGTCACTCTGATGGATTTGCCCCTGTAGGTCAACTGGCGCTTACTCCTGGCAGCTTGCAGAATCTTTTCTTTTGTCTTGACTTTGGACAGGTTCATCACAATGTGTCTTGGAGAAGCTCGGTTAGAGTTGAGGTGACCTGGGGTCCGATAGCCCTCTGAAAGCAGTGTGTCAGAATCTTTGGTGATATTTGGGAAATTTTCTTTTATAATGTTCTCTAGTATGGCTTCTATTCCTCTGGGGCATTCTTCTTCCCCTTCTGGAATTCCTATAACTCGTATGTTGGAACGCTTCATAAAGTCCCATAATTCTGACAGCGAACGTTCTGCTTTCTCTTCTTTTCTGCCTCTTTTACTATCTGAGTTATCTCAAGAACTCTATCTTCTACCTAGAAATTCTTTCTTCTGCATGGTCTAACCTGTTGCTGATACTTTCCATTGCATTTTTAAGTTCCCTAATGGACTGTTTCAGTTCCTTCAGCTCTGCTATATCCTTTTTATATTCTGCATATCGTTTATCTCTTATTTGATTCTGTTTTTGGATTTCTTTTTGGTTATTTTCCACTTTATTAGCAGTTTCCTTCATTGTTTCCATCATTTCCTTCATTGTTTTCAACATGTGTATTCTAAATTCCCTTTCTGTCATTCCTAGCATTTCTTCATAGGTGGAATCATCTGCAGTAGCTACCTCATAGTCCCTTGGCGGGGTTGTTCTGGACTGGTTCTTCATGTTGCCTGGAGCTTTCTGCTGATTCTTCCTCATGAGTGGTTTCTTTTATCTGTTTCCTTGCCCTAATTTTCCTTTTACTTCCTCTTGCTCTTTAAGTTCTCGTGCCTGTGGACTAAGGGTTACAGGACCAGAGGGGTGAGAAGGTTGAAGAGCAAAAAAGGGATGAAAGAAAGGAGGACCGAGTGATAAGAAAAAAAAGAAAAATAGAGAAAGGAGAGGAGGTGGGTAAAAGGAATATTGACAAAAAGAAGAGAGGCACAGAAAGAGGGAGACAGAACAATATAGGTGTACAGTAGGGTACTCTGACACAACCTTAAAAAAAAAACCACCTTCTGGGGGTGCCCAGTTGGGTGGTTCCCTTGAGGTCAGCAGCTCTTTGCTAACCTGATCTGACACAGTACCTCACCTCCACTCAGTAGAGAGGAAAGACAAAAATGCTATAAATCAAACCAAAACAAGCAAACAGATAACTTTACGGGATAAAATTGGGTGAAAAACCAAATAATAGCAGTAGAAACACTAGCAAAAATGAAGTTCTAGTTATTGAAAAAGACAGCAATGGGAAATTATAATTAAACTAGAAAAATTGAGAAAGAAAAAGGATCTGTATGGAAAAGGTTGTACTTATAAAACAAAAGAACATCAACAACATCTAAATAAGCAAAGAAAAAATAACCAAACCAAAAAAAAAAAAAAAAAAGAAAAAAACACAACCAAAAACAAAGCAGTATGTATATGTTATTGAATATTGTCTGGGCAACATTTGGTCTTCTGGGGTATGAGATGTTAATCACAGTTCTGATACGACTGGAGGGTGCTGATTTCTGAAACCCCAGGAGGTAGACACCCTAAATCTCTCTTCAGCCCACTTAAAAGGCACTTTGAACTTGTTCACTTGCTGAGCAGAAGCTTTCCCAGGGAAGTGCTTGTCACTGGAATCACTGCTGAAGTGGCTGTCCACTTACACAGTGTGTTAAAACTGGTCTCACTCTGCCCCTGAGGGTTAGGACTGCAAGGCGGCTCAGACCCCGCCCTTAGGCTACTTGGTTGCTGGGTTACCAGCTCCCACCCGATTCTAGCTCTACGACCCTGAGGGTGGAGCTTGCTGGGGCAGATCGCTCACAATGGCTCCGTGTGACCCAACACCAAACAGCATTAGCTCCGTCTGGCTCAGCGGCTCAGACTGGGGCCCTAGACAACGGCCAAAGTTCTCCGCACTCTCGCTCAGGCTCTCCCCAAGGCAGTTCAACTGAGTTCCAAGTCCAAAGACACCAAAACAGTTCACAGGTAAGGCCTTTCTGGTTTGCAGTCTCGCTGCTACTGAACTTACGGTTGCAGGCGGGTTTAGACCGATAGAACACACGCGACCACTTGCCGGTTTTCCACTGTTTTAGTCCTCTTCTTGGGGTCCAGAGTCTCTCGCTGACTCCCTGTATCCACACAGGGGTGATGATAGGCAGATCCCACCAGCCAGAGATGCCTGGAGTTCTATCTCCCCAGACTCACGGTGCCCAGATGCAAGAAAGCTGTTACTCGGCTGCCATCTTGCTCCGCCTCCCGACTATGAGATAATTTTCAGTGTAGAAGGCTTGCTTCAAGAGGAGGACAGTAATTTGGCAAAGATATTGAGTCCCTTCCTGGTGTCCTACTGAGAAGTTGCTCTCAGAGTTGGTAGAGACACTGATGGGTAATTCATCACGTGAAGGGAATTTGGCATGTTAGGTATAGAAGTGGTTCACAAATGAGGGAACACATAGTCTTCCTCTTGCTCATCCCCTTAAGATCCTCTGATGTCCCATGTAGTTTGTCACTTCACCTAGACATGACTGCCACATGCTTGGCCTTATGTTACAGATGGGGGGCAGTACAGGGTGATGTATGGGAGAAGGGGCTCTGTACTCATCTACATAGCCATTAATTTTTTTTTTTTTTTTTTTGCAGTTGTTGGCCTGGGTCAGTTTTGAACCCACCACCTCCGGTATATGGGGCTGGTGCCCTTCTCCTATGAGCCACAGGCACCACTCCATAGCCATTGATTTTGATTCAAAAACTAATTAGAAAGGGAGAGAGGGAGGAAAGGGGAGGGGAAAGGATAGACAGAGGGAAGGTAATTGGTGGGACCACACCTATGGTGCATCTTACAAGGGTACATGTGAAACTTACTAAATGTAGAATGTAAATGTCTCAATTCAGTAAGTAAGAAAATGCCAGGAAGGATATGTTAACCAGTGTGATAAAAAAAAATATGTCAAATGGTATATAAAACCAGTGTATGGTGTCCCATGATTGCATTAATATACAAAGCTATGATTTAATAATAAATAATACAATTTAAAAAAAAATCAAAAAAAAAAAAAAAAGAAAACTAATTAGACCCTAACTTGGGGGATGGTCACTTGTCCTCTTTGCCACTCAGTTTCCTAATCTATAAAATGGGAGTAAAAATAACACCTGTATCACAGATTGTTGTGAAGGTCAAATGGGATAAGGAATGAGCACTGAAGGAGATGCCTAGCTGCAAGTGATACCATGTTGTAAAGCTGTGCCTACTTGCCACAAGTGACTGTTTTTAAATTAATTAGAATTTATTAAAACTAAAAATTCAATGCCTCAGTCATACCAGCCACATTTCAAATGCTACATGTTTGGCTAAATGGTTATCATATTGGATCGTACCGATAGAGAATATTTCTAACACTGTAGAAAATTCTATTGGATAGCACTATTCCAGAGGCTACTGTGTGTTTCTAATTTTATTAACTAGTTCTTTACAGGCATTATCATTTAATCTGAGGCAGAGGCCCCTGTCTGAATGTCTGATAGTCACTAAAGTGATTTAATACATTGACTTGAGAAACACACGTTGGCATACCTCAACTCATTATATTTTTTTACATTTTTTTCTTCCAAGTCACATTTTCATTTTTAATCTCAATTTATTCTTACAAAATCCTCCTGAGATAAAACATTAAAATTCTATTATTTTCATCTCACAGGAAGGGGAAACAGATATGTGTAGTGTAGTGTATCCACGTTCAGTATACCTACCACAAACGATATCCTTTGGAGGGTTTTGAGAATAAGAAACAGATAAGGAAGGCTACCTAGGAGGAATTAAGTTCTTATTTTTTTCTGATTCAATTTTATTTATTTGTTATTTATTTATTGCAGTTTTGGCTAGGGCCGGCCTTGAACCCACCACCCCCAGTACATGGGGCCGGTGTCCTACTCCTTGAGCCACAGGAGCCGTCCCTGATTCAAACTTAATATGAGGTTATTTGGGGAAACTTGGAAATAAAAGTATGAAGAAAGCAAAAATTGTTCAAAATTATATAACCCATAGATAACCACCATTAACGTTACAGTGTTACTTTCTAGTGGCATAAAATATATATTGTATATTACGGTTCATTTATTGGGTGATAATTTTTTTTCCACTGACAGAGTGAATATTTTTCTCACACCACTAGAAATTGTTTGTACTTCATGTGCAAGATTGTAAAGGGTTATACTACATGTTATTTAACCATTTCTCACATGTGATATTAAAAATGCTGCTTTAAAGGCAGTGCTTAAACATAAATCTCATTTTTAAATCACAGAGTATTTGTGGGATGGAATCATGAAATTAGAATTACTGAGTGAAAGCTTTAGAACTTTCTCATAGATTCCTGATATATCTTACTACTATGGTTTTTAGGAAAGCTGTATCAATTTTCACTTCTTTAGGAGTGTATGTGAAAAATCACTGCCTTTATCCAATACTGACATGTACCATATGAACATTTTTTTCCAATTTTGTACAAAAAACATCCTATTCTCTTATTGCACTTTGCATTTCCTTGATTGCACGTGAGGTTAAATGTTTCCTATGTTAATTAGCCATGGTATTTTCTATTCTGTGAATTGTCTCTTCACACGTTTGGCCAGCTTTCTGCAATAATTTTTTTTATGAATGTATATTAAATCTTCATATATTGAAGACAGCAAAAATTGTTTTAGTTCTGATGTTTTCTGTTCTTTTAAAAATTTGTTTGTGGTTCATAAATTTCAAATGCTTATAAAGTCAAATCAATCTTCGCATTCCTTTGTGATTTCTTTCATTGATTTTGTAATTAGAAAGGTTTTTTTCCACCAGAGAGCAATTAAATAGCCACTTTCATTTTCCCTGAGCTCAGCCATGTTTCAATTTTATTTTATTTTTTTAGGTTACAGTGATTTCATTTGATAGGTAAAGTCCCTCTTATAATTGTGTTCTGCTCTTTAATCCACATAGGACTTATATAACGTCATACTGTCACGAGAGTTATCTTTTTTTCTAAATAGTGATACTTTTGCCCCAGAACATTTCTAGAATCAGTTTTGTTTCCTTGTTGATATAAAGTCCCTCATTTATAATGATTAAATAATTAAATGTGGTAAGATTTAATACAGAATAACTTATTCTGTTTTATTGATCTAACTTAACTAGGACCATAAGCATACTGATTTAATTACTTTTTACATTGGTTTCAATATATGATAGAGCAAGCCAAAATTTGTTGTTCCTCTTTTTTTTTCCTAAAAATTTCTTAGCTTATTTTTTTCTTCTAGATGTTCTGTAGAACCATGTTAAATTCTCTCCATAGTTTTCCTCTAATCCAAATGATTTTTTTTCTTGGAAAGATTTAATTAAACCTTTAAATTATTTGAGGAAAAAAGTACTAGCTTTTAATAATTGGATCACTCATCCAGGAACATGGTATGTCTATTAAATTTGGTTTTACTTTTCTCAGTAAATTTCAGTTTTCTTTAGAAGGGTTTTACATACTTTTCTTTAAATAGTAGCTTCTGATCTCAGTTGCAAATATACATTGAATTTGCCCTGGTAATTTCTGTAACACTAGTCTTCATTTACAGAAGACACCTGATTTTTTATATTCATAAAACCTGACCACTTTGCTGGACTTACTGATTCTATTATTACTATTGATTTTCAGGTTTGCAGTGTAAGTTATGCCACTTGCAAATATTTTTTTTCTCCCTTCCAGTGACCATGATTTGATATCTGATTCACATGTGAAGGAACACAACAAAACTCTCAAAACAATATTAACTAAATATGCTGGTGCTATGGCTGCAGCACATTTTCTTATTGAGAATGCTATTGGCAACCAGATACAGATTTTCTTTATCCTATTAAGAAATTATACTTTTAGTCCAGTTAGTCCAAACTTTAGTCCAAAAGTTTGAAACAGGACACTGTTTGGAATTAACTGAAAGACTTTTGATCTGTCATTTTTTTCTATTGTGGGATTTAGCTATCTTTCTATCCTATTCTACTTTCTGGAAGCTAATAGAGCAAGAGAATTATCTAATACTTGAAATTTTACAAGAGTTTTACTATGGACCATATGACTAGAGGGACTGAATTCCAATCTAACTAGACAAGGGACAAATTAACTATTAATGAAAGTACCAACAATGTTATAGAAGCAAATGTCTATTCTCCAGATGAGAGATTATATTATAAACAGAGAGGCAATATAGACTTTGTACCCCCATGGCAAATCTGGTTTGGATGTTGAAACCACATACATATGAAGAAAGCATGAGAAGGTTTATACATAATGAGCCTTTCTGGGGAGATTGGGGGAGACTCCCAAGCAGATCTGATATAGGTTGAGAGCTGAGCCAATGGAGGGAGCACCCAGCTTTCTTGTCAATTTGCCCCAATGTGGGCTGGAAAGGTGAGAAATAGCAGTGAGGATGGAAAGCTGTCAGCAAACCTAAAAAATAGAGTCAAACTTTTTATTAAAGTTGAGGCTGAAGGAGGAACAGAAGAACACTGATGACAGCTGACCTCAGAACTTCGGAAGGAAGTAAAAGAGTAATCCTCCTTCAAATACTCAAAATTGCATGATAAATAAAAGGGATTCAGGATATAATACAATTTTTTCTTGATTGATTTTACTTGCACAATTTACTATTTAGAAGAAAATTTGCTCAATTTATTGTAGTAGAACCAACCTTTGTAGCACAATCAAAACCAAGAAAAACCCATCTTCTGGGTGAAGGTCTCAACTACTACTTGGACTTTATCTAATAAATGCAAACAATGTAACCTAAATGTTTTTTACTGATATATTTCTTTGAAATAAAAAAAAAATTCTTACACAATAAACACACCTTTTGCCAACTTCAATTGTGTCAAGATGAAATTTACAACATAGCTCCTCCTAGTCTCTTTTTACTGTTTTGGTCATATTACCAGCTAATTCATCTACATTTTATTCTGCATCTGTGGTATGTATTTATTTTAAGTTTAATTTAAATTTAATTTCATTTTGTTCATATATACTTTATGAACAAATTTTGAACTTGATAGAGAAAGCAACTATAGTCTAATAGAAAATCATTGTTATTGAAATTCCAAAACAATATTTTAACATGCAAGAGCAGAAACATAGGGAACTTAGCCTCTTACTAGCATTATGTCTCCTACAGAGTTACCTAGATTAGAACCACAAAATCCAAGTAGACAGGCTTTCTACGTCGTTAGTAACTGAATCCATGGTGTCTACCATGTGCTTATTAATAACACAAATAGCTAATCATATTGAGAATTTATTATGTGCCAAACATTATGCTAAACAATTTACTATAATGCATTATCTAATTTGATCTTCAAGGCAGTCCTCTGCACAGGTACCATTATGATGTGAAAGTGATGTTCAATGAGTTAAGTAATTTACTTACAATCAGAGAGTCAGTAAACAGGGCTGAGTTTGGAACCCAGATCCCTGTTACTAACTGGGCTATGCTGATTATTCTAACTACGACCCTAAAGTCATCAGAGTGCTGAGGTTCACGGTATGGTTCTGAGGTCATTCAAGTCCAACAGCCATTTATTAGCAACTAGAGAATATTTTTAAACTTCTGCAACTTACAGTTGCCTTATCTATAAAATTGTGATAGCTTCCCTAGAGTTTTCAAAAGTCTTATAATGACACAATATTTCTAAAACCCAAAATATTGCTCAACACATAGGATGTACTTAAAGTAGGTTAGCTCTTTTTATTACGGAAGCCATAAACATTAATTTTTACCCATGAATAGTGACAAAATATTTAGAACAACATATAAACAAATACAAATGCCCAAGAACTGAAAACCTTTTTGTTCATCCTCAAGTCTGAACAATTATCATCTAACCAAAGTTAAGTATTTCTAAAGTTGATTTATATACTTTTCCAACTAACCTAATTCTTTACTAAAGCGGTGAAGTATCCTGAGCATGCACCTAAGTTTAACTTCAGATCACAGGGAGAGTAAAGCCTTTCCCTTCTGGGCTGCTGCTTCTCAAGAATTTAGAGAAGCCACTTCAGTTTAGCCTAGAGGTTCACAAATTCCCACCTTCACATTCCCACCTTCACAGCTTTTAGAGAGTTCAGTCCATATTCTGCTTTTTGTAGGAAGGAAAAGAGAGTTCCTTTTGTAGGAAGGAAAAGTGCACAGGCCAAAGCCATCACTTTCCAGTGCACTTAAAAGTATGACTGCCTTGTAACTCAGGTCTTAACCACTGGAAAATACATTTTAAAAGCATCTAGATACGGGCGGCGCCTGTGGCTCAGTGAGTAGGGCGTCGGCCCCATATGCCGAGGGTGGCGGGTTCAAACCCAGCCCCGGCCAAACTGCAACTAAAAAAAATAGCCGGGTGCTATGGCGGGCACCTGTAGTCCCAGCTACTCGGGAGGCTGAGGTAAGAGAATCACTTAAGCCCAGGAGCTGGAGGTTGCTGTGAGCTGTGTGATGCCACGGCACTCTACCAAGGGCCATAAAGTGAGACTCTGTCTCTAAAAAAAAAAAAAGCATCTAGATAAACTTCACAGCTAATGTAATCATTCTTTCTAAGGCCTGATACCCAAGAGAGATTTATTAGGTAAATCCTTTAGGTATAAAAACTTGTTAGGCCCAATAAGCAGCTCATCCTGTAACTGGACACTTTGAACAGTTATAAATTCTGTCTTTAGATTTTCATTCCTATAACCTTTACTCATCAATTTGTTTGCCCTCAAGAAATTTATTTCAAAAAATATATATGGTTACATAAGAAATTCCTTTAAATATTTACTTACCTAAATTATTTAATTATGATTTTTTCCCCAAATTAGGTAGGCATGGCTTGAGTCTCTCCATCTGTTCCTACAATATAGTTTTTAGATCATTTAGTATCTTTTTTTTTTTTGAGAGTGCCGTGGCATCACAGCTCACAGCAACCTCAAACTCTTGGCCTTAAGTGATTCTCTTGCCTCAGCCTCCCAAGTAGCTGGGCCCACAGGCTCCCACCACAATGCAATGCCCAGCTATTTTTGTTGTTGTTGTACTTGTCATTATTGTTTAGCAGGTGTGGGCCAAGATCAAACCCGCCACCCTTGGTACATGTGACCGGCGCCATAACCACTGTGCTACGGGTGAGGAGCCAGCATCTCTTTTTATTCATTTTTATTTTAATAGGCATTTTGGTTGTCAATTTCTCTCTTGAGATGGGACTATCCACAACCGAATCCTTTTAAAATGTGTTCTGAATTGGGCAGAGCATGACAGGGCTAATTAATTTTTTTGGAAAGGGCTTTATCTTTCTATCGAATATCCTCAGTCTTAGCTTTTAGCACATACTTGATTCACACTGAACATCCTCAACTACTCTCCCAAGTTTTTTTTTTTCAATGCTAATTGCTTTTAAGCCTTCTTATTTAATAAACTGATTGTTAAGCCAAAAATGTAGGAACTGACATTCCGGTTAAATTTTTATCTTGTTTAGTACAGACTACTGTTCCAGGATATTAAAAAATGATAGAATATTTGGAATTATGATTTTGATAAAATCACAGTTATTCTTCTTTCCAGCATGCATCATCTGTATATTAAAAGCCTCCCTTCTAATCTTCATGTCATTGATAAAATATACTGAGTCATGTAGTTCTAAAGATAGATCCCCATGGCATAATTCTGGAAAGACTACTCTAAGTTCATTAGTCTTTATTTGGGCACATCTGTATACAGGGGGCGCTGATTAAGAATCCATCCAACTAAAAGATCAGCCAACACACATTTTTTCATCGTCTATGAACAGTATCATAAGTTAAATAATCAAATGTTTTACTGAAATCCCAATGTGACCAAGTTACAGCATTCTCATGATTAACAGTTTCTTTAATCTTTTAAAAATAAAATACTTTATTTCTAGTGAGTCCATGCTATATCTTAATGATCAGATCTTTTTTTTTTTCCATTTGCTCCTTTCTAGAAATTTCTCAGGAGATAATATCAAAGTTCCTACACTATGATATTCAAAAATTTTTTTCTTACATAAAAATGAGGTCTGTATTTTCTGTATTTTTCTATTTCTAGTCCTTTAGCTAATCTTCTATCTCCTGCTTCCTCAGAGATTATCAACAATGGTTCTGGAATACAATCTAATACTTGGATTGTAATTTACACAGGCTGGGAGGTGAAGCCTAACTGCTTGTACCTCCCTCCTCACCAATCCTGGACATTGACTCAAACCTTGAGATAATTAACCCATCCTTCCCAATGTTCAGAGCACCTTACAGAAACTACAGACAGAAAACAGGAGGTGGGTGGCTTTGGCATTTACTGTCCCTGCTCCCACAAATACTGAAGTATTCATGATGTTACCAAAATATCCATGTGGTTGAGAAATCATACATGATTTTTCTTCTTTGAAGGATAATGATAGTAGCAAGGTTTTTAAAGATCACTTCTCAATGTAGTAGGTCTTGTTAAATACTTACTATAAAGCATTTAATGTTTATAACATTTAATCATTTCATATTAAATCATTTCATTGTAAGACTGCTGACTAAGGGCTCTCACAGACCCTCTAAGCTGCCCAAGAACTGGCTAGTTGCTGCTTCTTGCTAGTGGTTGGAGATAGGACTACATTGCCTGGAGGAGCCAATGAACTCAGGATATTTGCAGAAACTACCAAACAGAACCATTCAAGGCAACTGGTACAAGAGCCAGGTTAGAAAAAGGACACATAGTTACCTCTTCAGCAGAGGCCCAGTTCTCACACCCTTCTGTGCAAAGTCAGATGGTGGCTCGAGGTCACTATGCGGTAGTCAGAGAAACAGGGAGGCCTGAGCACCTCCAACAGGACCACAGAGGACTGCTCTGCCCGCAGTGAACCAAGCTCTCTCTCTATGGAGTGGTACCCTTTAAAAAAGACCCCCCATGGTCTAGAGGGGAAAAAAAATGCATCCTACTCTAGACCTAGCACATAATCCCATTTCATTCAGCCACATGAGTAGGAAAGTAAGCCCATGTGTTCAAATAAAAAACCCATAATAAGGCTTCAGACTAGACACTTTATCAGTGTTTTTTTTTTTTTTTAGAATATATAGATACATCCCATTTGTAGATCCTTTAATCCACTGTGGACTGTGTTCCCTTTCAGAGAGTCTGCCATGACTTCATAGTTGCTTTTTCAGTGAACATTTTGATATGTTACTTCTTAAAGACTAAGTAGAGTTCATTTATTTGACTATTTCTCTGCTTCCTGGTGCTCCTTTGATGCTGATTTGTTCCCTTAATTTCTTTAACTTTTCCATCCCTTCTAAACCACAAATCAGGTCCTTCCAAAGTCTCAGAATTAAGTTCACAATTAAGCCAACTCATTTACTATTTCCTCTGCTTTCAGAGAGGAGAAAATACTTTGAGGACAAGTCAAAAATATATCAGATGCTCTGCTTTCAGCAGCCTAAAACTTTTAGGAGGCACCCAATAGCTGAATCCCACATTACTACCTCTACTGAAGGATGCTTTCAAATCAGATGAGGCTAATATCTCTGCCTGTGTACCCTGGCTTTGGCATTATCTCTCATCCCTCCCGGTATGTGCCATACAACTGTATAAGACCTACTTTTCAATGCAACTTCACAAATGTCTAGTTCTCTTACAAACTTTTTATCTCTAGAGAACATGAGTATCCAATGTACTCAATACTTTTATGAAACCAATTTATAATTACAAGATAACCTAATAATTTACTATGCTACCCTGAAGGAAACTACTCTGCTTTCTTTCCTAGGCTTAAAACTTGGAGCTGGGCTCTGTCCTGGTGATGGAAGCTGAAATGTTAGTGGAGACCGCTCTTCTTTACTGATTATACACTACGTTCCAGGCAGTCCAACCAGAAATGTTATATGCCAATCATGCAATCTACACTTGCAAATAAGATAAAGAGGCTTTAATAAATTTAACAGTATGAACAGAGATCTGACTATATTTAGGTCAGGTATTGGCTAAGAGAGGAGATTTTAGAGCCAGACAAAATCTGAATCATTCATTATACTAGTTGTTAGTTATGTGATCTTGGGTAAGATACTTCACCTCTCTATATCTCAACCTCCTCATGTGTCAACTGGAGGCAATAAGAACAACTGCTAACAAGGATTTGTGAAGAATAAATAAGGGGGGAAAAGTGATTAGAGGTCAGCGCCTGTGGCTCAAAGGAGTAGGGTGCCGGCCCCATATACCAGAGGTGGCAGGTTCAAACCCAGCCCCGGCCAAAAACTGCAAAAAAGAAAAGCGATTAGAACATGTCTTCTACCTAGCTAGTTCTCAATAAATGTTAGCTGTCATCTTAATTTTCATTATTTCTTATAAACTAGAGTTTTTCCCTGAAGGTCAGTTCTAATCATTATAGGGAGGCCTGAGCACCCTATAATGAAAAATCACTTTGTTGGGTGTAAGCTTATAGAAGTTTCTAACTGGCGTTTTGCGGCTTTGTTCCCACTAAAATGCCTTAGACAATACCTTGTACAATAAACATTTGTTAAATGAATGTTTGAATAAATAAGCCTTCAATTTTTAATCTATCCATGTTTGGAAATACACAAGAAGAACAGGTACTGAGTGCATAGAGGAAATTCTTGTTATAATTTTCCATTCTCTCTACCCTCCATTAGCATACTTATCCTCTTCTTCAATCTATAAGTAAATTTCAAAAATAATGGAATTCAGATTTATTTATGAAAATGAATCTGCTTCCTCGTTTAGCCCAATGGGCTCAGTTGGCAATATTTCCCAAAGGGTCCTTTTAAGATTCCTTCACATGAAAGCTACAACCCAGTTACAACCTAAGAATAGGGAGAAGGGGGAAAGGGAGGGGAGGGAGGGGGGAGGTAGGTGGAGGGAGGGGGATTAATGGGATTACACCTGCGGTGCATTTTACAAGGGTATATGTGAATCCTAGTAAATGTGGAATGTAAAGGTCTCAGCAAAATAACTAAGAAAATGCTATGAAAGCTATGTTAACTAGTGTGATGAACATGTGTCAAATGATCTATGAACCAAGTGTATGGTGCCCCATGATCATATTAATGTACACAGCTATGATTTAATAAAAATAAAAAAAGGAAAAAAAAAGATTCTAAAGTAAACATATAGAAAACTTGCACCAGTTTAATGCACCTTGAAAAATAAGCATAAGAGCCTTAATTGCCTTTTTCTTGACATACTTCAATTCCTACACATAAAAATGCAGTGCAGAGTACCAGTAACAAGCCAAATTCCTTTCAAACAACACATCTGCATGAATACTAGCTGTCCATTATGTTCCTTAAAATCAAGGAGGCTTAATCATATTTGTGAAAAGAAACTTTTTAATAGAATTTTAAAAGCCTAAGTCTTGAGTAAAGAAAAAGGTATACAAATGTCTTTTTTAAAATTAATACAAAACCTTCCCACATGCTTCAAAACAGTAACAATTGTACATTAATATAACTTAAGACATAGTCTTTTATGATAAAAAGTTTAGAAAAAATAATGGAATGTAAAATATAAACAAGATGAGAAAGAAAATTTGGGGAATTATAACTGATGTCTTTTTTTCAATTACTCACACAGTTCTATTTTCTCTCTGATCCATACTCACAAACAGTACCAGGAACCAATACTACCTTTAAAATGTAACTTTGATACAGACCTTCTAACACCTACATGCTGGGGTAGGGCCAGGAAAGCCGTACTTTTTATAGAGAACACAAATAATCTTGTTGCACAGCTGGCTTCCGGGACTCCAGGAGTCTATGACCACTGAAGTTACTCAGAGCTTTAAGACCTGTGCATTTTACCACCCATAAATTTTATTTCAATAAAAAAGCGATAGTTCTGCAATTCTGATGGATCACTGAGAAGTGAATGCTGCCCAAGGCCATCAGATAAAAAAATAATCTATCCCAGAAGGAAGTGCTACATCCCTGGTTACATGTTCTGTCTCTTCACCATTAGAGAAACATTACTGGATTGTGATATCCCAGAAAATCATCAGTTCCTATCCTGAATGTCCTCAGTGGCAATATAAGATGCTGCCAGAACTCAACCAGCCATCAAGTAAAGCTTGGCCAAAAAGTGCATACTGTATACTTTCCATTTCAGCAATTAAGCTTCTAAGAACTCATCTAAGGACATAATTTAAATGACAGAGATGTACATAAAAGACTCAGTAGAAGGGCGCTCACTGCTGCACTGTCCATGTGATGGATCAGTTGATGGGTCTGACAGACGTGTACCCAGGGCTGTCTGGTATTTCTCTGCCGGAGTTCATACTCGTCACAATAGAAATATGAAAAATGAGAGATGGAATACTGTGCAGAATTCTGACGGAATCCTGTGTTTCAGAAAAGAAATGGGGAGGGTGTGGTATGTGTTGCACAGCCTGACTGGGCGATTGCTATAGGGACAGGCAGGAGGCTAAAGTGCATGAGGCTATCTTCCAACTGGATTTGGGAACTACTGCTCTTTCAATGGAATTCCACTTGGAGGCCCAAATGGGAAAGATGTGTCCTCACAACTTTTTTTTTGATGGAAACAAGTTTTTTTTTTTTTATTTCGAACAAGGCACACCAGAACTCTCAGGCTGAGAAGTTCTGCAATCTGAAATACAGCATATAGCTTACTGGGTGGGGCATCAGGATCCCTGTGCCACCACAGGAGCAGTGGTTGCAGAGAGGGGGAGGGGCCTTCCCTAAGCTGTTTTCCATTCAGGTGTGTGTGTCAGGGGTGGGGAGTGGGGGGTTGGGTTCAAAAATCACAGAATGAGAGATGTTTTCATGACCATATATATGATAGTGGGGAATAGTTCCTTATGGGGAAGAGTGAACTGAGCTTCTGTATCAGCTGGGGAAACGGGAAAGAGGAAAAAGGCAGTTACATTTGGGTTTTTAATGTGACATAATCTGAACACACAGGCAGATTGATTAGGGAGTTTTAAGAATTATATCTATAATAAACTCAGAAATAAATAAAATAATTATTAATCGGGATTTGTTAAGAGGAATATCACACATACATACAATTTGGAGTAGGGATAACTCACAGAATAGATGTGTATACTTTCTGTGTATTTCAAACCCACTACATTCCTTTTTTCCCTGTGACCAATGGCAACCTCCAACCTTACTGAGGCTAAGCTCAGAAACTGATTGCCAAAGTAGAAATATTTCATGACAGAAATGTTCATGTTTGCAGAGTCCAGAAGACCAAAAATCACATTATAACATTATTTTTTTTTTAGGCTTTGTAACTTTTCTTTTTTACTTTTTTATTAATATTAAATCATAGCTGTGTACATTAATGTGATCATGGGGCACCATACACTGGTTTTATGAACAGTTTGACACATTTTCATCACACTGGTTAACATAGCCTTCCTGGCATTTTCTTAGTTATTGTGTTAAGACAATTATATTCTACATTTACTAAGTTTCACATGTACCCTTGTAAGATGCACCGCTGGTGTAATCCCACCAATCACCCTCCCTCTGCCCATCCCTCCCCCTCCCCCTTCCCCCATTCTTAGGTTATAACTGGGTTATAGCTTTCATATGAAAGCCATAAATTAGTTTCATAGTAGGGCTGAGTACATTGGATACTTTTTCTCCCATTCTTGAGATACTTTACTAAGAAGAATATGTTCCAGCTCCATCCATGTAAACATGAAAGAAGTAAAGTCTCCATCTTTCTTTAAGGCTGCATAATATTCCATGGTGTACATATACCACAATTTATTAATCCATTCGTGGATCGATGGGCACTTGGGCTTTTACCATGACTTAGCAATTATGAATTGGGCTGCAATAAACATTCTGGTACAAATATCTTTGCTATAATGTGATTTTTGGTCTTCTGGGTATATACTTAGTAGAGGAATTATAAAATTGAATGGCAGATCTATTTTTAGATCTCTAAGTGTTCTCCAAACATCTTTCCAAAAGGAATGGATTAATTTGCATTCCCACCAGCAGTGTAGAAGTGTTCCCTTTTCTCCACATCCATGCCAACATCTCTGGCTTTGGGATTTTGTAATATGGGCTAATCTTACTGGAGTTAGATGGTATCTCAAGGTAGTTTTGATTTGCATTTCTCTGATGATTAAAGATGATGAGCACTTTTTCATATGTCTGTAGGCCATGCGCCTGTCTTCTTTAGAGAAGTTTCAGAAAAGAAATAGCTGAAAACGTTAACAAATGGAAAAACATACCATGCTCATGGCTGGGAAGAATCAACATTGTTAAAATGTCCATACTACCCAAAGCAATATACAATTTTAATGCAATCCCTATTAAAACTCCACTGTCATACTTTAAAGATCTTGAAAAAATAATACTTCCTTTTATATGGAATCAGAAAAAACCTCAAATAGCCAAGACATTACTCAGAAATAAAAACAAAGCAGGAGGAATCACGCTACCAGACCTCAGACTATACTATAAATCGATAGTGATCAAAACAGCATGGTACTGGCACAAAAACAGAGAAGTAGATGTCTGGAACAGAATAGAGAACCAAGAGATGAATCCAGCTACTTACCGTTTCCTGATCTTTGACAAGCCAATTAAAAACGTTCAGTGGGGAAAAGATTCCCTATTTAACAAATGGGGCTGGGTGAACTGGCTGGCAACCTGTAGAAGACTGCAACTGGACCCACACCTTTCATCATTAACTAAGATAGACTCTCACTGGATTAAAGATTTAAACTTAAGACATGAAACTATGAAAATACTAGAAGAGAGTGCAGGGAAAACCCTTGAAGAAATCAGTCTGGGTGAGTATTTTATGAGGAGGAACCCCCGGGCAATTGAAGCAGCTTCAAAAATATACTACTGGGACCTGATCAAACTAAAAAGCTTCTGCCCAGCCAAGAACACAGTAAGTAAAGCAAGCAGACAGCCCTCAGAATGGGAGAAGATATTTGCAGGTTATGTCTCTAACAAAGGTTTAGTAACCAGAATCCACAGAGAACTCAAACATATAAGCAAGAAAAGAACAAGTGATCCCATGGCAGGCGGGGCAAGGGACTTGAAGAGAAACTTCTTTGTTTTGTTTTGATCCAAAACCAAAGATGCGAAATAGTGCCACTGCAGAAGGCAAGGTGGGGTAAGCAGGGAACCTGCTCTGTTGTCCCCGGGGTTAGCATAGGGTGACCATAGAATTTATGACCTAACGTGCTCACTTTTGAAAGTGACAGAAGGCATTACCTGCCTGAGTAACTGGGACTTATACATAGGTCACCACAAAAATTTTGAAATACACTGTACTATGGTCCATCATTTTACTTCCAAGAAATATAGTTGACAGGGTCCTTTCCGATTCACCGTGCAAGTTTTACCTTGCTTGGCTTATAGTGTTGCTGGGAAGGCTTCATTTGTTTCCACTGATGTGAATTTTATGTTTCTCAATTTTGTGTGTCTCAAAACTTTCATACGGTACCCACATAGTTCCATATTTTGGAGGTGGTTGGTGGACCTGCTGCTCCTGTTACAAATGGCTCACCACACAACCATTTAGTGACAGTGTAAAACACACACTATAATGTGGAAAGGTTCCACTGTGACATTATAAAAAAATCATGTTACAAAATAACATGTACTATAGGACCCCATTAAAATAGGAATATGCAAAGAAAAGAATATAAGTCCAACTGCCAATAAGAATGATTTCTGGGCAACTGTAAAAACACATATTTAGATTCTGTAGTTTTTCATTATTCTATTAATGGACATTTGTCACTTATCAAATTAAAGCTTAGGTAAAATTAGGTAAAAATGTGAAAGAAAGTTGACTTAGACCAAAAATACAGTTTATGTGTGTGCACAAGTGTCTTAATTTTTAAATTCAATTTCTAGACCACTCGTGTTTTTTAATAGACTCCCACTGTACACTTGTCAATGGTGTCATGATCTGTAACTTATTATATCTTTATACTTCTTTAGAGGGGTTGGAATAATATCAGTTTGTAGACTGGGTATAGGTTAGCATATGGCCTCCTTCCTACATAAATAGCATTGAAATATTCCATTTTAGGAGCTGATTCTCTAATGCAAGATTTCTAGAACTGTGAGAGTACAGAAGATTCGGTGATAATGACAAGTAACATTCAGGGAATGATTTCCATATGCTATGAGTCAGGTACCGTTCTAGGCTCTTCATGTGCTTTATTTAATCCTTACAACAATCTTAATGCAGTGAAACTCTTATCATTGCTGGTTTACAAATGAGAAAGCTAAGTAGAAAGCTGTACCGTCACTTGTCCAAGGTCACTGAAAATGTGTAATCTATTCACCATCTGTCAAGGCCTAGATGGAGACTAGTAAGTTGTTCTTGAATTAGGCAGATAAAGGACTTACAATGGTTTCTAGTACTTCATTAAGATTTTAGAAAATAGGGTATAAAAATTCCAATAATATAAACTCATTTATAAGATCCATATACTTTGCTGCTCATCATTATTCACATTGTGTGTTTTGACGTTATACAGAAGAGGACACCGAAATGACAGCTCACAGACCCAGTCTCCAGGGCCCTTTCTCTACCAGGATAGGTAAGTTTTTTTGCCTTGTCCTTGAACCTGTTGGGTTGGTTTGCTCGTTTGTTAAAAAAACCAAGAAACCTGATAACGTTCTAGCACAGTCATCTTTTCTGCTTTAAAATTCCTAATTTTCTGATTATTTACACTTGTTGATAAACCTGAAGAACAAATGTAACTAGGTTGAAAGAGGGACGAGGCCAGGCATGGCGGTTCACGTCTATAATTCCAGCATCTTGGGAGGGTGAAGTAGTAGGCTAGCTTAAGCCCAGGCACTAGAGACCAGCCTGAGTAACATAGCAAGACCCCATCTCTACAAAAATTGAAAAATTAGCTGCATGTGTCAGGTGGGAGGATCACATGAACCCAGGAGGTAGAGGCAGTGAGCTATGATTTTTCTGCATTCCAGCCTGGGTGATAGAGCAAGACCCCATCTCTTAACAAAAATACAGGGAAGAATATGACTTCACATTTTTTAACTTTATTGGCTGCAGAGAAGGGAAAACAGTCTTACAGGGGCACCTCTGTCCACTGTAGGGCTTAAATATCCAGCCCTCGTGAGCTCTTTATTAAGGCCATCAGAAACACAGGCTTTTAACTCTGATTCTTTTTAACATGTCTTTGGGCTCCAAACTGGAAGACTTCCTTCTAGTCACTGTGTCACTTAACTCTGAATCCCACCTATATCATTTCATAAATTTAGCTTCTCTGGGGATCTTCCTCCCTCTCTGCAGGAGGACCAATTTAAATCATCCTTAAATGACATTAAACACTAGTTATCATTGGCTACAAGGGGAGCCAAGAAGTGTATTATTATACCAAGTCTTAAAATGCTGTCCATGCCTTTTTAATTCTATCATAAAATCAGAGACAGATATTTTATCATGAAGGATTTAATAAGTTTACCTTTTAAACTAATGGACTATAATGGGCTTCTTAAATTTTGCATGAAAAATCCCTGGGTTGGGAAACTTTCAATTTCTCCTTAATAACTCATCACTATAAATCAGATCCCTTTAATATACTACACACCAACACTGCAATGAGCTCAGGAGGAACTGGTACCATTTTCTTCCTGATGTTTCAGCTATAAGGGAAGGCTGGTTTATTTCTGAAAGGTAGTACTCAAAGCAATTTCATTTTATTTTCCTCTATAGATGATATATGATACTTAAGCACTCCCATAAAAGATCTACCCTTAGGTATTGCAGAATGACCTGTTTCTTGGAAATATCCTTGGTTTCTCTCTTGCTAGAGAAGAAATTTTTTTTTTTAAAAAAAGGGTTATAAGTCTGTCATTGTAGATACAGTATATATTTTATAATATTGGTTTTTTCATAGCCAGTAGTTAAATATTAATAGTAGAACACATTTGTTGGATCATTTCTCCTCCAATTAAAATGTAACACTTATAATGATAATGGTGATGACATTATAATATCCATAATGATAATGACAATGCTATTATAAAATAACAGCATTGGCTTAATTTTGGTCCTTCTCCAAAGCTTTGCATTTCCCTAAATTTCTAAAACAAGAATAAAAAGGATAATAAGATATAAGACGATTCAAGGGGAAGTATAATGTAAAGAGTAAATGCGTTCTGAAGATTCTAAGTTTAGAAATACCTATAAAAAAATTGCTTCCTGAACATTGCACAGTTAATCACTATGGTAGACCTATAGTGAAAGGTCTACACAAAGCTAAATATCAGAACAAAAACTCAAAGATGTTTTCAAAATTTCCTGTTTTCTACTATCTGATATTGATACGAGGCTAAGTTATAAATGGTTTGGATTAACTTTCTTTAACAAATAATGAATTTACTATTTCATTTTATGGGCCTACAACTCAGTCAAGGGGGAAACAGAAATTGACCAGCTTCTTGTCTATCAACTTAGCAAATGTGAGAATTCATATAGCAAAGCAGATTTATAGTGACAAGAGAAGAAGCCAATTCACATGTGTGGATGGACTACTGATACAGCCTTCTTGGTCTGGAGCATGAAGGAGGTAAGAAAAGTGTACTTACAGGTACAGCATTCCAGGATGGCGTGTACTTCAGCTAAAAATTCATCAATTACCCTGCCACTGAGAATCCCAAGATTGTAAGACAACGCACAATCGAAGGGTGCAGCAACACAGAGCCCCTGGCAGAGAATGTGCCTGTCTAGCCTGCTGTGAACGTGTGCTCTACCCAGCGGCATGCAGAGCCTTCCATAACCTTGGCACCTGGAGAGAAGGGTGGGTGGAAACTGCTGCTGATGGGGAGTCAGTCACTGAATGCAAAAACTGGCTAAATGCTGTTAAGCCAGGAAATTAAAGTAAACACCAATCATGGGATTAAGGGCACAACATTTGATGCAAAATCAACAGGGAAGTGATGATACAGCTTCTGAAAATAGGTCTATAGTTGTCCTTAAAGAGATTAAGTGCAGATGAAGGGAAAGAGACTGTAAAAAAGGACAATAAATGGGTGGGGGGGGAGACAGAGCAGGAAGAAAGACAGTATGATCTCTAACTGACAGACTGTATACTATGGAAGCATGCATCAACTCTAGGAAGATTTAGGGTTTATGTGAATTATAGAAATTTGCCTCTAAGTCACTGGAAAATGCAGAGTATAAGTTATTTCCCATGTGGCTCAGTCATGAGCAGGAAGCAGCTGCAAAGTTATGAAGAAAGGTCAAGCCTCACACGTGTCTACCTTAGCTGCAAACAAGCAGAAAAGGTGCCCTTGCAGCCTGGACAGCACTGCTAGTTGAAATGCAGGTTTCTGGAGCCAATTTAATACCCAAGTAACAAGTCCACTGCTCCTTGGCTGTTGCCTGCATAACTAGATGTGCCCAACTGAATGGCCCACAAGGTCCCACCACAGACACACACCTCGTCCCCTTGCCACAAGAAACTTTTGACTTTTTAATTAGGTTCCTAATGCTAATTCATGAGAGGAAACTTTGTGGAACATATCTATGCCAGCTTTGAAGTCAGACAGTTCGTACCTCAGTTTTCACTGTTTGATCAGCTATGTGCCCTCTCTGAGGGTCTGTTTTTCCTAGATAGGAATAACCCACACTGCAGAGGTGGTGCCTACTATTTGCTCCCATGTCCTGGAAATGCTCGCAACTATTCTCCTTCCTTTATTGAGTACTGTCAATGGGTTAAAGCACCATGCAGAAAGTTAGGCATATAGAAAGGATGTCCTTTTATGGATGAATTCTTTTCTCTTTCAAAAAGTTAGCAGCGAAGGAAAAAGGGAGGGCCAAGAATTAAGAAAGTTCTTATAAGGACTTGCCTGGTCATGCTGTATATTAACTTTCCCTACCACAAAGGAAAGTCTTCCGTATAAGAGAACGGGCAGCTATCAGCTCTTCGTCATGTTCCACTGAGAGGTGACAGCTGACCATTCTATCATAAGGAAGAACTAGGCTGTCCATTGGGGATTGGGTCCTTCCATCCTTCATTAATGCAAGATGCACTTCTCTATTCTCCTTATTTAAAAATATCTTTAAATTGATAATCTCGCTTGATCGAGATCCTGATATTCCTGCGGCCTTTAGGCCTTGATACGTGGCACAACAGTTAAATATCATTAACTTCCAACCCATTAGTGTGGGAATCCAACATACAACATCCAGCATTAGTTGGAAAGACACTTTCTGAAGTATACAGATTCCCAGAGAGAATCTTCCCATCCTTAAACACTTCCTTGGCTTTTCTCATACTCTTACCAGGCTTTATCTGTCATTCCTAGGCAATGAATCCCAAAAGTTAATGCCTCCCCACAACCTCCTGCCCTAACCTCTTCTGTTATGAATGAGCCAGAAACTAGGGTAGACTCTTCCTTCTCAGGGGATGTAGATATTTCCTTCTCATCCAATTCCCCCATCTAAATCAGCCCCTCAATCCTGTAGATTCTTCTCTTTTATATTTCTCAAATGTGTATCCCACTGCAATTAAGCATCACTTTTTAAAAAAGATTTTTTTGTTGGGGATTCATTGAGGGTACAAGAAACCGGGTTACACTGATTATATCCGTTAGGTAAAGTCCCTCTTATAACTGTATCTTGCCCCCAAAAGGTGTGTCACACACTGAGAAAGCATCACTTTTTCACTATATTATAAGCTGGTTTCTCAGACTCCAGAATAACTTAACATAGCACCCCCATAACAAATATTTCTTGAGTTACCTACTAGGTGCTAGAAATATGCAGGTGAATAATCTACAGTTCCTGGCTCTCGTGGTGTGCTCAGTGGACACATGTAATAAAGACTTGTTGCAGTGCTGCCATGAAACTGAGGATGTGATGTTATTGCCCATGCACAGGAGGGTTGACTCACCTAGCCTTGGTCACAGAAGGTCTCCTGGAGGAAGTGGCAGTCATGCTATCTTTGAAGGATAACTGCAGATGTTAGCCAGGTATAACCACAGTTGATGTTTCCTGGGCCACCATCCATTAGCCATATTCTGGAAAGAATAGCCTGACTTTCTAGGAACCTCTCTCCTTACTCCACAATCCCCTGTTTTTATGGCTTGGTTGGGGATGACTCTAACACGGCAGCCCCTCTGCAACTTTCCAGGTGAGAATGTAGCCCAGGCCTGGCCCTTCAGAGCATTCCATTCCCATGTTCTCAGTGATTGTTTCAGAGGTTAGTCTATGACTCTACCAGAGCAAACACCAAGACTTTTGTTTGCTGGGAAGTGCCTGCTTTCTACTGATCTGGCTGAGAGCCCAAGCTGAAGAGCCACAGTTTTGTCATCATGTATTCAGAATCTGCCTCAGAACAGATTGAAGAGATGGATAAAGAAAGAGCCCTGATTCTGACAACACTGTTTGGCTTCAGAAATACAACTCTGCAGTGAGCAAATGCATTGCCAGGACCAGACTGAGTTGTGTTTTCTGCCATTTGTAATGAAGAAAGTTCTTACCAATATACCATGGAAAAGAAGTGTGATTTAGGAAGAGGAAATAGTACCTCCAAAGGCCCAGAAGCCAGGAAATCATGGCTCATTCCATGTACAAAGTGCTGTGAGACCAGAGAGGAGGTGTGAGGAGTCATTTGGAGACGAAGATGGGAAGTTAAGAGCCAGCCTTTTCTGATCCAGGGCTGTTCTCCCAAAGTCAATGTCATAAAATGCAAATTTGATCATGCAATTCCTCTCCCCTGCTTAAAATACTTTAATGATACCCCAAAGGTTTCAGGATGAAGTTCAAACCCATTAGCTTGGCACCCAAGGCTCTTGATGACCTGACTGTTCCTCCTCTCTCTGGTTTCATCTTTCACATCTCTCCCATGGGCACCCTGTGCTCCAGCTAAATTGAAACTACTTGTAGTTTTCCAAACACAGCATGCTGTTTCATGCCTTTGTGCCTTTATATTGCATGCATGATATTATCTAATTCTTACAAGAGCCCCCCAAAGCGTGCATTTTTATCTTGATTTTTCAGATGAAGAAATAGAAGTATAGAGAAGTTAAGGAACACCAGCCTATACAGCCCATAACACAGAGAGCTGGGATTTGAACACATATCTGCTGATACCAAAGCTTTCCCTCCTTCTTCTCTGCCACCGCTCATCCTGGAAGGTCCACAGATGTTTACATTTTACAACCTGCTTTAATGGAATAAATAAAATTTCAGAATTTCAGGATTGGGGGCCAGGGGCTGTGTAGCAATCAATTTCAGCTACTCTGCTACTAAAATAGGAACAACTGGATTTTCTTCATCTAGCCCACAAACATTTTCTGAGCCGCTCCTTTGTGCCAGGTGATGGTACTATGGGGTGAATGAAGCTAGTCCTTGCCTTCACGTCCTTTCAGAAGGTAATCTACTGCTCCCTCCTGATTCTCATTGAGAAGGCTTCCGAATGCCATTTTGCTTTCACAGACACACAGAGCTCCCCCGTTGCTGTTGCCAAGGAAATACCATCAGCTGCATCATTTTCAACTGCTGCCCATGAGTAAAATTGGAGATTAATTGATCATTTAAATGGGCAAACACAAAGCATAGACCAGGAATAAATCAATGAAGGAAATATTGGGCTGTGTCTTATATACCTGGGATCAATTGTGGAACAGCTCACTCGGCGAGGCTCCAGATTACAAACCACCCTACTTTCAAAGGGTCACAAATACGGCAAATTGCTGGCTGACAACATACAAAATTTTCATTGCCTTATTTATGCCCTATTTCTCACCAAAGTGAACAATGTTTCTTAATGCTGTCAATTCTGCAGAATCACAAAGTAGAAATGTTCTCTCTCTTTTTTTTTTTATTGTTGGAGATCCATTGAGGGTACAATGAGCCAGGTTACACTGATTGCATTTGTTAGGTAAAGTCCCTCTTGCAATCATGTCTTGCCCCCAGAAGGTGTGGCACACACCAAGGCCTCACTCCTCTCCCTCCTTCCGTGTCTCTTCTTTCCTTCTAATTGGGACAGAACTGATCATCACGTAATAGGCTCTTTGCAGAGAAAGAAAAGGGTGCATCTTGGAAGGGTACAGGTGAAGTTTACTAAGTGTAGAGTATAAGGGTTTGAACACAATAATTAAGAAAATGCCATGAAGGCTATGTTAACCAGTTTGGTGAAAATATTTCAGACCGTATATGGAACCAGCACATTGTACCTCATGATTGCATTATTGTACACAGCTATGATTTAATGGAAAAAAAAAAAAAACCAAGAGAGAGAGAATGTACAACACAGATTAGACACTAGTAATTAAATGAAAATAAAAGGACCGTTTTGTTTCATTTTAAGCTCAAATATTTAAAGGTATTGTTAGAAAACCCAAATTAGTTATTTTATAAATTTTAGTTTTTAGAAAAAACTAAGAGTTATTATAAAGAGGTATGATAAAAATGAGAGGATTGTTGAAAAATGAAAAATTAAAACGTAAATTTCCAATGTCAAAAACATAAAACATGTTTTATGTTTTGTGAACATAAAAACCTATCAGTCTGTCTTCCTCCAACCATATCTGGATGAGGTCTTGCAGATCAAATGCTGGACCAGTTAGCCTGAGTGAGAAGAGATTAAGCAGCCATGGGACTTAAACAGAGCAGCTGTCCCCTAACCTGTGCGTGAAAGATGCCTGCTGTCCATCAAGGTCTGTAGGGTCAAGTGGCCACAGTGCCCAGAGAAGTCTTCCCTTGGGCAAGCAAACCTCAGCTGCCAGTTGTGGGCAGGGATTTTGCAGCCCTAAAAATGACATGGTACAGGAGACAGTCTGCAACAGACAAAAGCCATTATTCCACCTAGGAAAAATATAATTTTTTTTTCATGACTACAGTGGCTGTCAAAAAATGGACTTGTTTTTCTTGTGCTGTACTCTGGGCCCATAAAATAGTTTAAGGATCTCAGAAAGACTCTGTTGTAGATGGAAGTTTTGTTGCAACCAGCCAGCTAGAAGTGGAATGACTGAAGAAGACTGAATTTTTAAAAGGCACCAAACACAGTGATTATGAAAACAAAATGTTATTGAAAGCTCTTTCCTTTTCTGTTGTGCATGTTAATCATGTTTATTCGATGGGTCCTACTTTACATGTAGCATGTCAAATCCTAAACTATTATTCTTAATTCTTTTAAAATTACATGACATTTTCTCTTATCAACACAGACCAATAAAATACAAACAGGCATAATTGGTGCAAGACAACCTTTAACAGCTAGTCCAGGTTAATCCCTTGGCATAGATTAGAATACGAAAGGTTTAAATAACTAATCTCAAAGCTTTACATATACATCAGGGATTTCATTTCTCTAAGCTTAGTGATTATTTGTTAACCGGAGTGACTTAAGACACTGTAAACTCATGCCAAATCACATCAAATTATAGGAGACCTAGGGATGCCCCTTGAATGGAAGAATTAACAGGAAAAGAATGTTAAGAAATATTTTTATTATAAACTTAAGAATGAAAACCAGATCAGCACAGATTTTTATGAAGTTAAGAGGGAAAATGGAGATTCAATAAAAACAAGGTGGGGGTAAGATGGACCTTAAAGTTCAGATTCGTATGTTTTGCATCTCACCTTCTCCCCAGAGACCTGCTGTGTCTTAGATATCGTAGTGTTTTGCTACTCTTAGGGTAGCTAGTTCTAGTTTAAAGGTCATCTTTCATAGCTGAGGAAGCAACTTTGCCAATAGTGACAAAGCAAAGTAGGGGACAAAAATCCTTAACATCAAGATCTCCTGACTAGCAGGTGCTATGTTCGTATTACAATAGTAACTACAAAGAACTGGGTTTTACTATTAAGAAGTTAGCCCAGGGGTTTGACAAGACAAGTTAACTTTTTATATTCCTTCTCCTTTCTCATGGAGAAAAGGCAAAGCCATATTTCTCTGAAATTTCCTGCATGTTGACTTACTACCGTCTTCCAGTTTTCACATGTGTAGGATAGATTTATTTCTTCAGTGGAAGCAAAATGCCTTATGCATCCTTTATGCTCTTCCAAGTGTTACTCGTAACGTTTTATGCATGGTTTTGAACAAGTGGGAAGGAGCAGGGTGCAGCGGTTAAGAAGTCAGACTACCTGGGAATCCAATTTCAGCTTTACCACTTACTAACTGATTAACCTTGAGTAAGTTACTTAACTTTTCTGTGCCTCAGTATCTCCATCTATTAAATGGTTATAATGACACTATCTCACAGGACTATTGTGAAGATTAAATGAATTATTCATGAAGCTCTGGCCATGCCTGGGACATGATAAGCATTATGTAAGTGTATGTGAAATTAAAATAAAATGCCTGCTGAATGACCGAATGTTTCTTTGAACCTATACCAATTAATATTACTCATCAATTGATGGGGTTTCCCTAACCAAGACACGGTTCACGAATTCGCTAAACTTTGAACAACTCTATCTCTTGGGATAAGCCAAAAAATAAATAATTGCTATGACACATATACCTATCTTGTAAGATGCTTTGTAATTATTTATTACTTGCTGAAAAACCTCATGTGGGCAAAGGGAAGAACAAGGCAGTCATGTTAATATCTAAATCTCATTAAAGTTTCATTTTCTCTTAAAGTCCAGGAAGACAAATGAGTTACCAGAGGAATTTCCTTTCCTCTTAAAGGCTTAAACAGGTATTTGAACATAACTATTAAAGTAAATGGAATTTCCTAAATGGCCAAATGGCACAATGATGGGGGCCAGGGAAGCAGACCAAACTACTGAGTTTGGGTATGAAAATCAATATCTAAGATGAAGTTGATATACTCTACTAGTGAGACACTTACCTTACGGGGGTATTTTACTAAAAAACTGTAATATAGGGTGGCGCCTGTGGCTCAAGGAGTAGGGCGCTCGTCCCATATGCCAGAGGTGGCAGGTTCAAACCCAGCCTCAGCCAAAAACCACAAAAAAAAAAAACCCCAAAAAACTGTAATATGCTATCTTTTTTTTTTTTTTTTTTTTTTTTTTTTTTTGCGGTTTTTGGCCAGGGCTGGGTTTGAACCCGCCACCTCTGGCATATGGGGCCGGCACCCTACTCTTTTGAGCATAGGGCGTCGCCCTGTAATATGCTATTTTTGACATTCACATTGCAAAAAATAAGTGATTATTAATTTATTAAAAAGGCAAATGCTGTTGACAAATCAAGTTGGAGGAAATTACCTCCAAAGTACACTATTCCTCTTAATGATATTCCAATGATTTCCTGGCATGGAAGGTGAGAGACAAAATTGCCAGAAATATTTTCTCATTTCTCTCTATATATCCCTTCACAGAGCAACTTTGCCATTCCTCCCATCAACATGGAATTTATTTTTCTTACTCCTTGAATCTAGACTGGCCTTGTGACCTTCTTAGACCAGTATGATGTAGCAGAAGTGACATGTCAGAGTTCCAAGTCTATGACTCAAAAGACCTTGCAGCTGCTTCTCTTACCTTCTTGGATTACCACGTGAGGAAACCTAGTCAGCCTAGGTCACGTGAAAAAGGAATGATCAATCCTGGCTAAGAATTTCTACCACACCAATTTCCAACCCCAATCATCAAACACGAGACTGAGGCCATTTCAAACTACCTGGAAGATGACTGTAGTCACATGAGTGATCCTTAGCAAGAACAGCATCAGAACCAGCCAGCAAACTGTTTACCCTCAGAAATTTAAGAAAATAAAATGACTGTGGTAACCCATTACGTTTTTCAGTGGTTTGTTACCACAACAGTAGATAACTGATAACAGATGGTTCTGAAGCTCTTAATGTCAAAGTTAGGTAAATACAGATTCAAAATAAGACTGCTGTGAACTGAATGTGTCTCCCCTAAATTCATGTCAATGAGATGTTATCTGGAGGTGAGCCTTTTGGAGGTGATTAGGTTCAGATGAGATCATCACAGTAGAGCCCTTAAAATGGTATTAGCGCCCTGCTAAGAAGACAAGACAGGAACTCTCATTCTTTCTAATACGTGAAGACACAGCAAGTAAGTAGGCAGCCAGTGATCACTGAACAGAACAGAACCTGTCAGCACTTTGATCTTGAAGCTTTCACAAGTGTGATAAATAAATGCCTTTTTTTTTTTTTTTTTTTTTGAGACAGAGTCTCATGTTGTCACCCTCAGTGGAGTGCTCTGGAGTCACAAATCACAGCAACCTCAAACTCTTGGGCTTAAGCAATTCTCTTGTCTCAGCCTCCCGAGTAGCTGGGACTACAGGTGCCCGCCACAACGCCCGGCTATTTTTGGTTGTAGTTGTCATTATTGTTTAGCAGGCCCAGGCCAAGCTTGAACCCACCACCTTTGGTGTTATGTGGCTGGCGCCCTACTTGCTTAACTCACTGGGCACCGAGCCAATAAATACTTATTTTTATTCCACCAAGCCCATGGTATTTTATTATGTCAGCCAGAAATAAAATAGAGGCAAAGAAAGAAAAACACATAAGACATTTGTCTAATCTATGACTGTCTGAAGCAGATTATCAAAATTTACAATTAAGTTGGGGAATTCCTGGCTGTCTTTGCAGATGTGATTGGTTTTGCTTGATGTCTGTTACCTCACCTAACAAAACCCCAACATATTGTTTATCCTTCAAAATGTGAAAAATTTCTTGAAATGACAATGTAAAAAACTGAAATGCACAGAATTATGATGCATAGGGGGACTCTTTTAGTGTTACTTGAAAAGAGGGGGTCTATTCAGGAATAAACCTTGAAGCTGCCTTCTTCGTGTAGGTGAGCATGGTGTCTACAGTCTCCAACAGTCCTATGTTAGGCTCTGTGGAACTTTGCCCCCTGGTCATTAGCACATCCTCTCCACTGTAAAGGGGTGAATTCAGCTCAATGCCACTTGGCTTATTCCTATAAAAAAATGATAGCACTTTTGTCCTCTTTTCTGAGCAATGTCCTTTTCCTACTGTTGGTCACCATGATGGCTTTGTGATGTGGCATCTTGGCTAGACTAACATACATTTCCCTGAATTCCTTGGTTGTGTATTTCAGATTAGGGTGAACCACAAGGAAAATTCTGAGGAGGTTTGGCAGGTGGTGGGGGGAGTGAAATAGCAGCCATTTTGTAATTCACACATGTGCTGGCCACCATTGCTTTGTAGTTAGTGTGCCGGCCTGCACACAAGGGGTGGTGAGTTCAAACCTCGCCCAGACCTGATTCACAACAACAACAATAAAAAAGCCAAACTGTAACTCCCACATGTTGCTAATCCGCTGGTTTACAGTTAGCCAGTCAGTACGCAGCAGCAGCTGGACTTGCACTTGCTCTATTGCCCCCGTACCTTCTTGTGGTTCCTGAGCCATGTATGTGCGTTTAGCTCCATGAGAAAGGGTGCCAGCTTCTGCAGGATCTCCTCATATAAGGTTAAGGTAAGGACACAAGGTCCAGTTGGGCTCACATTTGTGGGATCAGCTACTTGGGATCTGTGCTGTCTGTATGTGGACATCAAGCCCCAGAATGAGATACAGAGACAGCAGCTTTACAGAGACTACTTAACTGGCCCCTACAATTGTGTAAGACGGGTCCCTGCAAGCAATCTCCTATTGGTTCTTCTTCTCTGGTTGAACGTTGAATGGTATGGTTATGGTTTTGACAAGAATGACACTGACAAGGTTATATCCAGTCGCCTGGCTTGTAGATCCTTCAGATCAAAGGAACAGATAGAAGAGCCCCCAAAAGGCTAAGTGATTGTATGATAGTTAATTTTATGTGTCAACTTGAGTGGGTGAAAGGCTATCGAGTTAGCTGCTAAACATTATTTTGGGGTGGGTCTCTATGAGGGTGTTTCCAGAAGAGATTAGCATCTCAATCAGTAGACCGAGTAAAGAAGATATATCCTCCCTAGGATGTGTGGGCATCAGCCAGTCCCTTGAGGGCAAGATAGAATTAAAAAAGTGTTTCTTTCTCTTCTTGAACTG